>NC_035448.2:21777138-22377138 GCF_002127325.2 Helianthus annuus | reverse complement strand
TTAAAAAATGAGTTTTAAGTGCGGATAGGGGAAATGATAGTACATCAGCTAGACTGGCACAGTACGCTAAAGATTTGTAATGTATAAATGCAATTAAGCAGTCTCGCTAAAGATGTGTCGATAGGTTTTCACAGAATTAGTAGATCAATTTGGGATATAAACATAAATTTCACTTGCGTCTACGTGGGGAACACCTCCAGGATATATAGGTAACCCCTGAAATCCTGTTTGAAGGGTCCCGTATTCTGAGATACTATGTCTTTATGCTCAGTGATATCTGGGGTATTATCCTGGGACTTCTGCTGTATGGAAGTACTGACCTAGTCCCCGAATAATACTTTCTGCAAAAAGCTTTGAAATACAAGCTCGCCCTCAGCAATTTGATTAAACAATAAAATTGATAATCTTTGCTGTTGTAAATAAAAGATCCTCTAAAGGGGACACACCTTAAAGTCGAAGCCGTCATCTCTCTGCGTATACGGAAGTATCGACCTGAGCTCTCACGGCCCTCGCACATTACCCCTTTACAGATATCAGCTGTGGTATACTCACCTGTAAGACTGAATACTTGGGTCTGGATACGGGAGTATATACTGAGGTGGGACACATGTAGATGTTTAAGTTCTAAAAACACTAAATCTGTATCCTGAACAAGTTGAACATTTTGTGAGAATTTAAGTGGATCAAAATATCGACAATCAACGCGAACTGTTTAAAAGCTTAAAATGAAATAACAGCTTAACGGTGCTAGTGTCTAGTCAACAGCTGATATGATCCTCTTGCACGAATTCACAAAAATATGTTTGTATATATTTCTTTTCTGCATTTAATTTTTGTTATTGCATTTTGTGTTTCATTTTTTTGAAAAAATTCAAAAAGATTTTCGACAACTGATGTTGGAGAGCTGATTTTGGAATTGGTTTGAAGTGTTTGGTTAAATTGGTTTGAAGTGTTTAATCAGATTTTGGAAAGTTTAATAGGTTTTAAATGTGAAAAGATTCTTGAATATTCTTAAATGATTAGTTGATTCATTAAGTTGAATCACAATTGTGTTTGTTTGTGATAGATTGTTTGAGTTGTGCAGGTTTCTGATCCTGTTGCTATGGAAAGCCAGGAGATATATCAGAACCTGAGAAGAAGTTTAAATTGATAAAGCCAGGAGTTGATTTCGATGGTGATAACGATTTCCAGACGGCGATCCCAGCATGATGATAGGGGGAGTCTGATGAAAGTTAGAGCCAGAGAAAGATCCGGGTACATAATTCCAGGAAGAGTTCCTGAAGAAGACCGATCAAGATTGAAGAGCTGTTAATGTTTAAAGACTCTCACTGAAGATTCCGTCAACATTCAAGGGGGAGTCTGTTGGTGCAGTTGTCTGTCGACTACATCTTAGTTCGAGTCTTAGGTTAGGGCTGATTGTACAGTGAACGGAAATCAAGAAACACATAAGATTAGATAGGTTCGCTTATATGTCAATATTGTAGGTTCGCTTATGTGTCCTTGATAGGTTCGCTCATTTGTAACATGATAGGTCCACTTTTATGGTCATGTCATATAAGCGAACCCATCAGCCTATAAATAGGTGTCTGATGAGCGGTTCTGAGCGCGTGTTTTGTGTGTGAAACGGCGAAGCCCTGCCTGTTTGTCTCCGGAACTTGTATATTTGTCAGATAATCAACTAAAGGAGACGTTAAGTAGTGAAATAAAGCTGAACAAAGACTAAATCAATGAATTCCGCCTCTGATTTAGTCTAAGCACTCTTCTGATCGACTCGTCAGGTCGTATAACGATCCTACAATAGAACTCAGATCTTGAACCAACACATCACTAAGAAGGAGTAGAAGATCAGAACTAGCTCTGATTCTATCGGTTTTGAGTGCATTGAGTGTAAAAGAGTTGAAAGAAAGTTAGAAAACCATCTTTCGATCCTTTTCACCATGAATGTGTTCAGATCTATGCAAGATCTTTGTTTATTCATGTGGAAATCGTTCAGATCTAAGTTGTTCTTGGTGGATTGAAGCCAAAACATGAAGTTCATAAGAACCCCACGATGACATCATCCTAGAACACCTTAAATCTTGTGATTTCACGGTTAAAAGTTAAGATTCAAAAGAGAGAAAGATGAAGGAGTGTGTGTAGATCATAGAAGTACAAGATTTAGGTTGAAAACTTACAAGAATCGCGAGGAATCGAGAGAAAAGAGGGCTGTAGCGAGCTGGTCGAGCAGAGGGGCTGTCACATCAAGTGATGTGACAGTTGACGGTATTTATAGGGTTTCCCAAAAAGGAAAGTGCAAGAGGATCGAGTGGGTCACCGATCGGATGGCTGTTCGATCGAGTGGCAATCCGATCGGTTGACCATTCGATCGAGCAGTCACTCTATCGAGTGGCTCCGACGATTCGTGTTTCAGCGTTTCGTTTTACGCATTGAGTTTTGCGATGCATTTGAGCGAGTTTGCGATAGAATTACCCATTAATCCCAACTACTATATCTAACATACAATCATCCTAAGTAAGTTGCGTTTAGCGTTCGCGATTCGATTGCGATACAGTTGCGATTGCGTCTCGATTAATCACCACAACATAAACATAAATAAACATGCACAAGTAACACCTAAATAGCACACACACATAAAAAAATTATCCAGAGGACATAATTTGAGTTGCGATTGCGATTGCGATGCGATAAAGCGATCAAACATGCGATAAATAGCGATTAAACCTCGATTATTAACATGTACTCCACATAATACAACTAATGCGATAAAATAAATAGATTATCTATAAGTCAAAGAAGTCAAAACAGGAGTTAAGCAAGGAGTGACAGATCACAATTAGCAATCTTTTCTTCCTTTGACTTCAATCTTGACTTTGACTTTGACTTTCGAAACACGGGGTGTTACAGCCTCCCCTAGTTGAGGGAATTTCGTCCTGAAATTAGGCTTTAGCCGTAACAAACAACTGTGGGTACTTCTCCTTCATGTCGCTTTCGAGTTCCTAAGTGAACTCTGCGCCTCGTTTGCCTTCCCACCGGACCTTCACAATGGGAATGCGCGAGCGTTTAAGCTGCTTGGTTTGGCGATCCATGATCTCGACAGGCTTTTCCATGAAGTGTAATATTTCGTTCACTTGAAGATCCTCAAGTGGTACGTACAAATCATGCTCAGCCAAGCACTTTCTGAGGTTCGAAACGTGGAAAGTCGGGTGGACGTTGCTAAGTTTCTCCGGTAGCTCGAGTCTGTAGGCCACTTTGCCGATCCTTTCCAGAATCTTAAAAGGTCCAACGTATTGAGGCGCGAGCTTTCCTTTCTTGCTGAATCTGACCACACCCTTCCAAGGTGATACCTTTAGGAGGACATGGCCGCCAACGTCAAATTCAAGGGGCTTGCGTCGTCTATCGACGTAACTTTTCTGACGACTCCGAGCTTTCAGCAAATTGTCTCGAATTTGGAGGATTTTGTCAGTCATTTCTTGTAGTAGCTCACGACCAGTTATTTGCGAATCACCGATCTCGTGCCATACAATAGGCGATCAACATTTTCTTCCATATAATGCCTCAAACGGTGCCATTTGAATGCTGGAATGATAACTGTTATTGTACGAGAATTCGACTAAAGGTAAGTATGCGTCCCAATTACCACCGAAATCTATGACACATGAACAAAGCATGTCTTCAAGGGTACGAATCGTTCTTTCAGTCTGACCGTCGGTTTGGGGATGGAAAACGGTACTTAGATTAAGCGTAGTACCGAGATCTGTTTGAAACGTTTCCCAAAGTTGCGAGGTAAACCGAGCATCACGGTCAGAGATGATGTCACGAGGCGTCCCATGTTGACTAATGATCTCATTGGTGTAGAGTCGGGCTAATTTTTCTACCTTGTAGTCTTCCCGTATTGGCAGAAAATGAGCAGATTTGGTTAAACGGTCAACGACAACCCGAATGCTGTCGTGACCTGATGGCGTGCACGGAAGTTTCGTTATGAAGTCCATAGCTATACTCTGCCACTTCCACACAGGAATCTCGGGTTGGACGAGTAAGCCAGAGGGTCTTTGGTGCTCGGCCTTGACTTTCAGGCAAGTCAGGCACTTCGAAACATAGAGAGCGATATCTTTCTTCATGCCCGGCCACCAGTAATTGTAGCGAAGGTCCTTGTACATTTTATCAGCACCAGGATGAATAGAATATCGAGACTTGTGGGCTTCATACATCAGAATCTGTCGTAAATCGGTCCGGTTAGGGATCCAAATTCGGTCCAGATAATGGAATATCCCATTCGACTTATTCACTAGCTGGACTCCATCGTTGAGAATCCTTTCCTTCTTCAAAGTGCGTTCGGTGAAACAAGCATGTTGCGCTTTGCGGATGACGGTTTCGAGATGATGCTGGGTTTGAACCTTACGAACGCTATGCAAATAGCTTCGTCTGCTGAGGGCGTTGGCAACGACATTTGCTTTGCCAGGATGGTAACGAATCTCACAGTCGTAATCGTTGAGAAGTTTTACCCATCGGCATTGACGTATATTAAGTTCCTTCTGGCTGAAGATATGTTGTAGGCTCCTATGGTCGGTGAAGACCGTACACTTTGTACCGTAAAGGTAGTGTCGCCAAATCTTCAATGCAAAAACAACCGCGCCTAGCTCGAGGTCATGGGTAGTATAGTTCTTCTCGTGGATCTTGAGCTGACGAGATGCGTAAGCGATAACCTTGTCCCGTTGCATAAGAACATAACCAAGACCAAGGTTCGAGGCATCGCAGTAGACAACGAAGTCATCGTTTACGTCAGGTAAAACGAGGACGGGAGCATTGCAGAGCATATGCTTGAGAGTTTGAAAGGCAGTCTCTTGTCCAGTTCCCCAAACAAAAGGCTTGTCTTTATGCGTGAGAGAAGTAAGCAGCACGACGATTTTAGAGAATCCTTCGATAAATCGGCAATAATAGCCCGCTAGTCCGAGAAAAGATCGGATTTCAGACGGGTTCTTAGGTGTAACCCAACTCTTAGCGGCTTCGATCTTCGCGGGGTTGACGTGAATACCTTGACTATAGACAATATGACCGAGGAATTGAACTTCCTCCAGCCAGAATTCGCACTTGGAGAACTTGGCGTAGAGTCGATTCCCTTGGAGCAATTCGAGAACCAAACGTAGATGCTGCGCGTGTTCGGTTTTCGACTAGGAATAGATCAGGATATCATCGATGAACACGATGATGAAGGCATAACAACCAAACGTAGATGCTGCGCGTGTTAAGGAAAGGTTTACACACCTGATTCATCAGATCCATAAAAACCGCGGGTGCGTTGGTTAACCCAAAAGGCATAACAACGAACTCGTAGTGGTCGTAACGAGTGCGAAAGGCGGTTTTGGGTATATCCTCCTCTTGAATACGTAACTGGTGATAGCCTGAGCATAAATCGATCTTCGAGAAACACGATGCACCTTGTAATTGATCAAATAAATCATCTATTCGAGGCAGGGGATAGCGATTCTTGATTGTTAGCTTGTTCAATTCCCTGTAGTCGATGCACATCCGAAACGACCCATCCTTCTTTTTGACGAAAAGGACTGGTGCGCCCCAAGGAGAGGTGCTAGGGCGAATAAAGCCTTTATCAAGCAGTTCCTGGAGCTGACTCGAGAGTTCGCGCATTTTGGACGGAGCAGGTCGATAAGGAGCTCTAGCGACCGGATTTGCTCCAGGAATGAGGTCGATACGAAAGTCGATATCACAACTTGGAGGTAGGTCGGGTAACTCGTCGGGAAACACATTAAGAAATTCACAAACAACGGGAACATTGCTTACCCCAGGTTCGCCTTTCTTTTCCTTCTCCGCTACTACAATGTTAGCCAAGAAAGCTCTGTATTCCTTGCGGAGATACTTGCTAGCTTGGACACATGACATGAGTTTGAGACCTTTCGAGGGAGTTTCGCCATACAGACAAAGTTGGTCACCATTCGCGAGCGAGAATCGAATCATCTTATCGAAACAAACAACTTCAGCATGGTTTTCACGAAGAAAGTCCATGCCTACTATGACGTCAAAACTACCGAGCTGCATCAGAATAAGGTCGACAGGAAAGATGTGATTGTTTCGAGAGTACAATCACGAAGAACGGAATTAACAGCGATGGTTCTTCTGGTGGCAACTTCGACATCGAACGACGAGGGGAGATGGGCGCGCTTACGATTAAGGAGCTTTTCGAATTCAAACGACACAAAACAGTTATCGGCTCCAGTATCAAACAAACACGAAGCATAAATCCCATTCACAAGGAACATACCATTAACCACATTGTTGTCAGCCTGAGCTTGGCGCGCATTGATGTTGAAGGTTCGGGCGCGAGCTGCTTGTTGCTGTTGCTGCTGCTGTTGCTGTTGTTGCTGGGACTGCTGCTGTTGTGGCTCTTGCTTCACCACTCGGTTCGGGCACATGTTCGCGAAGTGGTTGGGATCACCACATGCGAAGCAAGCTCGAGCATGGATTGCGGGTGCAGGAGCCGCTTGCTGGCCTTGAGAAGCGGGAAGTAGAGCTTGCTGAGCAGGAGCTGGGGCTATAGCTTGACGAGGACCTGTACGGCAGTTGGCGATGAAGTGGTCGTACATGTTGCAATGCACACAATATCTGCAGGCGATTCCCACTGGGTGGTAATAAGTACAAGTCGGGCAGGCTTGGTGAGGACTAGTGTACGCACGCTTGGCTGGCGGTGCGTTGGTGACCAGTGCCGTGACTTGGCGGTGTTGAGTCTGCTGCTGAGCTGGTACAGCTTGAAGCGGGGCAACGGTAGTGACAACACAGTTCTTGTTGCTGGAGTTGTTGTTGTTCTTCCTCTTGCGACGATAGGACTTTGAAGATTGCGGAGCTGCGGCGGTTTCAGCAGTTGCAGCAGTGGTGGCTTGATGCAGGTTCTTGGAAGCTTTATCCCAGAAGCCAGACTTGACTCGCTTGTCGTTGATCTCAGCGGCAAGTAGGTAAGTTTCTTCGATTGTTGCTGGTTTTGAAGCTTGCACAAAGTCTGCGACACAATCCGGCAGAGCTCGGATATACTTCTTGATCATCACACCGGGAGTCTTTACTTGATCCGGACAGATTATGCTTAGCTGCTTGAAGCGAGCAGTCAAAGCAGGATTGTCACCATCCTTCTGCTTGATATGCCAGAATTTGTCCTCCAACTTTTGGCGCTCGTGGGGAGGGCAGAACTCTTCCATCATGACGTCCTTCAACTCATCCCACGTCAAATCGTAAGCTGCATCATTTCCACGTTTGTTTCTCTCGGCCGTCCACCAGTCTAAAGCGCGGGACTGGAAGACGCCGGTGGCGTTCAGAGTTCGGAGATTATCAGGATAGCCACTCTGGCGCAGGGTGACCTCGATCGAATCAAACCATTGGAACAAGGCCGTAGGGCCATCTTCGCCAGTAAATTCTTTCGGACCGCAAGCTTTGAACTGCTTAAAGCTAAAAACAGGCTTTGGCGAATCTGTCCTGGACTCTTCAGAAGACTTGCTGGCATTCTCGTGCAGGTCGCTAACGATCTGAGGAATGACTTTCGCTATCTGTTTAGCAACGAGAGCAGCAAGGCGCTTGTCTTTCTGATTTCGGCGAGCAGTTCGAGAGTGAAGGGATCCAGATGACGACATTGTCTGCAACAGACATCGCCACAGGACTCAAACTCAATAAAATCGAATCTCACCTCACACACCTAATACTACTAAAGCTCAGGAACACAATCATGTAACACATAACACATAGGCACATAAACACATAATCACAGAACACATAAACACGTAAGTCACATAGGGCACATAGGAGCACATAGAAGCAGTCAGAATACAGAAACCTATAATTCAAAGTTCGCGCGTTCAAGAATAGCGATTGCGATTAGCGAGTACACAGCGAGTAACATAGCGTACAGTTATCCCCCAGTAGTAACGATTTGTGTAGGATCATGTTGTGACCCAAACGAGTCGTTCAGAGGAGTTTTAATCTGTTTCATAGGCGGAAACTAATAAACAGACTTCGAAACAGCTTGCAAATCACTTTAAAACACTTTCTGATTGATATAACACTGATTACACGCAGAAAACAAACCGGCAGCACCTCGGTATCAAAATACAGAACTGTTACATATGATTCCGCTTGAACATGACAAAGAGCATTTCAAGCGGAATAAGAATTTGATGATTTCGCTTGAAACTGACACAAGTCATTTCAAGCGGAATCAGCTCATTCAAGCGGAATCAGCCACAAACACACTAAAATCTGCTATTTTCTCGAACAACGTGCCCTGATCTAACATATCTAGTACAAGACTCGATACAAGACGAAGTCGACAGATGTATGCACCAACAGACTCCCCCTCAGATGTTGACGAGTCTTCAGTGTTGAGTCTTCTCATCTTCAATCTTTATCAGTCTTTGGGCTTCCAAAATCTTTCTTTCAGCACCAACATTCTCCCTTTGAACTAATTCTTCTCTCGAATGACTTCAGACTCCCCCTTT
Organism: Helianthus annuus; assembly: GCF_002127325.2. NCBI lineage: Eukaryota > Viridiplantae > Streptophyta > Magnoliopsida > Asterales > Asteraceae > Helianthus > Helianthus annuus. Next base: position 22,368,649 of record NC_035448.2, on the reverse strand, counting down.
CGATGTGCTAGAATTCCTTAAGTTCATCAGCATCATCAGCTTCAGGATCATAATCTGGTTCTCATTCTACTCAGGTATCGAAACTTGGCTCTCTTCAATCACAAGCTTCTTAGGATCGATTAACCCAGCTCTTACTCAAACCTGCACAAACTCTTTCACAAACATAAGTTCCATAAATTTTAACAATTTAATATTAAGATGTATGCACCAACTCAGACTCTCCTTTTCAAAATAACTAGAATATCTGTGATCACTTGCAGAAAAATATTCAAACATTTTTAGATTTAACGGACTCCCCCTCAAAATGATCATTATCTAACAAACTTTCCCAAACCTGTTCATCATGTTCAGCACTCGGAATTTTGAAAATCAGCTTTCCAACATCAGTTGTCGAAAATATTTTTGGATTTTTCAAACTTTATGCTAAAACACACTGAAAATCTTTTTGTATTTTATTTTTAATAAAAGAAATGCAGTAAAGAAAGTATTTACAGACAATATTTTGTGAGTTTGTGTAAGAGGATCATATCAGTTTATGAGACAAATCACCAACACCGTTAAGCTTCATTTCATTTTAAGTTCTAAACAATTCACTTAGATTGTCAGTATATTGATCCACTTAAATTTTCACACAAAGTTCAATTGCTTCGAGATACGAGATTAATGTCTTAAGCACTTAAACTTATTCGCGTGTCCCACCACTTGAATATACTCCCGTATCCAGATCCCAATATTCAGTCTTATAGGTGAGTATACCACAGATGATATCTGTAAAGGGGTTAGATGCGAAACTGTGAGAGCTCAGGTCAGAACTTCCATTCAGCAGAGAGATGACGGCTCGACTTTTGGTGTGTCCCCTTTAGAGGATCTTTTCTTCAACAGCACATGATTAGCATTTTTCAATGTTTCATCATTTTTTATGCTGAGGGCGGCGCTATATTTCAAGCATTTGCAGAAAGTATTATACGGGGACTAGGCCATTGCTTCCGCAAAATCAGAAGTCCCGGGATAATACCCCAGATATCACTGAGTATAAAGACCTAGTATCTCAGAAAGAGGGACCTTTCAAACAAGATTTCGGGGGTTACCCATATATCCAAGAAATGTTACCCACGAATTAAGCAAGTTTGAAATTTAGGTTTATATCTCGTCACAATCTACTAAATGTGTAAAAACCTACTGGCATATCCACAGTGAGATTGTTTATCACATTTTTAACTTTCCATTTCTTTAGCATGTTGTGACAGTCCACTGATGTACTATCATTTCCTCTTTTCACAACAAAATTCGTTTTGAATTTTATCATGTTTTTGAATTTTTCAAATTTTCTAATGTTTTTGGATTTTCTGAAATTTCTTACTCCCCCTAAAATTCAAACACATTTAAAGAAATTTGAAAACAAACTATACAAGAAAATTGACAACTGATATCGAATCGCTTCAACTCGTCATCCACTAGGCATAAACAATCAGAACTCCCCCTTTCAACAAACTATTTTCCCATTTAGACTTCAAAACACTTAAGTTTGTTTTAATCAAAAAGGTTTTTCGAGAAAATAAGTTTTGTTTTAACCACTTGTAGGTTCAGGGTAAACTCATCACATTGTCCAATTTTAATCACATGTATGAGGATTACATCAAGTTCAAATTAATGACCTTGACGAATCACTTTGTCAGAACAAACCTCTGTACCACTTGTAAGAAAATCAAGTACAAATTAATGTCCCTGATTTACCACTTGTAGGAATATCACCTCTACACAAAATCATTTTACCAATAAAGATGCCGATTCCTGCATCACACTTACCAACCTGGAAGCTCCGGCAAGTCACACTTAACCTGTAAAAATTTAACCATTATAAGATTCATTCAACAAAATCAATTATCAAGAAAGATGCCGATTCCTGCTCCACGATTACAAACTTGGGAGCTCCGGCAAGTCAGATTTTTTAGGGAAAAAGAATTTCCACCCAAGTCTGACCAACCTTGGGTGATTTTAACTCTTGTTCAGTAGGGTTATAAGTTGCCTTCTTTGTAGCATAAAAATCTTTAACCCCTTTGGCCTTTCCTTCGACCATTTTCTCAAAAATCTTTTTCACATTGCCATTAAAAGCTTTCTCAGCATCAAATTCCTTCTTATCAGAATAAAATTGATTTGAGATCTCAACCTTACCAACTTTTTGTTTAACATTTTCATCCTTCAAAGATGGAAAATTAACATCATCTACTGAAGGTACTGATTTTTCTTCTTTCACCTCAACCTGTGGCTCCACTGATTTTGTGGAATCAGATTCATCGCCGGTTTTCTCATCAAACTTCTTAACAACCCACATTTGGTTGTCCTTGGCTCTCTTTTTTGTAAAAATTTTTCTTAGAACATTCACCAACCTCGTAAGTTGAATTTTCAAAAATTTTGAATTTTTCAGTTGGTTGTTCATCTTTCTCAACAACTTTTCCTTTAAGTTTTTCAGAAACTCCCTGTTTTGTCTTTATATTCATCAGACAATTCCATGCAATGTGACCAGCTTCATTGCATTTAAAACAGGTTCGAGTATCTTTTCTGTGAAAAACTCCAGTTCCTATTCTCTCAGCAAGAAACTCCTGGTTTGATTGTCTCTAGAAAGGTTTCTTCTGTTCTTCCTCAACACTTCCTCCTGAAATAAATTTTGTGTTTGTTTTAGAAATTTTGTCATTTTTATAATTTTCAGGTGGAATATTACCAAGACCTTTCTTTTTGAAATTACCATTATGGTTTGGTTTCTTTTGAAAACCAGAACCAGAATTGTAACCTTTTTTCTTGTTTAATCGTTGTTGAACTCTTGAAGTGTATTTTTTAGGTTTTTCAGTAAGATTTAAATCTTTTATTTCAGAAATATTTATTTCTGTCATTTTGAAAACCTTTTTAATCATTTCAATTCTAACACTTCTTATTGGAAACTCTTTGTCAGAATATGATTTGTCAGAATCATTCAAAGTATATGCTACTTCGAATGTTTCTTCATTCAAATTCGATTTTGATAACAAAACCTCTTTACTGTAAGCCCGTTTAACCGACGATTTTGGACTGTTGACTGACGAACTTGAACCTCCAGACTCAGACTTTGACTCAGACTCCTCATCTGTATCCAACACCTGATCGACCACCTTTTTTATTAACTCAGACTCATGATCAGTGTCAGATGATGTGAAAGTGACATCAATGTTTTCTAGTAATTCATCGGTTATATCAGACTTCAGTTTTATATTGACTGCCTTTTGAACTTGCTCCTCATTTGGTTTTCTGGGAGAATAACCTTCCCAGATCAGAGGCGGACACTTGTTATAGCTAACACTTGGTTTCTTACCAGTATCCTTCTTCTTTGGCTTCTCATCCTGAAATGCTTCAAAACTTGCAACAGTTGGATAAATTCGATCAATAAGATAATCAGAACTAGAATAACTCTGTAATAAGCGTCTGATTCTCTCATTCTCAATTTTCTCAGTCTCCAACTCTTGTTTCAGCTTGGCACATTCCTCAATGTAATAGTTTATAGCTTTTCGTTTCGTCATCATCGTTGCATTCATCATTGTCAAAGCGTCTTCTCTCTCAGAATTTGTCTTTTGAAGACCAGTTACTGTTCTATTCAATACATCATAAGACTCCTTCACGTAATTGAGATTGAACAGTAATTGTTCCTTCATCTTCTCAAGCTCAGCCAACTTCTCATCTTTTGCTGTACATTCTTTGCAAGATTCCAGACACTTTGAGCAAGGCTTGATGACTTCCACAATTTTTTCTACTTCAATAATCTTTTCAGATTCAACAACTTTTTCAGCTTTAGTCACCTTCTCTGTTTCAACAATCTCCTCAGCAACACTTTCAACTTCATCATTTTGAGCAGCTTCATCTTCTTGAACAACACTTTCAGACTTCATTTGCTTTTGTTCTTTTACTGCTCGTCTCTCCTTCAGCTTCTCCAAGCGATCTGCAAAATAAAAATGAAAGCTTTCAGGAGATAGATGAGTTTTTGCAACATTAATATGTCTTTCTTCTTCATCATCACCACTGTCATCAGTTGGTGATTTATCAAACTCAATTGATTTTTCAGAACTATCATCTGAAAAACTAGAATCAGATGGTGTTTGATCAAAAACAGTTCCTCTTTCTGAATTTTCATCTGAACTTAGTGAACTTTCGTCTGATGAGATAGACTTTTCTTCTTCACTCTTCACACTTACACCAATAGCTTTCATCCAATCGGTAAACATATCTGGTTCATTCACAATTTTAGCAATGAAAGCTTTAAACTCTCCTTTCTCATCCACAAACATATCCCGGCTAAAACCTTCAGGTAACCTTTCATCATCTTGATTGATTAAGCATGCTTTGCTGTCGGATGGAATGTATTTATCCCAGCTAAAATTTTCTTGATTCACTAAACATGCTCTCTTTGAAGAATCCTCTATCACTTTTCTACCATGGGCCACTTGTGGTTCTTGTTGTTGTTGTTGACCAACTTGTTGATATATGGCTTTCCTGTAGTAGTCATCTTTTCCAAATGGATTCTTTGCTTCATTTACTTCTCTATTCTTGCATTCTCTTTTGAAATGACCTTTCTCCCTGCATCGAAAACAAGTAACTTTAGATTTATCAAAACCTAAAGTAGAAACATGTGCATCAAGAAAATCATTTCTTCCAGTAATCATCTTGAACTTTTCAGCTCTTCTCAGGACACTAGCTAGACACCATTTGATGTCCATGAGCTCCATTTCTTCAGCGTCTATCTGATCGTAATCCTCCTTTGTTAGCATAGGATTCCCGATTCTCCCTGCAACCAAACCTTCATAGGATTGTCGCACAGTTGCAAGTAAAGACATATGATCTTTTGCAATTTCTTCAGAAAAACTTTGACCCTCTGGAAGATTCAATGCTATATTGCACTGTATCACACAACCACCACCTTTTATACTTTGAGAATGGAAACTTGATGATGAACTCTTTGGATTGACACTTGGGTATGAAGAGAAACCACTGCTGCTATTAGGACTTTGTTCAACATTTTCAGATGAGTTTCCAACACTAAATGCAGTTTGTATTTTCGGACTTCTTTCAACCTCTTGAACACTGCCTTTATAATACATTTTCACATCTTGTTGACCACTCGGATTACTCATCCTCGCAATCTTTTGCTGTTCCAGATCTTGACCCTCAATCTTCTCGATGAACTGAGAATTCGTCAAACCATCATATACTCCAGTGTTCTTTAAGATCATCAAGTAAGTACCCCACTCCTTTTGAGGTAAAGCGTCAGTTAACTTGTCGACCCATTCTTCACGATCTTTGGTTATGCTTAGCATTGACATAGATCGCACTAAATGGCAACATCTTTCAATCAGCTTCTTTATATCTTCCCCGGACAAACTGGTGAATAGATCAAATTCTTTCTTAAGTAATGCCTTTTTACTTTTAATCATCTTTTCACATCCTTCAAACTTGATTTTAAGAGCATCCCAAATTGATTTTGACGTTTTGTCATGTTGAAGCAATACAAAGATGTCTTCTTTAATAGCTTGCTGAAGAAGACTGATCATCATTTTTCAGCTCTGTACATGTCACATTCTTTGTCACTGAATTCTGAGATTTCTTTTTCAACTTGCAGATCTATACGTGGTAGAACATACTTCTTCAAAATACATTCCCAAGATCTCAAATGGTTTGCTTGAACCCAGTTTTCAAACCTATCTTTCCATCCGTAATACTCCTCAATGCTCATTAGCGTCGGGGGTTTTTGTGTAGTTCCAGATTCATTTTCCAAATTCATGTTTTGAGCAATAGTAGCTGGAGTAGTCGAAGATGTGGCAAACGCGTTGTAAAATTCTTCACTCATGATTCGGTAACACTTTTTTCAAAAAAACACTTTTCATGCGGAATAACTATTCAAGCGGAATAGTAAATTCAAGCGAAATACCCTCTCAAGCGAAATCAAACTTTCAAACACAAACCCTGTTCAAGTGGAATAACGTCTTCAAGCGGAATCACCAACTAACAATTTCAAGCGAAATAACCAGTTTGGAGCGGAATCACTGATTTCGCTTGAACTTTCAAGCGGAATAGTCCATTCGAAGCGAAATAAGACAATGTCAAGCGGAATCAGTCAACTTTGGAGCGGAATAACAGATTTCGCTTGAAATCTCAAGTGGAATATCAACTTTGAAGCGGAATCAGAATGTGTTCGTTCAAGCAGAATCACAACTTAGGTCCATTTTTACCATTTTTAAGCCGAATTTTGTCCTGAAACTCTCAAGGATTTGTTAAAATGCAGTTTTACACAATATGTAAGAAAATGAGCCGATTTTAACCGTGAAAAGTTGTTAATTTTGTAAAGAAGGTGTAGAAAACAGAAATTTTGAGCTGTATCAGTAAGAACTCCTCTTCCTGAGCTCTGATACCATTTGTAGTATCGTGTTGTGACCCAAACGAGTCGTTCAGAGAAGTTTTAATCTGTTTCAGAGGCGGAAACTAAGAAACAGGCTTCGAAACAGCTTGCAAATCACTTTAAAACACTTTCTGATTGATATAACACCGATTACACGCAGAAAACAAACCGGCAGCACCTTGGTATCAAAATACAGAACTGTTACATATGATTCCGCTCGAGTGGCTATATATAGACAACAGATTTCGCTTGAACATGACAAAGAGCATTTCAAGAGGAATAAGAATTTGATGATTTCACTTGAAACTGACACAAGTCATTTCAAGCAGAATCAACTCATTCAAGCGGAATCAGCCACAAATACACTAAAATCTGATATTTTCTCGAACAACGTGCCCTGATCTAACATATCTAGTACAAGACTCGATACAAGACGAAGTCGACAGATGTATGCACCAACAATTTGTTAGCGTTTTGAGATAGAAGTGCAGTGCGAGTCATGTGTGTCGATCAAAGCGAAAAGCGAATAAATCACCAAAATCGAAACACATAAACAGGTAAAATCACATAAAACACATAAAAGCGATAAATCGTTAGAGGCAGCAGTTGCGGGCTCAAAATCAAAACATATAAAATCAGCGATTGCGAGATTGAAATAGATTGTCTAAGGCTTGATAGACATCGACTACCCAAAGTGATTTGACTATTCACAAGGACTTTTCGTACACACTTTGGCTTTCAGGACTATGCTCTCACCTCGAATTTGGGCGAATGACACGCATCCTTCCAGTTACAGCGTGACTTCAAGTCGTTGGAGTCCATCGAGACTTTGGTGAGAGTTTTGTAAAACCAAAATAGAGATCGGAACAAGTCGTGAAGGTTCGGGTTTCACCCTTGACTTAACAACTTTGTTCCTGTTTCGATAAAATAGAGAAGAAAATATGCGCTAAAGTACGGATTTCACTCCTGATTCAGCGTAAATTCTCCTGTTTTAGATAAAATGCGGGTCGAACAAGCGATTTCGTCGAGACTTTGCGGTTTTCACGCCTAATCTCGACCTAATCTCTCGTTCATTTTCGAAAAGTAGAGTGCAGTGATAGTGTAGTGTAAGCGAGAATAACGAGATATAGCAAGTAAGCTCGTACAAATCCCTTACGGGGCATGCACAAGTGCCGGATGGAAATCCGATCGGATGGCAATCCGATTGGATGGCCATTCGATTGGATTCACACCTCGTTTGGTGAAGAAGTGTTTCTGTATGATGGTTTGTCTTTTAAAGTTTTTGTTGTAGCATTTTGAAAACAGAGAAGTATCTCTACCCTTCATGTCGGTCGATCGAACGGCGGTTCGATCGGGTGACGATCCGTTCGGTGAGGTATTTCTTAGAGAACAAGTTCACAGCAGTGTTGTCACTCAATCAGATGGTCTACCGATCGAGTGGCAACCCGCCTTGAACATGTTGAAAATTGTTTAAGTGCTGAAGTCCCAAATGTCACATGATCGGCTGGTCGTTCGATCGGATGGCAATCCGATCGGACGGCAATCTGTTTGACGTTCCAACTTTGAAAAGGTTGAAATAATGTCTAAGTGTGGGGCCAAGTGCAAGCCAATCGGACGGCAATCCGTCCCAACGGCCTGATCATTTTGACACTTGATTGTTTGAGAGTTTTGCGGTTTTATCGAGACGGTATGACAACGTGCTAAACAACAGAACCCCATCAATACTCAGATGATCCGATCGGGTAGGAATCACCCTAATCCGGCCGGTCAACAGTTCGAGTCGGTGGTTCGTTTTTAACCCGAGGTCGGTTGTCTCTCTGATAGAACTCAGATCTTGAACCAACACATCACTAAGAAGGAGTAGAAGATCAGAACTAGCACTGATTCTATCGGTTTTGAGTGCATTGGGTGTAAAAGAGTTGAAAGAAAGTTAGAAAACCATCTTTCGATCCTTTTCACCATGAATGTGTTCAGATCTATGCAAGATCTTTGTTTATTCACGTGGAAATCGTTCAGATCTAAGTTGTTCTTGGTGGATTGAAGCCAAAACATGAAGTTCATAAGAACCCCACGATGACATCATCCTAGAACACCTTAAATCTAGTGATTTCATGGTTAAAAGTTAAGATTCAAAAGAGAGAAAGATGAAGGAGTGCGTGTGGATCATAGAAGTACAAGATTTAGGTTGAAAACTTACAAGAATCGTGAGGAATCGAGAGAAAAGAGGGCTGAAGCGAGCTGGTCGAGCAGAGGGGCTGTCACATCAAGTGATGTGATAGTTGAGGGTATTTATAGGGTTTCCCAAAAAGGAATGTTCAAGAGGATCGAGTGGGTCACCAATCGGATGGTTGTCCGTTCGGGTGGCAATCCGATCGGTTGACCATCCGATTGAGCAGTCACTCGATCGAGTGGCTCTGACGATTCGTGTTCCGGCGTTTCGTTTCCTGCATTGAGTTTTGCGATGCGTTTGAGCGAGTTTGCGATAGAATTACGCATTAATCCCAACTACTATATCTAACATACAATCATCCTAAGTAAGTTGCGTTTAGTGTTCGCGATTCGATTGCCATAGAGTTGCGATTACGTCTCGGTTAATCACCACAACATAAACATAAATAAACATGCACAAGTAACACCTAAATAGCACACACACGTAAAACAATTATCCAGAAGACATAATTCGAGTTGCGAATGCGATTGCGGTGCGATAAGCGATAAAGCGATAAAACATGCGATAAATAGCGATTAAACTTCGATTATGAACATGTACTCCACAAAATACAACTAATACGATAAAATAAATAGATTATCTACAAGTCAAAGAAGTCAAAACAGGAGTTGAGCAAGGAGTGACATATCGCAATTAGCAATCTTTTCTTCCTTTGACTTCAATCTTAACTTTGACTTTGACTTTCGAAACACGGGGTATTACATGAAGACATTCTATATCAGCAACGGAAGATAACTGGTATTGCAGGTAATGTGATTACTTTATTAAAGTTATACACAATTACATTAATATTATGCAATAGCTTCATTATTGGGAAAAACTAATACTTTTTTCAACATTTGTTTTTTGATTTGGTTCTTCAACAATGGGAGTACAGTGAAAATTTTTGATGGCATGCCAAGTGTTCCGGACAATTATGTTTCATCGTCGAACAATCGATTGATAATGAAAGAACTATCGTATGACATGGTAGCTCTACAAAGGGAACATGATGGTTATGTAAAGTGTTTAACTACCGAACAGGAAAGAATATCTAAAATTGTTATGAAAGCGATTGAAAAGGTGATGGAGGTGTCTTTTTGTATATGGTTATGGTGGAACTGGAAAGACGTTTCTTTGGAAGACATTCGCAGCTGCATTACGATCGAAAAGTGAAGTTGTATCGAATGTTGCATCCAGTTGAATTGCTTCACTTTTGTTGGATGGTGGTAGAACTGCTCATTCAAGGTTTGTAATTCCAATCAACATTAATGAGGATTCAATATGTTCGATAGAGCCTATGTCACACCCCGACCATGTAAAACAACAAAACGTGGCGGAAACGTCGGGGAGTGTTGTAACAGAATCATTGTTTCACAACCATGGATTAAACAAATTTCGTTTTATTGAATTAAATGAGTTACAATGTCTTAACAATAAAGAAACATAACAAAAATTAACTAGTCTTGCATCTTTTAAGGTCACTAAGGCCTCGTCCAATCCTATGTGAGCATGCATCAATATCATCATCAAATATCATCAACTATCGTACCTGAAACACATGTGAAAATACATCAGCATAAAAATGTCGGCGAGTACATAGGTTTTATGAAAAATAGGATTCATGACCTAGGTTTAAGAAAATGTTTAACAAAAACTTGTCATGAATCCAGTTTAAGTGTTTGCTTTTATAAAACGTTTGAAAATCGATGATAGATATGTATAGTTAAAAAGAATGATGTAAGGTTAAATGAATAACCAAGTAAAAATGAGTTTGTATAAAACAAACTGTTTTGTAAAACAATGTCTTGTGAAAAATATGTTATTTGTGTAAAAATGTATAAATCCAAATGAATGATTTAAATAACGCTACGCCATGTAATATAATACAAGCACTTATATATAGGAAGTACCAGCGGCGTATCCACCATGCTTGTATCACATTACACACGTCTCGTTACTCAAATCACTTACCCACATAAACCACCAATGTAAATTGCCCATGTCTAAACCGTTGTCAAAAGTCAATCAAGTAATGTGTAAACAAAATGTCATGTATGGCAAGTGAAATATGTAACAACCAAACCATAGGTAAGAATGCACATGTCACACCCCAACCGATGGCGGAAACATCGGGATGAGACGAACAAATTGCTCAAAACAACATAACACTATTTGTGACAATATAAATTTAAATCATTTTATTAATTGTAAATGAGAGGTACATTGTTCCAAATAATCAAACATAAAATCCAACAAATTTCTAGAATGCTAAAATGGGTTTCTAGTTCCATCCTAGCTTAATTTCTTTATTTCTTGAACATCAACCTGCAATATGTATTAAAATAAAATCAACAAAAGCATGTTGGCGAGTATACAAGTTTTCATACATAGCATAATACGTGTTTAAAATGTTGCTCATATCCAAATGTGAAATACAATATCATATTGACAGTATACTCGAAACGATGTTACTCTACGTGTCCAAACCAAAGTTTAACGAAATTAACGTGTCCAACCCAAAAGTGTACGGGTGGTTTTAACATAGTTTAACCTAACAATACTCGTTAATATAACGAGAGGGGCGTTTCTCAACCTATAGCGCTACCATTGTTAGGGGAGGCTTGTACGAAGTTAATGAACACATAGTCATGAGTGTTTACAGTAGCACAACATGTCTAACATGATTAAAATGTATCACATAGAGTATGGATAGAGTGTGCATAAATGTTTGATGTGATTGTGTTGTTTGATATAGAATACATATTGCACCCAAAAGTGTAAAACGAAAATGGGTCATGTATGCTCACCTTGGATTGCGTTGCGTTTCTTGAAAAAAGATTAGGGAGTGAATTGGATCCAAGAGAGTTGTAACAAGCGCAAGAGATTTACCCTATTGTGATTAAGGATAGGTTAAGAAAAGTTGATGTAATGCTTAAAATGATGTTGGGAATTTAGTGGGAATTAATAATTGCGTTTATTAAATGTATAAATAATATTAGGGTGAAATACTAATAGTACATATGGTGATAAATAACATGACTGATTTTTATGACGTTTGCCTTGATAAAATAATTAGTCCCTATATTAATTTTATTTTAAGATAACATTAATTATGGTAATTTCTAAGATTTATATTTGTAAAAAAATATATATATATTCATAATAACAATACTGATTTAATAATAATAATAATAATAGTAACTGAATTTATTATTTTGAAAATAATATAGTAACAATATTAATATTTATAGTGATAATAATAATGATAATACTAAAAAAATTCTAATAAAGATAATAATTATGAAATTCTAATAATGATAATAATTATGATAATATTATCTTAACAATAATAATAATAATTTAACATTTGAAATGATAATAATTCTGAAAATAAAAATAATAATATAAATCCAGAATATTAGTAAAATTTATTAAGATATTAAGAAGTATTTCTGAATAAAATAGTTTAATAATAATAAGTCTGATTTTTATTAAATAGGATACTTAAAAAAAAGAAAAAAAAAGGAAGACAGAATCGGAGAAACGAATCAGTACCGACCCGGGTCTTCTCCGGCGAAGTTCCGGCGAGTTCAGTGACGGTTCCGGCAGTGGTGGGTGTTCTCCGGCGACTCTGGTGGAGCTCCGGCAAGGGGCAGTGGCCTGAACAGAAAAGGAGGTTGAGAGTTTGAGGGTAAACGATGTCGAACAAGGGACTGCGGGTTATCGGTTTGTAATCTCCGGCGAGAGAAAGAGAAAGGTAGAATGGTGACTGTGAGAGTGAGAGAGTGTTTGCGAGTGAAGATGTGAACAAGAGGTGTGAGGGGATTCGGGTATTTATAGGTGTCAATAAGGTGGTGATGGTTTGGAAATAATTCGGACCTAAGGAAACCGAATGAATACGGTTTAATCAAAGAAGGAAATGGAAATCTTTGATTGATCGAATTATAGAAGTTTCCGAAACTCTGCTGTCAATCTTTGACAGATGGTTGAAAAGAAATAAGGAAGGTTGCTGTCAATTTTGTTTTGCCGGTTAATGGAAAATTGATTTGAATTCCAATTAGTGTATAAAATTAACAAGTTTCCATATATAACTGGACGCCCGGCCGAGTGGTTAGTAGTTCGTTTGTTAACGTGAAGGTCGCGAGTTCGAGTCTTTTAAGGGGCCGGTTCTCACCCAGGAGAACCCTCCTTTTTTTAACTGAACTCAACTGGGTTTAACTGAGTTTTCTAACTCAGTTAGTGGTTTCCTAAGAATAACTACTAACCTAGTCATCTTTTTTAACTATAGTGTGAACTAACTCCATCAACCTCTTTAACATGATTTACTAACTTAATTAGTTTGATTTAAAAAAATATTTATTTACAACATTAATTTGTTTAAAAATATTAATTTATTTATTTAATTAAAATATTAATTTAGTTATTAAATATTAATATATATTTTTTAATTATTTGATTTAACCCAAATTTTGGGGTAATTTACCGAATTAACGTATGAATTCCCGATTTTTGAACGGATTAGGGTAATCTCTTGATAGGAATTGTTCGAGAATTGTAAATTAGAATATATTCCCAAGGTTTCAACGGTTAGGATCCGTCTTTCTAAAACGGGTTGAATTTTGAAACGGGTCAATTTTGACGGGGGTTACAGCACAAACAATGTACTAAGTATGCGACGGATGGACATACATAGCATGATACCAAGTATAAGATGTCTTGTAAAACGATGTACTAAGTATGCACACAACGGGCATACATAGCATGTGATGTAAAATGTACTAAGTATGATGAACATACATAGCATGAAAATGTCATGTAAAACGATGTACTAAGTATGGTAAACATACATAGCATGAAAATGTCATGTAAAACGATGTACTAAGTATGCACACAATGGACATACATAGCAAAAACATAATGAAATCATGTACTAATAATGTACTAATGAACATAGCAAGTATATAATGCGAAAACATGAAAAGCATGAAAGTAACAAGTAGGCACATGTGTTTCACCCCAAAACGTTTGAAAAACAGTAAAAGAGGGGTCTATGTACTCACTTGAGATTGCTTAGAAGTCCTAGGATAACCACCAAGCAAAGCTAGAAGATCACGGAATCAAACGGCACCTATATAGGTATCTACATTAATAACCGGACCTATCGGAGGATTGGGTAGTACGAGGGTTCGTAAACCAAATAAGTATGGGAACTTATGTAATATGGTTTAACAAAGCCTACGTACTAAAACGAAACCTATCCTAAGTGCTTTTGACCCATTACGACCCGTTTAGGTAGCTTACGCCACTTTAACACGTCGTTCGCGTAAAACGCGTTTGGAATGCCTAACTAGTCCTATAACAAGCAAGATATGCCTTAACATGTTTTATATTGTTGTTAAATCAGTTTAGATACCAAAATTTACGTTACATAGGCTTAAAATGAATTTTAGCGCAAAAAGGGTATTTTGGTAATTTACCTAAGGCATAGGAGCTACTTATCATACAACTACTTAAACGACGTGACCATAAGGTACAACCTCGGAAGGTTATTCCCTATACAACTATGGTCACCTAAAGTGTTTGGTCGGATCCTAAAGATCGACCAATTGGGTCGGGTTCGTAAGCATAAGCGATTGATTAGATCGCTTACCTTTACGACTCTAAACAAGCACAAATCTAAAAGGGACGAGCTAAACATGCTAGAACATGTTTAGTAAAGTTAGAAAATAGGTTTGGTATTAAAACAAACGGTTTTAATACTCTAGAGTAATTTGGTTACAAAATACGCGAGAAAACGCATTCTGGCCGAAACTAAGACTCGTCACTGAGCCTAGATAACGTGGTAATCAGTAGGTATAGTCACTAGGGACTATAACCATCGTGATTACGCTCACATTATGAAGTTCAAATGAACTTCGCGTTGTCCATAAACTGGTCAATGCAGAGAGTCAAACGCAGTTTGACTTAAACGCTAAAACGAACGAAAAACGCGAAAGAAAACTTACAGAAGGTCCCCGCAAGCTCTTGATCCGATTTAATCTCAGGTATGAAGCATAAACTTCAACTTAGAGAGCCAAAATATGATTCAAGTATGCTTTGGGAGTGAAATGGGTTTAGGTATTTATAGGAATTCAAGTACCGTTAAGATCGTTCGTCGAAAAACGTGCTTTGATCTAGACCTTTCATGTGGGCACATGGTTTTCAAATACCATGGGAGCCCCTAATGTGGACTATGTTCATTGAATACCATCCCATGGTTTTGCAAAACCATGGGTGAAAACCATTAACACTTCAAAATGGACTAGGTTCATTGAATCTGCCAGAAATTTCAAAAATGGTCCCTATACTTGTAAAACTTGATTTTTTTGGCACTTTTAAACCCCTTTAACCTCATTTCAAGGCTCTAAAATGATACTATAGTATAGGGAACTTAAAATATGCTCACAGACATCACGGATGTCGGTTCGTTTGGCCGTACGGTTGCGTTATTCGGTTAATTACGACGGAAGTCGTAACGAACGCAAAAACGATCCAAATTAAGCGACGAATGGAATTTTATCATGCCAATCACTAAAATAAAATATTTTAATGATTACATAAATTTTTGGATGTCCGCATATATTCAGGACGTAAGATATGCGCAAAAATGCAAACTTATGCACTTTTGACGCTTTTAGTCTTTATTGATCAATAAAGTTTATTTTAGCATACCGAACCCTTCAAAGCCTATTTCTAAGCTATGTAAAGAATATTTAGGGCATATTTAACTTATGATCAAGTTCCGGAAGGTCTGTTACAGTACAAATTGACATACTTTCGCAGTTTGTCGAATTTAGTCCCTATAAGCGAATAAACTTGATTTCGGCATACCAAACCATCCAAAACTTATTTCTAAGTTATGTAACGGTTATTTAAGGTATGTTAAGCCTATTTCACTATTCCGGAGTGTTTGTTGCATTAAACTGGTTATATTTACGCATCAGATCGCGTATAACCTTCCAGAAAGCGATTTAAAGCCCGAAATCGAACAAGAATTGATACGTGCAAAAGATACACATATTTATACAGATCCCAAGTATGAAATACAATATTTCATTGGCTTGGTATTTATTTGATGGTGGTGGTGACACAGGTGTCACAGTCTCCCCTACTTTAGGAAATTTCGTCCCGAAATTTATTCGTAGGAGTCTATCTGTAACCTTGTGTCAAATAGCCACCAAGGATATGCAAGGCAATATCCTGTCATTTCCTTAACGGAGACTCTTCAGAAATGGAATTGAAGGAAAAATCAGGGATATTCATTTCCCTTCGAGGGAAAATTTTCAGAAACGAAAAATGCACAGAATGAGTCATTTTCCTTAATGGGTATCCTTCAGAAACGAAAATGTACGGAATGAGTCATTTTCCTTAATGGGTATCCTTTAGAAATGAAAATGCACGGAATGAGTCATTTTCCTTAATGGGTATTCTTCAGAAACGAAAATGAACGGAATGAGTCATTTTCCATAATTTCTTCAGATACGAAAATGAACGGAATGAGTCATTTTCCACAATTTCTTCATATACGAAAATGAACAGGGTTAACTCTAGATACACGACAAAACTAGCTGTGGTTTCTGTGCACTAAATTCCATAATTATGTATGCATCCATAATTACGTAATTCCTTGCACAGTCCGCACAGTTTGTTTTGTAATGTTTTGGGGAAGAATATCAAACTTGTGATGAGGGTGACTAGACTACCATAGGGTCCTTTTAATTAGGTCGACAGATGATCTTTTTAACTAGGCCACCAAGGAGTCCTTTCAGCTATATCATCACATGATATTCCTAACTAGATTTTTGGATCAATCTGTTTAACTAGACCACTCAAGGGGTCTACTTATGGAATAGTACAATATAATCCAAGGGTCTTTACTATCACGTAAAAGCCCATTAAGGATTTGATATAGTACCTTTGGATATCCTACTATGAATCCCTTATACGAATGATATGGAAGATTCTACGAGGAATTGGATAACAAAAACTTGGATTACACCGAAAACATAAAAGGGAACACATAAGCACATAATCACATAGTTGCTTAACTCAGTTATTAATTTGTTATCTTTGGACGCGGATACTTAAAGTACACCAGGAATCCAATCCGTGGATTTCATTTGGCACTTTAATCATTTTCAAGAATCTATCTATGAAGATAGAGAAATCTTAATAGGAATTCGGCTTTGTCCTTATTGAATTGTAATGTACCTATTGAATCATACAGAGAATTCAATTAAGGACTCCGATGAATGTTACTCACCCACAAGGATCTAATTATGAGGATAGAAAGATCCTATATGGATTTTGGATTTTGTGTAACGAGAGGTGTTCCGACACCTTGCACTAGGCGTGCTTACGTCGATACACAAGGTAGAAAGTTCATGAGGTTGAGGCGCTAGATATTCCAAGGCAACATATGAAGCAGAAATTGAAGGTTAAGCAGCAGCAGGGTTTGTAATAGCTTTGCTTTGGATTGCAAAGCGGCACATGTTAACCAAATGTCCCCATCGTCTACTGTGGGTACATTTGAAACAGGGTATTCGATTCGGATGATGACGGTGGCATTGGTTGCACCAAGGAGCAGTTCCCTTATACAGCTTCATCCCTGAGGCGAGTCATGGTGATAGCTAAATCAACGGTCCTCTGGAGTACGACGCCTATTCGCTGGGTAATTGCAGCACCAGGTTTAGACATTTGAGTATTGTTGCGATGAAGAGGCATCTTGAAGACAATGGAAGGCATAGGAGGAAACAAGCAAAAGATAGTCAAAAGAGAATGACAACGCATGAAGATTATGACCATTTGTTTGTTACCAAAGGCAAACAAATGAGATAGTGACTAATCAAAGTAAGCGGGTCAATATAATGTATCGCGAAGACATGCTCGCCTATAAGTGGACACTCACCCCAAGAGTTCCCAGGTAAGAGTGACTGGTCCGATACTGCGGATTTGTACGAACACTCTAGCCTTAGACAGAAGACCCAGGGTACAGGCACCCACTCTTCCAGTTTGCACGTGTTCACATTATTTAGACCCAAACCTTGATGAGTTTGAAAACTCAAAAGGCACTAAGCCAAATATGAGTCAAACTGGAAGGGTTCAAAACCTTATAATAAATCATCCTAGAACAGATGATTAGTTTTCAAGGCAGATCAAATTTATGTTCTTGTTGTGGTGTTACCTAAGGATAAGTGACGGTATTGTTTTATGACTAAACGCAAGTAAACTCGCGTTAGGGTCCTAGGAAGGTTATAGTCTAGGTCAAAGCATTACTAATAACCTAATTCTCTATAACCATTGGCTCTGATACCAACTTTTCTGTCACACCCCGACCACGTAAAACAACAAAACGTGGCGGAAACGTCGGGGAGTGTTGTAACAGAATCATTGTTTCACAACCATGGATTAAACAAATTTCGTTTTATTGAATTAAATGAGTTACAATGTCTTAACAATAAAGAAATATAACAAAAATTAACTAGTCTTGCATCTTTTAAGGTCACTAAGGCCTCGTCCAATCCTATGTGAGCATGCATCAATATCATCATCAAATATCATCAACTATCATACCTGAAACACATGTGAAAATATATCAGCATAAAAATGCTGGCGAGTACATAGGTTTTATGAAAAATAGGATTCATGACCTAGGTTTAAGAAAATGTTTAACAAAAACTTGTCATGAATCCAGTTTAAGTGTTTGCTTTTATAAAACGTTTGAAAATCGATGACAGATATGTATAGTTAAAAAGAATGATGTAAGGTTAAATGAATAACCAAGTAAAAATGAGTTTGTATAAAACAAACTGTTTTGTAAAACAATGTCTTATGAAAAATATGTTATTTGTGTAAAAATGTATAAATCCAAATGAATGATTTAAATAACGCTACGCCATGTAATATAATACAAGCACTTATATATAGGAAGTACCAGCGGCGTATCCACCATGCTTGTATCACATTACACACGTCTCGTTACTCAAATCACTTACCCACATAAACCACCAATGTAAATTGCCCATCTCTAAACCGTTGTCAAAAGTCAATCAAGTAATGTGTAAACAAAATGTCATGTATGGCAAGTGAAATATGTAACAACCAAACCATAGGTAAGAATGCACAAACAATGTACTAAGTATGCGACGGATGGACATACATAGTATGATACCAAGTATAAGATGTCTTGTAAAACGATGTACTAAGTATGCACACAACGGGCATACATAGCATGTGATGTAAAATGTACTAAGTATGATGAACATACATAGCATGAAAATGTCATGTAAAACGATGTACTAAGTATGGTAAACATACATAGCATGAAAATGTCATGTAAAACGATGTACTAAGTATGCACACAATGGACATACATAGCAAAAACATAATGAAATCATGTACTAATAATGTACTAATGAACATAGCAAGTATATAATGCGAAAACATGAAAAGCATGAAAGTAACAAGTAGGCACATGTGTTTCACCCCAAAACGTTTGAAAAACAGTAAAAGAGGGGTCTATGTACTCACTTGAGATTGCTTAGAAGTCCTAGGATAACCACCAAGCAAAGCTAGAAGATCACGGAATCAAACGGCACCTATATAGGTATCTACATTAATAACCGGACCTATCGGAGGATTGGGTAGTACGAGGGTTCGTAAACCAAATAAGTATGGGAACTTATGTAAGATGGTTTAACAAAGCCTACGTACTAAAACGAAACCTATCCTAAGTGCTTCTGACCCATTACGACCCGTTTAGGTAGCTTACGCCACTTTAACACGTCGTTCGCGTAAAATGCGTTTGGAATGCCTAACTAGTCCTATGACAAGCAAGATATGCCTTAACATGTTTTATATTGTTGTTAAATCAGTTTAGATACCAAAATTTACGTTACATAGGCTTAAAATGAATTTTAGCGCAAAAAGGGTATTTTGGTAATTTACCTAAGGCATAGGAGCTACTTATCATACAACTACTTAAACGACGTGACCATAAGGTACAACCTCGGAAGGTTATTCCCTATACAACTATGGTCACCTAAAGTGTTTGGTCGGATCCTAAAGATCGACCAATTGGGTCGGGTTCGTAAGCATAAGCGATTGATTAGATCGCTTACCTTTACGACTCTAAACAAGCACAAATCTAAAAGCGACGAGCTAAACATGCTAGAACATGTTTAGTAAAGTTAGAAAACAGGTTTGGTATTTGAAACAAACGGTTTTAATACTCTAGAGTAGTTTGGTTACAAAATACGCGAGAAAACGCATTCTGGCCGAAACTACGACTCGTCACTAAGCCTAGATAACGTGGTAATCAGTAGGTATAGTCACTAGGGACTATAACCATCGTGATTACGCTCACGTTATGAAGTTCAAATGAACTTCGCGTTGACCATAAACTGGTCAATGCAGAAAGTCAAACGCAGTTTGACTTAAACGCTAAAACGAACGAAAAACGCGAAAGAAAACTTACAGAAGGTCCCCGCAAGCTCTTGATCCGATTTACTCTCAGGTATGAAGCATAAACTTCAACTTAGAGAGCCAAAATCAGATTCAAGTATGCTTTGGGAGTGAAATGGGTTTGGGTATTTATAGGAATTCAAGTACCGTTAAGATCGTTCGTCGAAAAACGTGCTTTGATCTAGACCTTACATGTGGGCACATGGTTTTCAAATACCATGGGAGCCCCTAATGTGGACTATGTTCATTGAATACCATCCCATGGTTTTGCAAAACCATGGGTGAAAACCATTAACACTTCAAAATGGACTAGGTGCATTGAATCTGCCAGAAATTTCAAAAATGGTCCCTACACTTGTAAAACTTGATTTTTTTTGGCACTTTTAAACCCCTTTAACCTCATTTCAAGGCTCTAAAATGATACTAAAGTATAGGGAACTTAAAATATGCTCACAGACATCACGGATGTCGGTTCGTTTGGCCGTACGGTTGCGTTATTCGGTTAATTACGACGGAAGTCGTAACGAACGCAAAAACGATCCAAATTAAGAGACGAATGGAATTTTATCATGCAAATCACTAAAATAAAATATTTTAATGATTACATAAATTTTTGGATGTCCGGATATATTCAGGACGTAAGATATGCGCAAAAATGCAAACTTATGCACTTTTGACGCTTTTAGTCTTTATTGATCAATAAAGTTTATTTTAGCATACCGAACCCTTCAAAGCCTATTTCTAAGCTATGTAAAGAATATTTAGGGCATATTTAACTTATGATCAAGTTCCGGAAGGTCTGTTACAGTACAAATTGACATACTTTCGCAGTTTGTCGAATTTAGTCCCTGTAGGCGAATAAACTTGATTTCGGCATACCAAACCATCCAAAACTTATTTCTAAGTTATGTAACGGTTATTTAAGGTATGTTAAGCCTATTTCACTATTCCGGAGTGTTTGTTGCATTAAACTGGTTATATTTACGCATCAGATCGCGTATAACCTTCCAGAAAGCGATTTAAAGCCCGAAATCGAACAAGAATTGATACGTGCAAAAGATACACATATTTATACAGATCCCAAGTATGAAATACAATGTTTCATTGGCTTGGTATTTATTTGATGGTGGTGGTGACACAGGTGTCACAGTCTCCCCTACTTTAGGAAATTTCGTCCCGAAATTTATTCCTAGGAGTCTATCTGTAACCTTGTGTCAAATAGCCACCAAAGATATGCAAGGCAATATCCTGTTATTTCCTTAACAGAGACTCTTCAGAAATGGAATTGAAGGAAAAATCAGGGATATTCATTTCCCTTCGAGGGAAAATTTTCAGAAACGAAAAATGCACAGAATGAGTCATTTTCCTTAATGGGTATCCTTCAGAAACGAAAATGTACGGAATGAGTCATTTTCCTTAATGGGTATCCTTTAGAAACGAAAATGCACGGAATGAGTCATTTTCCTTAATGGGTATCCTTTAGAAATGAAAATGCACGGAATGAGTCATTTTCCTTAATGGGTATCCTTTAGAAATGAAAATGCACGGAATGAGTCATTTTCCTTAATGGGTATCCTTTAGAAACGAAAATGCACGGAATGAGTCATTTTCCTTAATGGGTATCCTTTAGAAACGAAAATGCACGGAATGAGTCATTTTCCTTAATGGGTATCCTTTAGAAATGAAAATGCACGGAATGAGTCATTTTCCTTAATGGGTATTCTTCAGAAACGAAAATGAACGGAATGAGTCATTTTCCACAATTTCTTCAGATACGAAAATGAACGGAATGAGTCATTTTCCACAATTTCTTCATATACGAAAATGAACAGGGTTAACTCTAGATACACGACAAAACTTGCTGTGGTTTCTGTGCACTAAATTCCATAATTATGTATGCATCCATAATTACGTAATTCCTTGCACAGTCCGCACAGTTTGTTTTGTAATGTTTTGGGGAAGAATATCAAACTTGTGATGAGGGTGACTAGACTACCATAGGGTCCTTTTAATTAGGTCGACAGATGATCTTTTTAACTAGGCCACCAAGGAGTCCTTTCAGCTATATCATCACATGATATTCCTAACTAGATTTGTGGATCAATCTGTTTAACTAGACCACTCAAGGGGTCTAATTATGGAATAGTACAATATAATCCAAGGGTCTTTACTATCACGTAAAAGCCCATTGAGGATTTAATATAGTACCTTTGGATATCCTACTATGAATCCCTTATACGAATGATATGGAAGATTCTACGAGGAATTGGATAACAAAAACTTGGATTACACCGAAAACATAAAAGGGAACACATAAGCACATAATCACATAGTTGCTTAACTCAGTTATTAATTTGTTATCTTTGGACGCGGATACTTAAAGTACACCAGGAATCCAATCCGTAGATTTCATTTGGCACTTTAATCATTTTCAAGAATCTATCTATGAAGATAGAGAAATCTTAATAGGAATTCGAGTATTGTTGCGATGAAGAGGCATCTTGAAGACAATGGAAGGCATAGGAGGAAACAAGCAAAAGATAGTCAAAAGAGAATGACAACGCATGAAGATTATGACCATTTGTTTGTTACCAAAGGCAAACAAATGAGATAGTGACTAATCAAAGTAAGCGGGTCAATATAATGTATCGCGAAGACATGCTCGCCTATAAGTGGACACTCACCCCAAGAGTTCCCAGGTAAGAGTGACTGGTCCGATACTGCGGATTTGTACGAACACTCTAGCCTTAGACAGAAGACCCAGGGTACAGGCACCCACTCTTCCAGTTTGCACGTGTTCACATTATTTAGACCCAAACCTTGATGAGTTTGAAAACTCAAAAGGCACTAAGCCAAATATGAGTCAAACTGGAAGGGTTCAAAACCTTATAATAAATCATCCTAGAACAGATGATTAGTTTTCAAGGCAGATCAAATTTATGTTCTTGTTGTGGTTGTCACCTAAGGATAAGTGACGGTATTGTTTTATGACTAAACGCAAGTAAACTCGCGTTAGGGTCCTAGGAAGGTTATAGTCTAGGTCAAAGCATTACTAATAACCTAATTCTCTATAACCATTGGCTCTGATACCAACTTTTCTGTCACACCCCGACCACGTAAAACAACAAAACGTGGCGGAAACGTCGGGGAGTGTTGTAACAGAATCATTGTTTCACAACCATGGATTAAGCAAATTTCGTTTTATTGAATTAAATGAGTTACAATGTCTTAACAATAAAGAAACATAACAAAAATTAACTAGTCTTGCATCTTTTAAGGTCACTAAGGCCTCGTCCAATCCTATGTGAGCATGCATCAATATCATCATCAAATATCATCAACTATCGTACCCGAAACACATATGAAAATACATCAGCATAAAAATGCCGGCGAGTACATAGGTTTTATGAAAAATAGGATTCATGACCTAGGTTTAAGAAAATGTTTAACAAAAACTTGTCATGAATCCAGTTTAAGTGTTTGCTTTTATAAAACGTTTGAAAATCGATGACAGATATGTATAGTTAAAAAGAATGATGTAAGGTTAAATGAATAACCAAGTAAAAATGAGTTTGTATAAAACAAACTGTTTTGTAAAACAATGTCTTGTGAAAAATATGTTATTTGTGTAAAAATGTATAAATCCAAATGAATGATTTAAATAACGCTACGCCATGTAATATAATACAAGCACTTATATATAGGAAGTACCAGCGGCGTATCCACCATTCTTGTATCACATTACACACGTCTCGTTACTCAAATCACTTACCCACATAAACCACCAATGTAAATTGCCCATGTCTAAACCGTTGTCAAAAGTCAATCAAGTAATGTGTAAACAAAATGTCATGTATGGCAAGTGAACTATGTAACAACCAAACCATAGGTAAGAATGCACAAACAATGTACTAAGTATGCGACGGATGGACATACATAGCATGATACCAAGTATAAGATGTCTTGTAAAACGATGTACTAAGTATGCACACAACGGGCATACATAGCATGTGATGTAAAATGTACTAAGTATGATGAACATACATAGCATGAAAATGTCATGTAAAACGATGTACTAAGTATGGTAAACATACATAGCATGAAAATGTCATATAAAACGATGTACTAAGTATGCACACAATGGACATACATAGCAAAAACATAATGAAATCATGTACTAATAATGTACTAATGAACATAGCAAGTATATAATGCGAAAACATGAAAAGCATGAAAGTAACAAGTAGGCACATGTGTTTCACCCCAAAAAGTTTGAAAAACAGTAAAAGAGGGGTCTATGTACTCACTTGAGATTGCTTAGAAGTCCTAGGATAACCACCAAGCAAAGCTAGAAGATCACGGAATCAAACGGCACCTATATAGGTATCTTCATTAATAACCGGACCAATCGGAGGATTGGGTTGTACGAGGGTTCGTAAACCAAATAAGTATGGGAACTTATGTAATATGGTTTAACAAAGCCTACGTACTAAAACGAAACCTATCCTAAGTGCTTCTGACCCATTACGACCCGTTTAGGTAGCTTACGCCACTTTAACACGTCGTTCGCGTAAAACGCGTTTGGAATGCCTAACTAGTCCTATGACAAGCAAGATATGCCTTAACATGTTTTATATTGTTGTTAAATCAGTTTAGATACCAAAATTTACGTTACATAGGCTTAAAATGAATTTTAGCGCAAAAAGGGTATTTTGGTAATTTACCTAAGGCATAGGAGCTACTTATCATACAACTACTTAAACGACGTGACCATAAGGTACAACCTCGGATGGTTATTCCCTATACAACTATGGTCACCTAAAGTGTTTGGTCGGCTCCTAAAGATCGACCAATTGGGTCGGGTTCGTAAGCATAAGCGATTGATTAGATCGCTTACCTTTACGACTCTAAACAAGCACAAATCTAAAAGCGGCGAGCTAAACATGCTAGAACATGTTTAGTAAAGTTAGAAAACAAGTTTGGTATTAAAACAAACGGTTTTAATACTCTAGAGTAGTTTGGTTACAAAATACGCGAGAAAACGCATTCTGGCCGAAACTACGACTCGTCACTGAGCCTAGATAACGTGGTAATCAGTAGGTATAGTCACTAGGGACTATAACCATCGTGATTACGCTCACGTTATGAAGTTCAAATGAACTTCGCGTTGACCATAAACTGGTAAATGCAGAAAGTTAAACGCAGTTTGACTTAAACGCTAAAACGAACGAAAAACGCGAAAGAAAACTTACAGAAGGTCCCCGCAAGCTCTTGATCCGATTTACTCTCAGGTATGAGGCATAAACTTCAACTTAGAGAGCCAAAATCAGATTCAAGTATGCTTTGGGAGTGAAATGGGTTTGGGTATTTATAGGAATTCAAGTACCGTTAAGATCGTTCGTCGAAAAACGTGCTTTGATCTAGACCTTACATGTGGGCACATGGTTTTCAAATACCATGGGAGCCCCTAATGTGGACTATGTTCATTGAATACCATCCCATGGTTTTGCAAAACCATGGGTGAAAACCATTAACACTTCAAAATGGACTAGGTTCATTGAATCTGCCAGAAATTTCAAAAATGGTCCCTACACTTGTAAAACTTGATTTTTTTGGCACTTTTAAACCCCTTTAACCTCATTTCAAGGCTCTAAAATGATATTTGCTCACAGACATCACGGATGTCGGTTCGTTTGGCCGTACGGTTGCGTTATTCGGTTAATTACGACGGAAGTCGTAACGAACGCAAAAACGATCCAAATAAAGCGACGAACGGAATTTTATCATGCCAATCACTAAAATAAAATATTTTAATGATTACATAAATTTTTGGATGTCCGGATATATTCAGGACGTAAGAGATGCGCAAAAATGCAAACTTATGCACTTTTGACGCTTTTAGTCTTTATTGATCAATAAAGTTTATTTTAGCATACCGAACCCTTCAAAGCCTATTTCTAAGCTATGTAAAGAATATTTAGGGCATATTTAACTTATGATCAAGTTCCGGAAGGTCTGTTACAGTACAAATTGACATACTTTCGCAGTTTGTCGAATTTAGTCCCTGTAAGCGAATAAACTTGATTTCGGCATACCAAACCATCCAAAACTTATTTCTTAGTGATGTAACGGTTATTTATGGTATGTTAAGCCTATTTCACTATTCCGGAGTGTTTGTTGCATTAAACTGGTTATATTTACGCATCAGATCGCGTTTAACCTTCCAGAAAGCGATTTAAAGCCCGAAATCGAACAAGAATTGATACGTGCAAAAGATACACATATTTATACAGATCCCAAGTATGAAATACAATATTTCATTGGCTTGGTATTTATTTGATGGTGGTGGTGACACAGGTGTCACAGCCTAATACTGAATTAGGTGATTTAATTAGAAGAGCAACTTTGATTATTTGGGATGAAGCACCTATGACAAACGAGCATTGTTTCGAGGCTCTCGATAGAACAATGAGAGACATATCACGTTCCAGTCAACCGAACATGGAATGCAAGCCTTTTGGAGGAAAGGTTATTCTATTTGGTGGTGATTTTAGACAAATTCTTCCGGTCATCCCTAAAGGTACCAGAACAATGATAGTTAATGCTTCTTTGAATTCTTCTTATATACGACGATACTGTCAAGTACTAAAGCTAACTGAGAATATGAGATTAAGAGTTGGATGTCAGGAAACAGATTTGAAAGAAATAAAGGAATTTACAGAATGGATTTTAAAGCTTGGTGATGGTCTGCTTGGTGAAGAAATGATGGTGAGGTAGATATTGAAATTCCAGATGATTTACTTATTCATGACCAAGTCAATCCTATTTCTTCTCTCATTTCATTTACATATCCGGACATAAACAAGTTTTTGTGGGATTTAACGTATTTCCAACAAAGAGCGATTCTTGCTCCAACTAATGAAGTAGTGGATTCAATAAATAAAGAGTTGTTAGAGAATCTGCCTGGTGAAGAGAAGATTTATTTTAGTTCAGATAGTTTATGTCAATCTGAGGAAGAATCAGAGCTTAACATGGCATTGTTTCCTCCTGATGTGTTAAACAATCTTCGTTTGTCTGGTTTACCTACCATAAATTAGTATTGAAACTTGGTGCTCCAGTGATGTTACTCAGAAACATTGATCAGGCAAATGGATTGTGTAACAGTTCACGTTTACAAGTCACGAAACTCAGAAAAGTTGTGATTGATGTAAAAGTTGTCACAGGGACTAATATAGGTCACCATACTTTGATTTCAAGAATAAACATGACACCTTCTGATAAAAGAATACCAGTGAAGATTTCTCGAAGACGATTCCCACTTTCACTGTGTTTTGCTATGACAATAAATAAAAGTCAAGGACAATCGTTGGAGTGTGTTGACTTGTATCTTCCACGTCCGGTGTTTAGTCGTGGCCAGCTCTATGTTGTTGTATCTAGGGTAAAAAGTAGGAAGGGGTTGAAACTTTTGATTTGTGATAAAGAAAAACGAGTTTGTACAACCACTACTAATGTAGTTTACAAAGAAGTTTTACAAAATCTATGATGATACTTAACATCTGTCAAGTTAGCAACATCTGTTGGGTATAATGGAGGAAGAGTTGTTGGGAAATGTTTGTTGGAAAGCAATAGAAGTTTCTGAAAGCATCTGATACTTGCTCTGCATTAAGCCTATCCTGAGAACACATGCTGCGAAAAATGTTTATATCTGGTGTTTAGTAACAAGTTCCCAGGTCTCATTTTTAATGAGAGCACTAAATTCATTGTTCATGACATTATTCTCTTAGCATCTGTTGACTAATCCTTTTAACTTCTGTTGACTAACCTTTTTAACATGGGTTGACTAACATATGATATTTAGCATCTATCAATGTGGCAACCTATGTTGGAGATAATGGATGACAGTTGTTAGCAAACGTCTGTTGGAAAGCAACAGAGGTTTTTAACAGTCGATAGACAACAGTGGTTAGGTTATCAACATAATGGAATTCCTGTTGACTAAACCTATTGACCATTAGTTTATATCAATTTTGTAAGTCTGCACTAATTATATTTTTACTTTCTATCAAAATGTGTTTTGCATGGTTTTCTAAAAACCACCCGTGTTTGCACACGGGTCTTACCGCTAGTACTATATAATAAAAGAAACTTATGAAAGACACGTGTCATTCATTGGAGCCATCTATTTTTTGTTTTTCCGCCTAAAATATTTTTCTCCATTATCCCTATTTAATTTATCAAATTCAAATAAATATGATAATTTTGATTAAAGATAAAGGTTTAATATATTACATATGAAATTCCTTTAAATTATTTTCTTTTTTTTCGAACGACAATTGTAGGGGCCAAAGGACCCGCTACCCCACAGGCCCTGCCTAGGCCTGTTGGTGCATGTTTTGTGACAACAGCTTAGATTTGGTCTTTGGATATCTTGTAATTAGTAAAACGATAAACAGTTAGCGGGTTTAGCTTTGTAATAGTTTGTAATAGTGAATTAAGAGTGATTGGGCCAAACCAAACCCACATATGGGGGAGGGTTTGCGAATTGGGCCTTGCCCAAGACCTAGCCCATATGCAAAGCCTTGTGCTATATAAACAAAGCTTAGCATTAGGGTTTAGGTTAATCTTCTAATCACCTTAATCACTTGGAGAGAATTCGTGAAAGACAATGGCTTGGATGAATTAGGATCTTGATTGATTGTAATCGTTACGAAGATAATCAATAAAGATCGGGTTTGAAGGACTTTCTGTTTTCTACACTTTTCTGTGAAATCTAATCTAGAGGATTCCGCACTCTAGGTTGGATCGACGATTCTGTTACGATCCGCACGGTTACAGGGACCTACAATTGGTTCAGAATCGTTTCTGCAGAAAAATCAGCGTTTTTGGGCGTTTTTGGAGGCTGTGTTCGTGTTCTGCTGCTATTTTCAGATAAACTGCTTGAATTTTGGACCATTACTGATAGAAATCTTGCATTTCGGATCAATTTCGGACCAGAAACAAGCATTTCGGACAAGAAACAGGCAATTTCGGATAGAAATCAAGCAATTTCGGACCATTTCGGATTCACTGGCTTGCATTTCGGATCCAAAGCTGCATTTCGGACTAGATTGACTTGCATTTCGGATCCACAGGCTAGCATTACAGATTAGACTGTTCATTTCGGATCAGAAGGTGTTTGATTTCGGACCAGAGAGTATCATTTCGGATCAGACAAGTGCATTTCGGATTAGAAGGTGGTCATTTCGGATCAATACTGACCATTTCGGATAAGCATAACCATTTCGAACTATTTCGGACCATTTCTGCTCATTTCGGAAGGGGTGGAATTTTTCTTGGCTTGCGTAAGAAAATTTTCAGTGTTTCGTGTTTAGAAAACTATCTGTAACACGTTACAGGAAACCGTTTGCACCGTTGGAATCCTTGGATTTTTAGGACAAAAAAAAAACAGAATCTAACGGTATAATTTGGTAAAACAGATTTCGGACAAAATTTGTACGGTTTTACCAGTCTGCTTACGTTAAAATGTCGAACATGACAAAATTGAACGAACTCTTAAGAATGGAGCATGAGGTTGGCACAACCAACAAACCGCCTAAGACGATGAAGGTGGAGAACTACTTGACATGGAAGGATAGGTTTCAATCCTTCATTGAATATCAGGACACTCGCATGTGGATCTGTATTGTTGACGGGTACACAAACCCTACACATGACTTTGAAGGCAGACCTCGTGTGACAGCTTATGTGAACATACAGGAGAATGATAAGAAAATGTATGAGGCTGAAAAGAGAGCCTTGGCTGCTATTAAGATGTCCCTACCTGATAGCATCAAACATACCTTTAAGAAGTACACTACTTCAAAGGAAATGTGGGATGCACTAGAGAAGAGATATGAGGGAAATCCTGATGTCAAGAAGAACAAAGTTGATCTACTGAAGAAGCAGTTTGCAGTGTTCAAGTACATGAAGAATGAGTCACTTGAAGACATCATCACTCGATACTACCATCTAATGTCAGAATTGGATAATTATGATGTAGATTGCTATACTGACATAGAGAAAAATGACAAGCTGCTTGATGCTCTACCTGCTAAGTGGGATATCTACACTCTAATGATTAAAGGAGAAGCAGATTATGACATAAAAGAGCTAGAAGAAGTAGTTGGAAAGCTTAGAGCTTATGAGCTCAGTATGAAGAAGAAAGACACTGGATATGATCAGGTTCAAGATCCAGGGATCTACAATGGGCTTACATCTTCTTCATCACATGATGCTTCTAGCGACTCTGCCACTGCGTTTCTTTCGTGTGAAAATGAGCAGGTCACAGTAAATGAAGATGGTGATGTGTGTTTTGTGGCTGCTTCAGGAGGATCAACAGGAGCAAAGAGAACATCAGCGTCTAAGCAAAGTAGTAGTGTTAAGTCAATGCCAATGAGTGTGAAGTCTGCTGAAGAACATCTTGCACTACTCGCTTCATTTGTTGCTTCGTACGAGAACTACATTCAGGGGAAGATATCTGATCCCGCTACTTTAGACGATGACTATGATCAGATTGACCCTGATGATCTAGAAGAGATGGATTTACAATGGCAGATGGCCATGATTTCGAGACGTGTGAAGAGGTTCATGAACCGAACTGGAAGGAAGTTTGTAGGTAAGAGTGTTGGTTTTGACAAGGCCAAAGTCAGGTGCTTTAACTGTCAGAGTTATGGTCACTTCGCTAGGGAATGTCAGAAACAAAAGCATGAGACTTCGAGTCAGGGTTCAAACAACAGAAATGCATCAAACAACTCTAACTCAAGGGCATTGATCTCTACTGCAAGAGAAGGTTCATATGACTGGAGTGTTCACTTGGAAAATGATGAGAATGTCACTCAGGCATTTATGGCAGAGATTGTGCCAGTTGATGAGGGTGAAGCTACAGTAGATGATGCTAAAGTTGAGAAAAAGGGTGAAGCTGAGGTAGATAAGGCCGATCAAGCAACAGATGCTGATAAAGAAAAGCCGCAGTCTGAGCATGAAAGGGAAGATGAAGAGAAAGATGAAATCATCAAAAGACTGGGAGCTCAACTTGCTGCTCTTACGGCCAACTAAGAAAAATCGACAGGAGAGGTAAGTAACTCTACTACTTCTGTTTGTTTAAAGTGTCGTGAATTACAGGGTGAAGTTGACAGGTTGTCAACCCAAAACAAAAGTCTGGTGAGCGAAATGTCTAACGTAAAAGAATCAAATTTCTTTGCTAAAAGAAATGAGTCATCATATTTGAAAAAGATAAAAGGCTATGAAGCTGAAATTGAAGTTTTAACCTGCAAATTAAACGAAAAACTTCAAGTCATAGACCTAGCTCATGACATGATGGCTGAGAAAAGAAAAGAGATTTCTGAAAAATGCAAAGAGTTGTCAGATGCACAACTCAAAATTGTTGAACTTGAAAAGAAATTGGGTCAATTCAGGGATTCTACTTTTGTTATGAAACACATGATGGGTGGGTTAAAGAAGAGTAATGACAAGAAGACTGTGGGATTCTAGGGCTTTAATGAAGTACCACCTCCTCTTAGTCATGACTATTCTTCCTTACCTGATGAAGATGAGTTCACAGACTTTTTGTCAACATCACCAAGTAGTTTCACATCCAGTCAAGGTGATGTGTTTGTGGATAATGATGCTAAGAAGGAAAATAACAGCAAACCTGTTTTGAAAAAGAAAAATACAACTTCTAAAAACAAAAATCAAACTCTTGTTAAAAAGGTTAATTTTGTTCAAGGAAGTGACATGAAAAACAAAACAGCTGTTATAGAAAATGAATCAAATGTAGAGTTTGCTAAAAACAAAAACCAAGAAAAATCTGAAATTGAGCAAACTGAACCTTCTAAGGCATCATCATCAAAACCAGAATCTAGTTCAAAGGCTTCAACTGAGAAGTCTTCGAAAAAGAGATCGTGCTTCAAATGTCACACAAAGGGACATGTAGCTAGCTGCTGTCCTAACAAAAGGATTGAAGCACAAGATAGTGAGAAACAAAGAGGAAAATCACTAGAGAAGAGTGGTGATAAAAAGGAGAGACAGTCTAACTCTCCAAAGAAATCTGCTCCAAAGCAACAACAGGGTGTTGCTAGTGGTGTAGATAAGGCTGAAAAAGGAACTCCTCAAGTTCCTCGTTTTCAAAGAAATCAACCTAGATTTCAGCCTGAATCTACATCAGGCAGATATGAGAGACCTAGAAGTAGTTCACCAAGAATGAACAATCAAAATTCAAATAATTTCAGAAGTCAAGGTCAATATCAAAATCGATACCATAATAATGGTGGTCGAACTTTTTATAACAATGGCTTTAGAAATTATAACAATCAATCTTCTTGGAATCAAAACTCAAGATTTCAAAGGTCACATAATCCAAACACATATAGGAACCCTCAGGACCAGAGACCTTATGGAAATCAAACCCCATTTCCATCAACAGGTCCAAGATCCAAGACTCCAATTAGGAGTGATGGACATTGGATGGATGTTCCTGTAGTTGATGAATCTGGACGACCCAAGACCATCAAGGCTTGGGTCCCCCACTCTAACTAATCTTTTGGTTGGTGTGTGCAGGAGCTTCTAAGGAGGATTATCAACTTATGGTATGTTGATAGTGGCTACTCCAGGCACATGACGGGGGATGCGAGGTTGTTTTCTGAATTTGAAGAATATGATGGTGGACATGTTAATTTTGCTGGTGCTAAAGGTGGTAGGATTACTGGAAGAGGAAAAGTGACGAATGGGAAGATCACATTTGACAAAGTGAACTATGTTGAGCAGCTGAAACACAATCTGATGAGCGTGTCACAAGTTTGCGACAAGGGTCACTCGGTCCATTTTACAAATACTGAGGCATTGGTGTTGAAACCGGGTTTGGTCATTCCGGACGATTGGATAGTGATGCGTGCACCAAGGAAAAATGACACTTATGTCGTGGACATGGGTGCCAAGGATCCAACTGCTGCGGTGGGGTGTTTACTGTCAAAAGCATCTGAAGCTGAATCTATGTTGTGGCACAGACGCATGGCTCATATTCACTACCGCAAAATGAATTACATTATTAAAAATGAGCTAGTGAAAGGAGTTCCATTGCTGAGGTTTCAAGTGGAAGATAAATATCTTCCATGTCAAAAGGGAAAACAACACAAGAAACCTCATAAGTCTAAAACAGTAAATTCCATTAATGCCCCTTATGAATTACTTCACATGGATCTATTCGGTCCAGTGAACGTAAGGAGCATTGGTGGAAAGTACTGCTGTCTTGTTGTCACTGATGATTACTCACGTTATTCATGGGTTTTCTTTTTAGGTACAAAAGATGAGACAACAGAGATGCTGATAGATCTTTTTACAAAATTGGAAAACGTTCATGATGCAAGGATCAAGAGGATAAGGAGTGATAATGGCATGGAGTTCAAGAATCGTATTCTGGATCTCTCTTGTCTTCGAAAGGGAACTGAACATCAATATTCTGCTCCTTATACGCCTCAACAGAATGGAGTAGCTGAGAGGAAAAACAGGACGTTGATTGAAGCCGCTAGGACGATGCTTTCAGATTCAAAGCTACCAGTTCTTTTCTGGGGAGAAGCTGTGAATACAGCTTGCTACGTCCTAAAAAAAAGTTTTGACTGTTAAACGTTTTAACAAAACTTGTCATGAGTTGATGTTTAACGAAAAACCAAACTTAACAGGCTTTGAACCATTTGGATTACCCTGCACCATTGTGCGAAACAAAGATAAACAAAAATTTGGTGAGGTGGCAGACGAAGGCTACTTTCTAGGCTATGTGCCTGGCACACCGAATAAAAGGGTTTTTAATCTAAAAACTGGTAAAATTGAGGTTGTTTTTAATGTGGAAATTACTTCCTACAAACCTCAACAATCAACGAGTGGTCCTGCTATATTATATGATTATGACAGTGTGTTTAAATCATTTAATATTCCTGAGGTTTCTGATGCAGATGATTCTCAGCTAATTCAAACAGTGATTGGTGAAGACGATGAAGGCGAGTTCATGCCTAGATCGAATGTTGATATGTCAGATGCTCCAGAAACTTCCTAAGGTGCTGCTGATCCTGATTCAAGCGATAGTGAACCTGAACCCAATCAGGGGGAGGATTTCATTAATCCGTTTGCAAATCAGAATAGTCAGGGGGAGGTTGGATCAAACCTGGGTGATAATCTAGAAGTCGATGCTATTGCTACCACACGAGCAAATAGAGATCATCCAGTTGATATGATACTTGGGGATCCTACTGCAGGTGTTCAGACAAGAAGAAGCATTGCAGCGAATTCTGGGTTATTTGTTTCGATTGAGAAGACTGGAATAGTGAATGAATGCTTGTATAGTTGCTTTATTTCCCAAGAGGAGCCGAAGAATATTCATATGGCTCTTAAAGACAATTCATGGGTTGAAGCTATGCAAGAGGAGTTGGCTCAGTTTGCGAAGTTGAAGGTCTGGGAGTTAGTGGACCTTCCTAAAGGTGAAAGAGAGATTGGCACTAAATGGGTATTTAGGTGCAAGAAAGATGAAAGAGGTATTGTCACGCGCAACAAGGCTCAGTTAGTTGTTAAAGGGTTTAATCAGCAAGAAGGGATTGATTACAATGAAGTGTTTGCACTAGTGGCAAGCTTGGAGGCAATTCGTTTGTTTCTGGCTTTCGCTTCATTCAAGGGCTTCAAAGTTTACCAACTTGACGTGAAGAGTGCATTTCTTTACGGAAAAGTCCAAGAAGTGGTGTATGTCTCACAACCAGATGGGTTCGTTGATCCAGACTATCCAGATCGAGTGTACAAACTTGATAAGGCTTTGTATGGGTTACATCAAGCTCCCAGGGCGTGGTACGAGACACTGTCTACACATCTGCTCAAGAATGGTTTTGAAAAAGGTCAGATTGACAGTACACTGTTCATCAAGAGGAAGAAAGAAGATTTTCTGCTGGTACAGGTATACGTGGATGACATCATCTTTGGGTCATCTGATGAGAACATGTGTAAGGAGTTTGAACAGGTGATGAAGAACAAGTTTGAAATGAGTGCTATGGGTGAGCTGTCTTACTTTCTGGGATTACAGGCTAAACAGAAGGAGGATGGGATGTTTATTCATCAAACGAAGTATGTGTATGACATTTTGGATCGGTTCAAAATGAATGATTGCTCTACTTTCAACACACCCATTTGCGAAAACCACAATCTTGGCCCAGATCATGAAAGTACTGAAGATGTTGATCCTACTCAATACAGGGCGATGATTGGTTCTCTAATGTACTTGACTGCTTCAAGACCTGACATCATGTTTGTCGTATGCTTGTGTGCCAGATATCAGGCGAATCTGAAAGAGTCACATATGAAAGAAGTGAAGCGTATTCTTCGTTACTTGAAGGGGAAACCTAAACTTGGGTTGTGGTATCCAGCTGATAGTGATCTGAGGTTCGTTGCTTACACTGATTCAGACTTTGGAGGATGCAAATCAAACAGAAAATCTACAACAGGTGGTTGTCAATTCTTAGGAGGCAGGATCGTGTCTTGGCAATGCAAGAAGCAATCCTGTGTGTCTACCTCTACGTGTAAAGCTGAATATATTGCTGCGGGTAGCTGCTGCTCTCAGGTTCTCTGGATTCAACTGCAGATGCGCGATTACGGTTTGGATTTCACTCGTACTCCTATTATGATAGATAATAATCCCACTATATCAATCACAAACAATCCCGTAAAGCACAGTAGAACTAAACATATTGACATACGTCATCACTTTATACGGGATTGTGCTGAAAAACGACTAATTGAATTACATCGAGTCGACACAGAAGATAACCTTGCTGATCTTTACACTAAAGCTTTTGATAGAGCTCGCTTTGAACACTTAGTCGAACTCAACGGGATGAGGAATCCTGAATAACTGGTTTTTCATAAGAATTTTGTAAATAGTTTACTGCTTTTTCAAAAATCCAAAATACAAAAACATTGAAAAATCAAAAACATAAAAAAATAGAAAATCAAAATGAGTTATCACTGTGTTAAAAGGAAGAAATGATAGTACATCAGCAAGTTAGACTGTCACACTGAAACTGAATTAAATTGCTTAAGTGTGATAGCAGCTTCATCATATGATGTACCAGTAGGCAAAAAGCATGAAATAATCAACTTGCCAAAGTGATATAAACCTAAATGCATTGAGTATGAGTGGGGAACACATCAGTGGTGTATTGTTTAATGACCTTAATTCTTGCGTTGATAGATTGCCAAAATCTGAAGTTTTAGGTCTTTATACTGTTATTTCATCCGGGGATATCAGGGGTGTCCTTCTGCTGCATCCAGATACATGCTGACCTAGACACACCCAGGATATCTAAAAAGAGCTAAAAATGCCAAAACCCTAAAAATGAAAAAGCACTCATAGAGAGTCATTCAATAAGTGCAAAATGCACAATTCGTACCAAAAATTGGTATCTGTCTTAGCCCTCGATAAGATATTTTGGTCTCTCCGCGGTACGGGGGTACTGACTTGTTCACCAATTAACTATCATTGAAAAACAAAACGGATGAATTCAGTATACTCACCTGCTACGATGAATCTTTGTGCATACCTTGATCGCGGGGGTACATCCTGAAGTGGGACACGCTCGTATTTCGGTATAATAATGTTACCTTAACGTATCATATGGTCATGGTACTTGAAATGTTCATGCATTTTGTTTAAGTGGACAAAACATACTGGTAATCGTCTTGAACTGCTTTTCACGAAAAATTAAAATAAAGAATTATCTAAATGTGTGAAATAGTTTGATTATGCTGATATGATCTTCTTACCGGTGATTCTCACAAAAATAGAGTGTTTATTGCTTTTTGTTATTTATTTGCTTTCAGAAAATACAAAAATACAAAAATAGTGTCTTTTTCTGTTAAAAATTCTTAATGTACGAAAAACTGTTATTTCTGGAGGAGTTGTCACCGATAGGGGGAGACGGTGTTAGTAAGTAGGTTCAAAATTTTCAAATCAAGCAGGTTATAAAGTGTTTGTTTAAAATTTGTGCGTGTTGGTGCTAAATGAAAGTGCTTAATCTGTGATACAGTTTGAAAATCTCTTGAATAATAATAATTTGTTTAACTTTTGATGAAAAATTCTTATGGTTTCTCGAGATGTTTGTTTTATAGTATACAGATTGAAGCTGTGTGTTGCTGCAAAGTTGCTGTGAAGATGAGAGTTTGCTTGGATGCATGGTAGGACCTCCTTTCTACATTGCAGACAAAGTTGAAGAGTTGAAGAGTTTGAAGAGTGTTATTCAAATGCTGAACTGGAGTTTACTCATGTGCTACTGTTCTGAAGATTTGGTGATTGGATGCATCAGCTTAGGGGGAGTCTGTTGCTGACAGAAGCTGTTAAAGCTGAAGCTATCCAAAGACCAAAATACTTGAAGATTCTGAAGACTGAAGTTACCTTTGTGAGCTATTGTCAAGGGGGAGTTTGTTGGTGCATGTTTTGTGACAACAGCTTAGATTTGGTCTTTGGATATCTTATAATTAGTAAAACGATAAACAGTTAGCGGGTTTAGCTTTGTAATAGTTTGTAATAGTGAATTAAGAGTGATTGGGCCAAACCAAACCCACATATGGGGGAGGGTTTGCGAATTGGGCCTTGCCCAAGACCTAGCCCATATGCAAAGCCTTGTGCTATATAAACAAAGCTTAGCATTAGGGTTTAGGTTAATCTTCTAATCACCTTAATCACTTGGAGAGAATTCGTGAAAGACAACGGCTTGGACGAATTAGGATCTTGATTGATTGTAATCGTTACGAAGATAATCAATAAAGATCGGGTTTGAAGGACTTTCTGTTTTCTACACTTTTCTGTGAAATCTGATCTAGAGGATTCCGCACTCTAGGTTGGATTGACGATTCTGTTACGATCCGCACGGTTACGGAGACCTACAAGGCCAAACTCCATACTGAAATTCCAATATGTACAAAGCAAGAGTCAAACCTGGGACCTCCCCAGAGGAGAAACCTTACGGAAAACTCCCCTGACCAACTGGGCTAAACCATGTTGGCCTTTAAATTATCTAATTTCAAGATGTAAAAATTATAACTAAATTTATATCACCGCATCATATTCAAATAATTTTGGTTTACTATTTAATCTAATCTTTGCCTGCCTTGTGATACAAGTAATAATTTATTTTGATAAAATTGAAACATTAATTTTTAATGACGTGCATTTACTCCTTGTTTCAAAAACAATTTGATGTAAGTGTGAATGTTGTCAATAATGGTGAAAAGGTCTGCAATTTTTTTTATCTTAAATCTGTTAATTAGAACTTATCCTTAAAGGTGATTTCATGATAAGAAAATCATTTTTCTTTTATATTTATTATGTAGGTTATCATTAAAAATCGGCTATTAATCACCAAAGAATTTTAAAAATTTGGTTTTCTATTTTGAATATAGAATAGAATCCTTATACTTTTCTAAGACCAATGAATTTTAAAAGTTTGGTTTTTCTATTTTGAATATAGAATAG
The DNA here is from genome assembly GCF_002127325.2 of Helianthus annuus. NCBI lineage: Eukaryota > Viridiplantae > Streptophyta > Magnoliopsida > Asterales > Asteraceae > Helianthus > Helianthus annuus. The sequence goes on along the minus strand of NC_035448.2, from coordinate 22,329,982 downwards.
AATCCTTATACTTTTCTAATAAAATATTATCTTCTTGATCGAACTGGTTGAAGCACTGCTCGTATATGATATCGGAAGTACTGCCCGGTCGATGAATAATTGCTCGGTGCAGTAGTGAGCCAGGTAGCCTGTGATAACGACGGTGTGCCTGTCGCGCGGTCCGCCTCGGACTTTTGGAAAGACAACCTGCTCGTCTTTCCAGTCATTGTCTGGTCTTCTTGCCTCCTTGCGCGGTCTTCCTTTTCCTCCATTGATCATGTGGGTTGAGGCTACGTACATGGTCCTCTTACCCGTGGAGGTGCCCTCGTTGTGGGGGGTGGTGCGCTTGGTTTACTTTTGCGCAGCTGGCAACAGATGTTGCAGCTTCCCCTCTTTTAGGGCTCGCTCAATCTCCAGCCGGAGACTGATGAAGTTGTTTGTTGTGTGGCCCGAGTCCTTGTGATACTCACAGTAGAGTGTGAGATCCTGGTTCTTCTTGGACTTCATCGGTTGGGCGGGTCACAGGAATTGCGCGTCCGTAAGGAGGACGTCGCTTGGCGAGTGATTGATCTTGGTCCAGTTACGATCCCGAGATTCCTTCTTCGACGCCTGGTTTTCACGTTGGGCGTTAATTGTTGCCCTTGCGTCGGGCTGGTTATTACGCGGCACATATGGTTTGGAATCGCTGCCGCGATTCCATGTGTCCCGGTTGCACTTGTTGTTGCGCTTGGGCTCTTGGCGGGAGGACTGGCCTTCCGCTTGGGGCTGTGCCTTTGTGACGTGCGGTTTGAGGGACCGCTGAGTCTAGGCGTACGTCTTGACCGCAGCCATGACATCTTCCTATTTCTTTGGCAAGCCTTCCTTGCCGGAGATAGTCATAACCATTTGTTCATCCTTAACGGCTACAATGAAATGGTTGCGTGCCATTTGGTCTGCCATGCCACCTATCTCCAGGCATTCTTTGTTGTAGCAGACGACAAATGACTCAAGAGATTCGTTGTCTCCATGCCAGATGTTCATGACGTCCATCGAGTCACGTTCGTGACGTCGCTGCTGGCTAAAATGTGCGAGGAACTTGGCTTGCAAGTCCTCGAATGAGGCCAGTGATCCCACTGGCAAAGAATCGAACCAAGCCCTCGCCAGACCCGTAAGAGTCTGGGGGAAAAAATGACACCAGGTGGGCTCGTCCCACCTGCCGTTGCACCCTGCGTCGGTGAAGATGTTCATGTGGTCATCCGGGTCGGACGAGCCACTGTATTTCCCAATGTTTAATGGGAATTTAGTGGTGGTGACATTGGCGTGGGCAATCTCCGGGACAAACTTAGAGTTTTCGGCCGCAGATTTTGGCCTGCAGGGTTGGCTCTGGTGGCGCTTTGCAGCGCGGATGTATGTGGTGCGGGGTTGAGTGGGAGGAACATAGTTGCGTCCTCCCGGTCTGCTGCTAGTAGCGTGTGATTCCCCGCCATACGTATGGTCGTCCGGATCGGTACGGCCATGTCCTTCATGGTGGGATTGTGGTCCCAACTGGCTATGGATGCCGGAGCCACGGTGGGCTGTGGATTTCCGCCTGTTTTCGCCATGAGGGCCCAGGCGGCTATGTACTGGGCCCCTGTTGCGAGACCCGTATGAGGAATCATCCTCATCAATTGTGCGGACCTCGGAGTAAGAGGAGCCGCGGTCTTCACGCCTGCTTCTTGAGGCTGGGTGCGTGGGTGCCCTGCCGTCGTATTGTAAAATACGACCCGCAGGTGTATGTGGTGCCGGGGTAGGCCCGACAGGTACATGCGCTTCTGCGCAGGCTCTGTTGTATGCTGCGGCCAGCAGGCTCTGTTGTAAGAAGTGTTAATCCCTTCCCCTCGAGGATCGCTGGCTGGATCGTCCGCCGGTTGATCTCCTGCACAAGGAAACAAGCCGTGACTCGTAACAAGGAGGATGTGGTGGTGGGTGCTCCTTGTTACCACTCTCCGGCGTGAGAATCAGTAGTTTGCTTGCGAAGCAAAGTGTGATCGTAGTAGTAGTGAGAGAGTTGTGAAGAGATACCTCAAACCTGGTTTGGGGTTGGTATTTATAGCCGAGGAGTGAAGGAGGAGGTGAATGGACGGACTGACGACGTGCTGCCCTTATGCAGGTGTGTCAGGCTTGTCGGTTGTGGAGGTGAAGCCACGTCCTACTGCAGTGCCAGTCTGTCGCTTACGTATGGCCTGACAGGCGGCTGTCATTGGTGCCACTTGCTCTGTGGTGTCAGTCCCACTTGCCTCGTGGGCAGGATGTGGTGCTGCGCCGCATCGCTGCCTGCGGTACCTACCGTTGTTTCCGCATTCTCACTCTGGCTAAGTTTGCGGGATGCGGTGCCAGGCCGCATTGCCACTTGTGGTGACTGTTGTTGTTGCCCAGATCCCTTGTATTGATGAAAATGTTCACAGGATGCGGTGCGAGGCCGCATCGCTGTGCACCCATTTTCATACACCAGGTAAGGAGACACACATAGGATGCGGTGCCAGGCCGCATGCTTATGCCTCTTATTTTCCTATCGCTTGACCGATTGGATTCGACCGCTGTGTTCGCGCGTGCCCGCACGGACACAAATAAGTTCTTGCTGGTGGGGGTTTCTGATAAGGGTAATGGTCACTCGCGGTCATGCTGACGCGAGATCTGGGTCCATACCCCTTCAAGTCCCCCAGTCTAGTGTTGCTGCCTCGTGCAAGTTGCATGTGGGAGGAGCACTGGACTATGGTGTCTAGAAGGTAGTTCGTAGTTTGGAGAAGATTCTAGGCCATGTAGATGGCTCCTGCTTCTAGAAAATCAAGTCGGGGATCCGGTAGAGTCATGTGACGTCTCTTCTGTACCGGGGAGCAAGTTTCGTCTGATGTGAAATTCTCAGCCTAGGGTTTTGATCCGTTAGTATGGTCTACCATTTCTTGATGTCATCAAGATTGGAGGCCACCTGTTGGTGTGTCGAACCAACCTCTGAGATGGTGAATGAAGCAGAGAGGGCTTCGAACCAACCTTTAAGATCAGTGACGGAAGACGTCCGCGGTCGCAAATCTAGTTGTAACCTCTGTAGCAGTTGATGCAATGCTGCGAGTGCCTTTGCTCAAGCTCTATGTTCATCAGTTGGACATGTAATGATGATCCCTACTTTGTGGGTGTTCATGTTCTTCCAATTAGCTCTCAAGTAACCGCACGTCCTTTGCGGTTACCTCGTTCCTTTGCATTGTTGGCCATGTTTGGTCGAACAACGTGGGGTACTTGCGTCATTGTTGGCCGTGTTTGGTCAAACAATGTGAATCTGGATAATGGTCAAATAAACATGGTCATAGGCATGGCTGTGCCCACCATTGTTTATTCTATCCAGCTCTTAAGTGGGCAAACAAGGTCATAAGCAGACTTGTTACCACTATTCGTTCGCTTGTTGCTCAACGAGATCTCTTTAGATGATTGGGAATCTACTGGCTGTAAAGTGTGGTTGAGTATACTCTATACCTTTGTCGTATGAGCATTAGTCAATTCCTGTTTTTATCCCGTTAGGGTTTAGGAATTGTGTAGGCTTTGCGAAACCCATATGTGCGTATCCAGCCGGATAGACATTTTGATGTTTTGCCATTGTTGGCCTATCACAATATTTGTGTGTGGTCACCACTTTGTGTGGGTATCGCGAATGAAGATTTTGCCAATTTGTTTTTGCGGATACCGCAAAGTGGAACACGCATTTGTAATAGTAGTAATAAACAATATTGCATTGAATCGTTTATTTATTTATTTGCAAATGGCCTGCAGCCCGAAAGGTTACATGGAAAATGTAAAAACATGGCTTACATGTAACAGCGTCGAAGCTGTTTTGCATTCCATGTGCGTGCGATAGGTTCGCCCTCTAACGTTTGTAGTTTATAAGCGCCTTTGCCCGGGACCTCTTGGATGAGGTAGGGTCCTTCCCACTTGGGGGCAAGTTTCCCTGGGGGTTCAGCGTTAGATGCTTCGTTATCGCGAAGGACGTAGTCTCCTGGGTTAAAAGTACAAACGCGCACGCGTGAATTGTAGTACTTTTCAAGCTTGGTTTTGTACTTGGCCTCGTTGATGGCAGCGTTTTCACGCCTTTCTTCTAGGAGGTCCGAGTCAAGCCTGCGTTCCTCATTGTTGTCTATCTTGTTGATAGCCAACATTCAGGGTGAGGGGAGACCTACTTCCGCGGGGATCACCACTTCCGAGCCATAGACCAGGCTGAAGGGTGTCTCACCGTGACTTGTTTTTGGGCTTGTCCTATGGGCCCATAAGATACTTGGGAGTTTATCGACCCAGCCGCGTCTGGCTGTTCCCAACCGTGCTTTGATGCCTTCGACTAAACTTTTATTGATACTCTCGACTTGGCCATTCCCTTGCGAATGCACCACTGAGGAGAATATGTGTTCAATGTGTAGTTTCTTTAGCCATTCTTGAAAGTCGTCGGCGGCGAAGTTGGTGCCGTTGTCGGTAACGATGCACATCGGTAGACCGAAACGGCAGATGATATGTTCCTAGATGAATTTCCTAGTTATCATAGCGGTGGTTGAGGCGAGTGGTTTTGCCTCTACCCATTTTGTGAAGTAATCGACGACCACTATGATAAATTTCACCGCACCTGGTGCGTCCGGAAATGGTCCTACCATGTCGATTGCCCATTTTTGGAAAGGCCATGCAGTGGTGACGGGGATCAAGTTGTTCTTGGAGCGCAAGGTCTTGGGAGCATGTCGCTGGCAATTAAAACACTTGCACAAGACTTTGACCACATCCAGGTGCATAACGGGCCAGTAGTACCCGCGTTCATAATTTTGGCCACTACCATGCGTGGGCCTGCGTGTATGCCACATATTCCCTTATCTCTTTGATAAGGTATGTGGCATCTTGAGGATCGACGCTGCGTAGGAGTGGCCCTAGGTATGATTTACGGTATAGAATACCGTCTCCCATTTGATAATGGCACGCTTTGTATTGCAACTTACGTGCCTCTGCCTTGCTTTCGGGAGTAACATCTGATTGCAAGTATGCAATGATTGGTGTCATCCAGGATGTTGTACCATACTGGATGACATTGACTTGGCGCAGGGGTACTGAGGGATTTTGCAGAATCTCAATGCGTATCTCCTTTGCCAGGTGTTGGAAGCTGGTGGATGCGAGTTTTGACAGTGCATCCGCGGGTTTGTTTTCACTCCTGTTGATATGGCGGATATTGAAGGAAGTGAATTTTGATTTCAGTTGCAAGGCTTGTTCGAGGTAGAGGATCATGATATCCCCTTTTGCGGCATAGTCACCGCGCACTTTCCCTGCAACTAATAGTGAGTCGACGTGTGCTTCCAAATGTTGGACGCCGAGTTTGACTACCAGACGCAGCCCTGCCAGTAGAACCTCGTATTCTGCCTCGTTATTTGTGCTCTTGAAATCGAGGCGGATTGCGTAGGTGAGCTCTTGGCCATCGGGGCTTACGAGTCGCAGACCCGCACCTGCACCATCCTCGTTGGATGCACCATCGGTATATAGTGCCCAGGTTTCTGAGGAGGATGGTGGTGGTGCAGGGTTTTGTTCTTCTTCGCATTCCTGGATACGATTTGCCGGTACCTCGGCAACGAAATCAGCCAGGACTTGGCCTTTGATCGCGGGGCACGGCTTATAGTTCAGCGTGTGTGCGCCCAGCTCAATTGCCCATTTTGCTAATCTCCCAAAGATGTCGGGTTTTGATAGGATCGGGCTGATCCTGTAGTTGGTTAGCACCGTGATGACGTGGTTTGCAAAGTAACGTCGTAACCGTCTCGACGCGTGCACTAGTGCCAGTACCAACTTCTCCATGATGGAGTATCTTGTCTCTTGTTCGTTGAGCATTTTGCTGATATAGTAGATGGGTGTTTGAATTCCCTCTCGCTCCACTATGGGTACCGCGCCTACCGCGTTGTCCGCGACAGATAGGTACAAGATGAGTGGTTCTTTCTTGCGTGGTGCGGTTAGAGTTGGGAGTTGTATCAAACACTCTTTCATATCCCTGAAAGCGTTTTCGGCCTCTGCGGTCCATTGAAATTGCTCCTTTTTTAAGCAATTCCGCAGGGTTTTGATGAAAGGATAAGACTTAGCTGCATGGTTTGCTAAGAATCTATTCAGTGCGGCTAACCTTCCAGCTAACCGTTGCATTTCTTCCATCGTCGAAGGCGATGGCATGCGCGCCTGAACTTTTTTCGGGTTTACCTTGAATCCATCTTTGGTTACAATGAATCCAAGGAACTTGCCTTCTTCCATTCCAAACGAGCATTTCCCTGGATTGAGCTTCATATTGACGATTCGCAGAGTTTGGAATGTTCTTTCAATATCGGTGAGCATGGTATCTTCTTCCATGCTCATGACGACCAGGTCGTCCATATAGATTTCGACACTCTTGCTGATTTGGCCGCGGAAGGTGTCGTTCATCAACTTTTGATAGGTTGCACCGGCGTTGCGCAACCCAAACGGCATTTTTGTATAGCAGTAATTCCCAGTAGGTGTGCGGAATGTCGTTTTATCTTCGTCCTCGATTGCCATCTGCACCTGATGATAGCCCTTATAACAATCGAGAAAACACTTCCATCGAAATGGTGCGAGATTATCGACTTTTTCGTCGATCTCCGGAAGTGCATAACAATCCTTGGGGCAAGCTTTGTTGAGATCTTTATAATCGACGCACATGCGCCAGCCCCCGATTGGTTTTTCTACCATGACTGGGTTGGATAACCAAGTCTGGTATTTGACTTACCGCAGGATGCCTGCGGAGAGCAGTTCCTGGACCTGCTCATGCATCGCCTCGTTGTTTGCGGATCCAAGGTGGCGTTGGCCTTGGATCACTGGCTTGATACCTGGCAAGGTATTCAAGAAATGTTGCGTAATTTCGCATGGGATTCCTGTCATATATGCGGGTGTCCACGCAAAAATATCCTGGTTCCTGAAGAGGAACTGCTTCAGGTGCGCTCTGGTGTTGGGTGACAAGGTGTGGCCCAACGTGATGGTTTGCTCTAGGTGTCTCGCGTTGAGAACCCATTTTTCTGGTTGGGTGTTGGGGGTAGGCCTTGTTATCTTGGTCGGACGTAGCTCGTCCGACGACATGACTTCTCTACGTGCATAGATTATTGCGACCCCCGTTTCGGTTGGGAAATCGACAGCAGAGTGGGGTACGGACGTAATCATGTTGAAGTCGCCTTGGGACTCCCTCCCGAGAAGTACGTCGTATTTGGAGGTGTGAGGTAAAACCATGAAGTTTACCTCCTCCGTTCGTGTGTGCCTGCCGTTGGTGAGGCGCACAGGAAAAGTGATTTGCCCCAGGGGGAATACGGTTTCCCCCGCAAACCCGGCCAAGGGGTAGTCTACCACTTGCAACTGATCCTTGTCTTCTTGATCGAACTGGTTGAAGCACTGCTCGTATATGATATCGGAAGTACTGCCCGGGTCGATGAATAATCGCTCGGTGCAGTAGTGAGCCAGGTAACCTGTGATAACGACGGCGCGCCTGTCACGCGGTCCGCCTTAGACTTTTGGAAAGACAACCTACTCGTCTTTCCAGTCATTGTCGGTCTTCTTGCCGCCTTGCGCGGTCTTCCTTTTCCTCCGTTGATCATGTGGGTTGAGGCTACGTACATGGTCCTCTTACCCGTGAAGGTGCCCTCGTTGTGGGGGGTGGTGCGCTTGGTTTGCTTTTGCGCGGCTGGCAACAGATGTTGCAGCTTCCCCTCTTTTAGGGCTCGCTCAATCTCCAGCCGGAGACTGATGCAGTTGTTTGTTGTGTGGTCCGAGTCCTTGTGATACTCACAGTAGAGTGTGAGATCCTTGTTCTTCTTGGACTTCATCGGTTGGGCGGGTCGTAGAAATTTCGCGTCCGTAAGGAGGACGTCGCTTGGCAACTGATTGATCTCGGTCCAGTTACGGTCTCGAGATTCCTTCTTCGACGCTCGGTTTTCACGTTGGGCGTTGATTGTTGCCCTTTCGTCGGGCTGGTTATTACGCGGGACATATGGTTTGGAATCGCGGCCGGTTGCGCTTGTTGTTGCGCTTGGGCTCTTGGCGGGAGGACTGGCCTTCCGCTTGGGGCTGTGCCTTTGTGACGTGCGGTTTGAGAGACCGCTGAGTCTGGGCGTACGTCTTGACCGCAGCCATGACATCTTTCCATTTCTTTTGCAAGCCTTCCTTGCCGGAGATAGTCATAACCATTCGTTCGTCCTTAACGGCTACAATGAAATGGTTGCGTGCCATTTGGTCTGCCACGCCACCTATCTCCAGGCATTCTTTGTTGTAGCGGACGACAAGCGACTCAAGAGATTCGTTGTCTCTGTGCCAGATGTTCATGACGTCCATCGAGTCACGTTCATGACGTCGCTGCTGGCTAAAATGTGCGAGGAACTTTGCTTGCAAGTCCTCGAATAAGGCCAGTGATCCCACTGGCAAAGAATCGAACCAAGCCCTCGCCAGACCCGTACGGGTCTGGGGAAAATGACACTAGGTGGGCTCGTCCCACCTGCCGTTGCACCCTGCGCCGGTGAAGATGTTCATGTGGTCGTCCGGGTCGGACGAGCCACTGTATTTCTCAATGTTTAATGGGAATTTAGTAGTGGTGACATCGGCGTGGGCAATCTCCGGGACAAACTTAGAGTTTTCGACCGCAGATTTTGGCATGTAGGGTTGGCTCTGGTGGCGCTTTGCAGCGCGCAGGTATGTGGTGCGGGGTTGAGTGGGAGGAACATAGTTGCGTCCTCCCGGTCTGCTGGTAGTAGCGTGTGATTCCCCGCCATACGTATGGTCGTCCGGATCGGTACGGCCATGTCCTTCATGGTGGGATTGTGGTCCCAGCCGGCTATGGATGCCGGAGCCATGGTGGGCTGTGGATTGCCGCCTGTTTTCGCCATGATGGCCTAGGCGGCTATGTACTGGGCCCCTGTTGCGAGACCCGTATGAGGAATCATCCTCATCAATTGTGCGGACCTCGCAGTAAGAGGAGTCGCGGTCTTCACGCCTACTTCTGGAGGCTGGGTGCATGGGTGCCCTGTCGTCGTATTGTAAAATACGACCCGCAGGTGTATGTGGTGCCGGGGTAGGCCCGACAGGTACATGCGCTTCTGCGCAGGCTCTGTTGTATGCTGCGGCTAGCAGGGTTTGTTGTTGGTCGTACCAGGCATGAAGGTTCATGTCTGGAAGGATCACAGATGCGTACTGTGAAAGATCGTGTCCAAATGTAAGGGATGCGCCCCCTTGTGTTGATGTGCCAATGTGGCCAGGATTTGGGGCTGGGGGAGGGGTCCCCGTGGGCCCCGGGTTTGTGGGGTTTAGGTTATCCCCGTTAGTGTTGCTAAGAGTAGCGGTGGGCGCCAATGATGAAACAATGGTTAACCGGGCAGGGTTAACTCACTGGTCTCGTCAAGAAGGGTTAATCCCTTCCTCTCGAGGATCGCTGGCTAGATCGTCCACCAATTGATCTCCTGCACAAGGAAACAAGCCGTGACTCGTAACAAGGAGGATGGGGTAGGGGGTGCTCCTTGTTACCACTCTCCGGCGTGAGAATCAGTAGTTTGCTTGGGAACCAAAGTGTGACCGTAGTAGTAGTGAGAGAGTTGTGAAGAGATACCTCAAACCTGGTTTGGGGTTGGTATTTATAGCCGAGGAGTGAAGGAGGAGGTGAATGGACGGACTGACGAGTTGCTGCCCTTATGTAGGTGTGTCAGGCTTGTCGGTTGTGGAGGTGAAGCCACGTCCTACTGCAGTGTCAGTCTGTCGCTTACGTATGGCCTGACAGGCGGCTGTCATTGGTGCCACTTGCTCTGTGGTGTCAGTCCCACTTGCCTCGTGGGCAGGATGTGGTGCTGCGCCGCATCGCTGCCTGCGGTACCTACCGTTGTTTCCGCGTTCTCACTCTGGCTAAGTTTGCGGGATGCGGTGCCAGGCCGCATCGCCACTTGTGGTAACTGTTGCTGTTGCCCAGATCCCTTGTATTGATGAAAACGTTCACAGGATGTGGTGCGAGGCCGCATCGCTGTGCACCCATTTTCATACACCTGGTAAGGAGACACACATAGGATGCGGTGCCAGGCCGCATCGCTTATGCCTCTTATTTTCCTATCGCTTGACCGATTGGATTCGACCGCTGTGTTCGCGCGTGCCCGCACGGACACAGATAAGTTCTTGCTGGTGGGGGTTTTTGATAAGGGTAATGGTCACTCGCGGTCATGCTGACGCGAGATCTGGGACCATACCCTTTCAGGGTCGTTTATACGTTTTTGGAGACCCTAAGCGAATTACGAAGTGGAAGCCCTTTTGTAAAATTATCATTTTCGACATATTTAGTAATAAAACCCTCCTCCTTTACCCGGGCTACAAACGACGAAAACGGTGCTTCAATTCAGGTGTTTAAACTTCCAATTAACAAAAATCAAGTCGTTTGGAGTACCGTTTCAAGTAGGGGTGTTCAAGATCGGATAATCCGCTTTTCGGATATCCGAAAATCGGATATCCGAAAATTTTGGATAGTGAATATTGATATCCGAATCCGAATCCGAAATTTCGGATATCCGATTTTCGGATATCCGAAATTTCGGATTCGGATTCGGATAACGAAACGGATATTCGAATTTAGGATGGCAATACACTCACACTCAAACATTTAGCAAAACTAAAGTCATAAAACAGTCAACCAAGATTCAAGTTTACATTTGACAATAGAAAAAGGGTGAAATTACCCACAATTTGCAAACAAATCAGTAAACATTAAATCTCTTCCGAAAACATAAGAAATCATAAAGAAGTGGTTTCATTCTCAAAGTTGAACACATCTGAACATATAAACTATAAAAATAATCATAAATAATCAAAACAATGTCTACTGGCACATATTTGACTATTTTTTTTTTTGCTTTCTTGGAGATTTGGTAGCTTTTGATGCCGATTTTGGTTCCTTAGCAGCAGTCTCTACATAGACCAGAAATTGAAGACCGGCTCTGGCAGAATGCGTGACGATTCTACCGACCGAATTTTGAAGACCGACACCCTTTTTGACGGTATGTTTTGATATCGGGTTTTTGTTTGAATGATGATCTTAGATGAGTAGAAGAAGAGTGGAGGAGGTGGTTGGAGGCGGCGAACGGCGGTGGTTGATTGTTGGAAGTGTGACCGGAGATGAAAGTGGGAGAAGGAGAGATTGAAGGTGGGAGAAAGGGGTGACGGCGTGAATGTTTGAATGGTGTGTACTGTGATATTTTAGGTTAGGGTATCCTAAAGGTAAATGGGTAATGGGCCTCACCTCACTGGCGTAGTGCACATATAATACTTCAATATATTTCTTTTTTTTTGTTTTTTAAGTTTCGGATTCGGATAATCCGATTATCCGAAAATTTTGAAAATTAACATCCGAATCCGAATCCGAACTTTCGGATTATCCGATTTTCGGATATCCGAAAATTCGGATATCCGAAATTTCGGATATTTCGGATACGGGTTTTCGGATATCTCGGATTCAGTTTTGGATTCGGATTTTTTTGAACACCCCTAGTTTCAAGTTAAGTTTTACGTCAGTTGACTCGTATCCTCGTTCCGATCAAAAACCCTAAAACACCGGTTTGTAATTCGAAAAAAAAAACTTAATTCCGTTAAGTTATTTTTAACGCCGGACCATTATACAAACAAAATGAAAAAGTAGGGAACATTGTCGGGAATAAACTTAGTTGGGATTATAATTGACAAAAACAGTCAGTTTGGATTATTTAAATCCAATTTACCTAAATAAAAATTATTTTTCTAACTTTAACCGAGACAAATTGTTTGATGAAAAAACCGTAATCAAGTTCTTCTAAAAAATCTCTTTAAATTGTCATAATAGCTAAATCGTTAAATATTTCTTGTGACATTGCAGATTTTAAGTAATTTTTTATTAGTTTTATTTGGAAAAGCTACGTTATGCGAAAGCAACAGTTACAGGAATCGTTAACATAATTCTATAGGCATATATGCATTTAGAAAAAGAATTAAAGTTTTTAATATAAGTTAATATATTAATAAGTGTGTCAAAATCTACGTGTATTATTTCTCTTAACATTTTTAGTTCTTGAAATAAATATAAACCATTAATATCAACATGATTATCATGTTTCCAAAACTTTTTAGGGTCTGTTTGGTATGGGGTAATGGAATAGATGAGAGAATGGAATGGACGAGGTAATGGAATGGACAACGGAATGAAATGGAACATTCCATTCCATTGTGATGTTTGGTTACTCATACGTGAATAGAATGAATCATTACTTTGTACAATTTGATAAACAAAAAAAGATGAAGTAACGAAACACAACTGTATTAAAAACGACAGAAATATAATTGCCTCAATAATAATAATAATAATAATAATAATAATAATAATAATAATATAATATTAATGATAAAAAATTAATAATAGATTTTTGATATATATTATAATATTAGTATGAATATTAATAAATATAAATATAATAATAATAATAATAATAATAATAATAATAATAATAATAATAATAACATATTTCTTTCCATTCCTTGAAGGAATGAAAAAAAAACACCTACATACTAAGGAATGGAAATTATTATATTTGGAAGGAGTTACATTCCTTTGGAATGCTCCATTCCATTACCACATGATAACCAAACATGTTTCTTTTCATTCCATTAGAATGATCCATTCCATTCCACCTTCCATTCCTTCATACCAAACGCTACCTTAAGATGAATGCACTTCTTTTCTAGAGTTTTTTCATTTAAGAATTTTAACTGTTTTATACTAAACAAAAAACCAAAAATCTTATCGAACTCTTTAAATTGATCAAATCTACTTTCGAGTGAAAATACAAGCTTGGTCTCCTATGTATAAAAAGTAATCTGTTCTATAAGAGTCTATAGGAGTTTCAAAGTTTCATTATCAGTATTTTCATTAAATCTTCTATTTCTATGAATAATACGTTTTTCACGAAAATTATGTTCGACGCTCATCTTTAAAGCAACTTCTTTCCATCTTTAAAACAACTTCTTTAGCCGTAATCATAGCATTTTAAAATCCTTTATCGCTATACTTTTTTAAAATAACAAATAAGTCCATTTAGTTGTTTTATAGCAATGTCAATACACATGTATTTTGATTATAAATTTTTACTAACTACATTAACAACTGAACTGACATCTGCACATGTCTTTGTGTAAATCAGATGATGCCTCTAAGCAAACAGAGACATTGAATTTTGAGAAAAATGAAGACTCGGCTAATAAAACGACTGAGCCAGCTGCACCATCTGACTCCAAATGTAAATCACTAGAAGCAACTGATTCTGAGAAATTGGAATCAGTTGATTCTCGTGAATCCAGCTGTGAGTCTTCTGGAGCAGCCAACTCAACAGCAGAGGATTCAGCAGAGCCACTACAAAATGAAAGTAACTCAAGTGGTTCAGCTGAATCAAGTAGTGAAACAGTGACTGAGCCCACAACGTCTGAAATTGAAACAATAAGGCCGGTTCCTGATTTTAATTGTGTGAATGCTACTGATGCCTCTACTTCATGTGCAGATGAGGTAAAAGTAGAGGATTGGGTTGAGGGGGATGATATTGTTTGCCAAAAGGCTAACGATGTTTGTTCTAAAACATCAAATTTGTCTGTTGATGCTCCTCCATATGTGAGAAAGGTTGTTTCTGAGCCAGCTTTGAGAGGTCCTTCAAATAAATATGTGCCTCCAAAGCCAACAATTAGAAATGAAAATGCTAAATCTAGTGAATGTACTAACTGTTGTAAACAGAGACATATGAAGCAGGCTGTAAACAAATCATCCAACAAATCTTATAACTCAAACTCATCATCAGTTGGATCGAATGGATCGGGATATGCTCCTTACGTAAAGAAGCAAACATGCTACAACTGCGGCATACCTAGTCATATTGCAAGGAATTGCACACATCATCCCTATGTGTCATACTATACACAACATCAGAGGGTTACACCAAGGGATCGATCTTATTCTAAGCCTATGAAGGTGGAAAAGCCTAAGGCAATGATGAGTAAGCGTCCCAAGGTTAAACTATCTGATGGGGATTGAAAGCTGCCCAAGCTAAAAGAAAGCAAGCTTTGAAACCTAAACAAGTTTTGAACAGACTTTCTTTTAGAGTTAAATGTCATTTTAGTCCCTGTGGTTTGTGTCATTTTACCAGTTTAGTCCAAAGGTTTAATTTTTCTTCTGTGGGTCCAAAAAGGTTTCAATGTTGCCATTTTAGTCCACTAGGTTAACTTCATCCATTTTTTCTGTTAACGAGAAGAGCAATTCGGTCATTTTATATGGTCCAATTGCCCTTCTAGTTAACAGAATTACATATAAAATGACCGAATTGCCCTTCTCGTTAACAGAAAAAATGGATGAATTCAACCCAATGGACTAAAATGGCAACGGTGAAACCTTTTTGGACCCACAGGCGAAAAATGAAACCTTTGGACTAAACTAGCAAAATGACCAAAACCACAGGGACTAAAATGGCATTTAACTCCTTTCTTTTAATAAGGTAAATTTGCGCATAAGATTTATGCTCAAATTTAGGGGGATATCTTAGAGAGATATCTGTAAATATTAGAGGCAGAAAAAGAGAAACTGAGAAAAATAAAAAAAAAAAGAGTTGAAAAACAGAAAATTCAAAAATATTTTATTGCATCAAATGGGAAATGAAATGAATTTTCACTATGTGGATTAAGGCTGACTCATGTAAGACCAATATTGAAATGGTCTGACTCTAGAGCGATATGTTGGTAGGCTTTATCCTGATGGCTGGACTCTTTGACTGGTTATGTGCAGAACATTAAATTACTCTATGACCTTAGGAAAGAACGTCACTTGGAATTAGGACATGTCTATTTGAATGCGTGTGTGACGTCCCGATACACACAATTTTGTTCTAGTTCTGAAATCTTTTCTAACCAACTCGTGTATCTCCTCTGTTTTGCGTGAGCAAAGACCGGAAGGTGCTAGGCAACGTCAGCTTCTGTTTTGCGTGAGCAAAGACCTAGTTGTACATTGTCGCGCTATAGATCCATTACACCTGAAAGAGGCCCTCTACTGCACAAAAGAGACCCGAAAAACCTATATCAAATTGAAAATTTCATTTGATCTGTATATTATATGTCCATCTCTTTACAAATGATCTATTATGTTCTCTTCTCAACCCAGTCCCAGTCAAGGTTTCAGAATCCTAGAACAGGCTTGTGAAAATATGTGGTAGAGAAACTGCATGTATGATAGTGTGTTATGATTAAAATTCCAGGATTTGATTGTGATTTAATTGAGTGTTCATATTAATTAAATTGAAAAACATGATAAATTAGTTGCAGGTCGTTATATGAAAAAGGCCTAAGGAGATAAGTTTAAGTGGACAAACATATTGGTAATTGCTCGGATCATCCAAAGTAAATCAGTGTTGATAAGTGTAGTCTGGCCTGAAACACCATGTTTTGATCCCATTGCAATTGTAATTGTATATTAGTTTCTTTGTTTATTTGTGTTTCAGTTTATATTGTTAGATTTAAAAATAAAATAAAATTTTCAAAAATAGTGTTTTATTTTTATAAAATCAAAAATCCAAAAAAAGAGTGTTTATTTGTTTTATTAAAAACTTAACCGTTCTTGAAGATTTAATTGATCATCATAAGTTGAAAGAAATTTGAATTACGAAATCCGAGTACAAATACTTGGATGTACCAAGTGTTCATGTGGTATTTCCCTCTGTTGTTTAGAAATGTTGCTTATGAATTTCTGGGCATGTGCAGAACTTGATTTAAAGAATAAAACAGGGGTTGTTCAAAATTGAAATGTTGTTGGCTGCTGACAAAGCATGAAGCATCACAACAACAAGATGTGCCTGAGTCAGAAGAATCAGATACGAGTCATCATCTGACAATGATAGTACATTTGAAGAAGTACCTGTGAACTTGCTTGAAAGAGAAAGGATTGACAAAGAAAAGAGTTGCTGAGAATCCTCCTCTCGCATTCTTTTCAACAAGATTTTCAAGCAAAGCTGATCATGATCAAGAAGAACAAAAAGCCCAATTTTGAAGATGAAAAGATGAAGTATCTTCCCACAGAGACATGAGATAGACAGCAGTTTAATAAAGACAACATAAACCTAGGGGGATATTGTAAGGCCATATATTTGAGTAGGTTTACGCTTATCTTTATCAAACGCAATTATAAGTTATTGGGCTTAGTTTCCTAGTGGGTTAGATAGTTTTGGGATAAGCCATGTGGGCTAATTAAATATTTTGGGCCTGTCTAGTTAATAGTGTGCATGTGGTTTGGCCCAATCTGTATTTAGGTCACTCTATGTAACTATAAATAGGGTGAGCCTAGTTCATTTTAGGGTTGTTGTTTACATTATAGTTCTTCTTCATCATTTTCGAGTTCTTAAGTACCAAACGGTTCTTGAGACACGACCCCATGTCTCTTGTCTGCTTCTTTTTATCTTCTTCTTCCTGGAATCTTGAGTGGGGCACGGCCCGTGCCTGTCTTCTGATTTGTTGTTTTTGGCCTTAGGGTGAAGCTCAGATGGTTGGTATATTGTATCAACTTCCATTCTTTTGTATTCATGCTGGTTTTTGCCATTAATTTGTTCCTTTTGTACATTTAAGCTCTTTCCATCCTGAAAATCAAAAGTATACAAAGAAACGCACTTTTTCCAACATTAGTACTAAAAAGGGTTGTTTTATACCTTATTTCACAAGTCCCTTAACTTGTGAAATCTCCTTTTGACATAACAGGCCCTTTAACTATTTAATCTAGTATCAACGGTCTTAAAAAGTTCCAACGGATCCCTACTACTTTGGCTCTAAATGGAATAAATATGATTATCGGTGATGGAAAGTTCGTCTTATGCGACGTGGATGAAGAAACGGTTGATCATTTATTCATCTCCTACTAAGTGGCCACGATTATTTGGCAACACACTGGTCTTTGGTGTGGAATTCCCTTAATCATTACCATCTTGGTTAAAGATTTGTTAGAGTTACATAAGTCTCTCTGGTTAGTTGGGTGATAAACATAAAAGTGTGTTCATGGTATTATCATTATTGAGCGTTGGTGCATATAGAAAGCGGGAAGCAATAAGCGATTTTCTAACAAGGTGGTGTAGTGGAGAGGGTGATTGAAGATGTTAAAGCCTTTAGTTTTTTCTGATTCAAACATAGGTGGAAGTTTAAGTTAGTTAAATGGGAGGACTGGTGTAAATTTAATGCTCTTATAAATTTGATGTAACCTGCTTTTTGGTAGGGGATTTTGTGAATGAAGTATACCTTTCGAAATTAAAATATGAGCGGTGGATAAGTACATGAATCATGATGTAGGATAATCATATAATTAACATAATTTGAGTTGAAGGAATGGCAGGAGTGCCATTATATTCTAGGGTTGGTGGTCTTGTCCAGGGAAAATGATATGTGGCTGAGAGATAATTCAGGAATCTTTTCAGTTAGATCGCCCAAAAAGTTGAATGTAGATTATAGAGGGTCAGTCAAATTTACCAGACTTGACTTTCAATGGTGTAAATGAGTCCCTCTTAAATGTAACATTATGGCATGGAGAGCGAATCTTGATAGATTAGCTAACAAGAAGAATTTGAGGAAAATGAACGTGAATAATCCGTAAAAAATGTGTCTTTTCTGTGAGGAACATGAAGAAACGGTGGAACACTTATTTACGGCCTGTATGTTGGCAAATATAATCTGGATGGGTTTCACTGCTTGGTGCAACATCCCTCCGTGTATGTCTTCACCTTCAAAGACCTTATGGAAGCTCACGGTTTTTAACCGGTTTTTTACCTACGAGAAAGAAAGCTAAGAAGATTATCCATGGCCTTATCACAATCACGTGATGGTGCATATGAAAAGGGAGAAATGAGATGACTTTTCAAAATATTTCTCAAGGGCTGCAGGATATCCAGGGAGAAGTTAAGGGTATGTTTGGCAAAAGTAGCTGGTGGCTGAAAGCTGGTAGCTGGTGGCTGGAAGCTGGTAGCTAGTAGCTGTAGCTTTTTAGATATATTTAGTGTTTGGCAGAGTAGCCGAAGCTTTTAATAAATGTATAAATGACCAAAATGGACATAACTAAAAATTTAAAAAGTTTGTGCATTAAAAAGTTCATTATCTTTAGAGGTTAAAATAGTCATTTTTTCCTAAAAGCTTGTAGCTCTTTCTAAACGCTACTAGTAGGAGCGTTCAACCAAAAGCTTCAAGCTCCTAACCTAAAAGCTTCAAGCTCCTTCAACCAAACAAGGTTTTTTATTGAGTATGAGCTTTTTATTAAAATCTTAAAGCTAGAAGCTCCTAAAAGCTTCCTACCAAACATACCCTAAATCTAGAAGTTTCATTTTGCTTAAAAATAGGTCTTCTTTTAAAGCAATTTGGTGGGAAGAATGGTATAACCATTCGTTGTAATTTTATGCCTTTTGTCCGATTGGGTCGGAGGCGTGTTGTATCGTTGGCCTTTTGCCCAATTAGGTCGGAGGCCTGTTAATGAAGTTTAGTTTTCCAGAAAGAAAAAAAAATAAAAAAATAATAATAACAATAACAATAATAAAGAACATGATTAAACATTGTCATTTTAAATCAAGTTTAGAATTTCGTAATCATACCCAAAAAGAGAAGTGATTGTTTATTTCTCGTATTTGCAAATCGATTTGAGTTTTTGTGTTTCCGGTTTGTTATTTGCTTATTCATTTGAATGCGTTTTGACAAATTTAGATTAACTGAATCTTCAATCAATTTTTTTGCATTTACTTATGTAATCATTTAAGACGTGTTCTAGTAACCACATATTACCCAGGTTATTTAAGGTTTTTTTTCTTGTATAAAAAACAGTTATCAAAATGATAACAAACTTCAAAGCTTAAAAAGTAATGCTAATCGATAAAGATAATTTGATGACAAGTTTGAGAACAACTTTTTGTTGCAAGACACCCAAAAGGTTTCAACCTTTAATCAATCCACTTGCAGTTTTATCGAGGAAGGAAGGCTCACCCTTATAAAATCTCTCTTGCAAAGCCTTCCTATTTACTTTTTCTCCTTGTATAAAGTTCTGGTTGGGGTTGTCAATAAGCCGGAGGCTATTATGAGAAAGTTTTTGTGGGGTGGTTCTGGTTCGGACAGGAAGATGAGTTGGGTTTCGTGGGACTGTGTGGCGTCGCCTCCTCTTGACAGGGGCGGTCTTGGTATTCGTAAGCTCGGCGACATCAACAGGTCTCTTCTTCTGAAATGGGCATGGAGGTTCAAGTCCGATGCCAATTCCTTATGGGTTAAAGTTATTTCGGCTATTCATTTGAACGTAGATCTTGGGAGTTTCTGCCGCTGAGGTCCTCATTGGGAGGTGTTTGGAAAAGCATAGTCAATTATGTGGATAGACCCTTACGTGGTTCTGATCGGTTTCGGCACTTCGTCAAAGGGATCGTGGGAGATGGGTCGAATATAGCCTTTTGGCTGGATCCCTGGTTGCGTAAGGAGCCGCTGAGATTTTGCTTCCCGAACCTGTTCCAGTTGGAGACCGATAAGAGATGTTGTGTCCGTGCTCGTATCATCAGTCCGTTCTCCAATCCGTCGGCTGCTTGGAGGTGGAAATCTCCTCCAAATAGCAACGCTGAATTGGCAGAATGGTCTGCTTTGTGTGTGCTGCTCCGCGACATCTGCTTGTCTGTTGGCAGCCACAAATGGTGGTGGGAGAATGATGTTTCAGGCGTATTCTCGGTTAAGTCGGCTTTCGACTTGTTGAGCCACGCAGATTCTGATGTTAGCAGGGTCGTTTGGGAGTGGGGTTCGTTGGTTCCCATCAAGTGTAATGTGTTCGCTTGGAGGGCGTTGTTGGAAAGACTCCCTACGAGAGTGGAACTTCTTAAACGCAATATTCAGGTTCCGGAGATTGCGTGTCCGATGTGTGAGTGTGGGGACGAGTCGGCGGTCCATTTATTCACGGCATGTAATTTTGCTACGAGAATTTGGTCGAAGATCAGTTCTTGGTGTAACGTTCCTTTCCCATTGGCTTTCTCCTTCAAAGATGTTGTGGAAGCTTTTCGGTATTGTGGGTTGAAAGGTAAGCTGCAGTTGGCGTTTCAGGGCATTGCCATTATAGCTTGCTGGGCGATTTGGATAGCTAGGAACGAGTTAGTGTTTAGTGCTAGAGTTCCTAAGGTTGAGGAGGTTTTTTGTTCGATTAGATCGCTCGGGTTTATTTGGTTTAAGAATAGATCGAAATGTATAGATATCTCGTGGGAAGATTGGTGTAAATTTGTATAGGCGGTTTTGTGTTGTTGTGGTCGCCCGTTCTTTTTTCCGGGTTGGCTAGTTTCTAATGAAGTTTTCTTTTCAAAAAAATAAAAAATCCACTTGCAACAATTTCAAAAAACATGAACCATCTTCACAAAACATATTCAAATGAAACAATAACAAACCTGAAATTGCATACCAAGTTCATTCAACACACACATCAATGAAAAGATTCATGAATCACAACTCATACAGAAAACACAAATCACGTTACAAACAAGAGTTTGATGTAAACACTTAGATCAAAGTGATCAAAGCCCAAACAGGGAAAACGAACAGAAGAACGATACCAATAGTGTTCGAAAGCCCGTTGCTCTTGGTAAATGCATTCCTGAATCCACCAGAAGCTCTGATGTGTTCTTGAAGCAGATAGCATCCAATTCCTAAGCAGATGATCACACCGATCCAGCCCGCTCTTACGTAACCAGCAACAAAGCTTGGAGATATCACAATCAGAAGAAGCAAACATCCAGGCAAATACAAATACTCTGTTTTTTTTTTCCATCAAAACAAATTGATTGTAATTAATAACTTATTATAATTATAATACTTATTAAAAATTAAAAAGGGTGGAGAATGAATGATAGTTTTATTATTCAACCTTTACAAGTATACTCAGTCTTTAACGTGTTTCACCCATTCAGTTTTCAGTTAATAAACTTAATTTGATTTTTCTTTATCTTCCGCATCACACGGAGAATCCTACCAGTTTGTAGTAATTAATCACGATTTGGATCCGAAACAGATCTAGTTAAATCTGATGTAGCCATGTAGGGATAAGATTGGTACCAAACCAATACCGGTATTTGTTATAAAATGCTATTGTTACCAAAGATACCGATCCAAAAGGCAAATTGGATTTAAATAATCCGAATATGTTGTTTTTGCCTTTTTGGTCTCAACTCAGTTTATTCACGATAGTGGTCCCAACTTTTTTCATTTTGTTTGTACAATGGTTCGCCATTAAAAATAACTTAATGGAGTTCAGTTTTTTTTTTTCCGAGTTACAAACTGATGTTTTAGGGCTTTTGATCAGAACGAGCATACTAGTCGATTGACGTAAACATACTTCGAAACGGTGCTCCAAACGGCTTGATTTTTGTTAATCGGAAGTTTAAACACCCGAATTGCAGCGCCGTTTTCGTCGTTTTTGAGCATTGTTTCAATCGGTATTCAGTAAGTTACCGGTACTCGGTACGGTACCAATACTGATCCGTAACCGGATGAAGAAAAATTGGGGAAAACTGAAACAAACTTTGAAATGAGAGGTTAATTTCACCTGGAAAATGATTAGGGAAGAAGAGACGTAATATGACACCAACAAGAGTGATCCATTTGCCAACATCTCCACTTATAAAAGCAAAACAAATATATCAGATTATAATCATAACATATAGCAGATACACGAATAATAATAGATCTTCTACAGAAAATATATTTACTGTAAGATTCCAAACAGCCAGTCCGGAAACGTCAGGAATATGTACGGAACGAGAAGTGACGTCAGCATATTGGTCCTCCAGTTTGTACGATCCAGTATCAGCAAATAACTGCAGTGCAACACACACACAAAATGAGAATACATGAACTGAAATCGAATATGAATTGATGAAATAAAAGGAGTACTTACACGGCGGCACCGAAGGCGAACCATTGAAGAACGGTGGTGACGAAACCGCCTCTGACTCCGAGGTGGATGACGTGATTAGCAAATTTTTTGGTTGCTTCTCCGATTTCTTTGAGATCGGAGTTGATTAAGGACGCTGATACGGTTGGATCAGTGGTCATCTTCAGGTAGTTGTTTGGACTTTTCATCATGTTGTTTGAATTTGTTGTGATATAGATAGATAGATCTCGAGGAAGAGGAAGAAAGGGTGAGGATAACGAGAATATATAGTCAGTGTGTAACTAACGAGAATATATATACTCATTTGGCATCATACAGTGATATACATTATTAAATTATAAATAAATATCTAAGTGGGGTACACCTCTGTTTTACTTAATATACCCTCGTTTCCAAAAATATCTGTTTAAAACTTTTCATATAACACCCCTTAAAAAAATCTTTTTTTTAGTAATTGATCCGAAAGCAGTCAGTAGTTAGAATATGTTGGAGGAGTATCAGACCATGCCTGCCAATGAGGTAGTGGTTAAGGAAAAATTTGTTGTTTCTTGTGACTCAGGTTTGACTTCCACTCTTCTCATTATTTTCTGCGGTATCCAGGTGAAGGGCGAGTACGGGTGGCGTCGGTTCGTCTTGGATGGGAGGCGAGGTTTTACCGATTATTCCACTGCCGTGCCTGTAGAGGTCGGGTTTCTGCGCATCTTGGGAATCCAAGGGGCTGGCGGCGGTCAAGTAGTCGACCTTGGCCACAGCGCCCGGTGTCACGGTGGTTGATACGTCGTTACTTGTCGTTCATAAAAAAAGTATCAGACCATGCCTAAGATAGGGTTTTGTAGCCACCCTCTTGCATTTATTAGGCTGCATGGTATGGGGTCCGTCCTAGGGACGTCCCGATTGTCGCCGGCATCAACACCATCCCCCCCCCACCCGGTTGCGTTGTCCTCCCCGTCTCCCCTTGGACGCGCGAGACGTTCGCTAAAAGACAAAACCAACTTGACCGTTTTAAAAGATTAGGTATTGGGAAATTCTCTGATAATATTATTGATAAAGAGAACCCTTTTATATAGGGAAAATACAAGCTAACCCTAAACTATAATTAAGGAAAAGATACACCCAAATAATTACAATGGCTATCTCTAACATAAATACAATATTTATCTAAATAATAGTAATAACAATAATATTAGCTAAGACACCCCCGCATTTTGAACGGGAGAAGGTCCAACGCTCAAACTGGATCTGAATGACTGAAACAACTGCTTAGAGAGCCCCTTTGTGAAGATATCCGCATATTGAAGAGCAGATGGAACATGCAATACCCGAATGTGTCCTATTCGAACCTTCTCACGGACGAAGTAATGTCAATCTCGACATGTTTCGTACGTTGATGTTGCACTGGATTATCCGAGAGGTAGACAGCCGACACATTATCACAATACACGATGGAGGCCTTTCGCAAAGGGGTATGTAGCTCAAGCAATAAGTTGTGTATCCAAGTGGCTTCCGCCCCGGCGTTAGCAACCCCACGGTACTCAGCTTCAACACTCGAACGTGAAACAGTAGGTTGCCGTTTTGAAGACCAAGACAATAGATTATCACCCAAAAACACACAATAACCACTAGTAGAACGTCTAGAATCAGGACAACCCCCCCCCCTCCCCAATCAGCATCGGAGTAAGCAACTAAGTCATGAGTTCTATATTTAACAATACAAATCCCGTGATCAAGCGTACCCTGTATATACTGTATGATGCGCTTCATGAAAGCATAATGGGGTTCCCGTGGGTCATGCATGAATAAGCAAACCTGTTGGACAGTGTAGGAAATATCTGGACGAGTAAAAGTCAGGTACTGTAAAGGCCCCCGCAAGACTGCGGTACAAAGTGGGATCCGAAATAGGAGGACTGTCAAATGCACTGAGTTTGGACGAGAGGTCCACAGGTGTGTTACAGGGCTTGCAAGCAGTCATGTTAGCACGCGCAATGATTTCCTTTGCGTACTGATGCTGTGATAAAAAGAGACCTGTAGAAAGCTGATCAACTTTGATGCCAATAAAATGATGAAGACGTCCTAAGTCGGTCACAGCAAACTCTCGTGAGAGGGTGCCAATGATATCGTGAAGCAAAGTGTCATTAGAAGTTGTTAACACAATATCGTCTACATATAGCAACAAATAAGCAACATTTGTGGGATCCCACTAATAAACAAATAAAGAGTGGTCACATGCACTGCTAGTAAACCCCTGCGATGTGATGAAAGTAGCAAACCGTGTATACCATGCCCGTGGTGCCTGTTTTAGACCGTATAAAGACTTTTTAAGGCGACATACAAACTGAGGATGCTGTTTATCAATGAAGCCCGGGGGCTGGTGCATATAAACTGTTTCATTCAGATGTCTGTGTAAGAAAGCATTTTTGACATCTAGTTGATGAATCGGCCAAGTCTTGGTAACTGCTAAAGATAAAACAGACCTGATAGTCACTGGTTTAACAACCGGACTAAACGTGTCCTCATAATCAATCCCGACAGTTTGAGAATTCTCATTGACAACCAAACGGGCCTTATAGCGTTCCAAAAAACCATCAGACCGAAATTTATGTCGAAAGAGCCACATGCAACGTATAACGGGGCGGTCCATCGGTCTAGGAACTAATTCCCAAGTATCATTATCATGTAAAGCAGTAAATTCGGTCCTCATAGCACTCAACCAATTAAAATCATCAAAGGACTTGGCATAGGTTTTGGGAACCAGTGAGATGGTAATGGGAGTGAGATGGACATAAGTGGATGTGGAACGGGCAGTCATGGGATGTTGATTAATAGGAGGTGGGCTGGATTGGTGTGAGGCTGTGGGTTGTGTGGGAGGAATTTGGGATGTGGAAGTATGTGATTATGAGTTTGGATGGGTCGTGGGGGTGGGACAGAAGATGTAGGTGGAGGCCGAGGGCAACGACTATAAGTTATTGGGTATGGTGTGGTAGGTGAGGGGCGAGTAGGTGGAGGAAAGATGAATGAAAAACCGGGAGGGGGTGAGTCATCGAGAAAATGGTAAGTGGTTGGTGTTTGTGGAATGGTATAGGGAAATGTGGTTTCGTGTAACACCACGTAAAAACGCGTCCAATTATATAAAGACATGTGTCCTAAACTCTAATTATGTGAAAGTTTGAGTTTAAAGGACTAAAGTTGACAAACGATGAAAATATGTATGCGAAGGGACTAAAAGTGTCAACATGCCAAACTTGTGCCTCTGAATGACCACACACGAAGAATATATTCTTAGACGAGTGATTAATTGGATATAAGAGGCCGTTTATGAAAATAATCGAAAGATTTTAAACTAACAAGAAGAAATTGAGGAAAATGAACGTGAATATTCCGTCAGAAATGTGTCTTCTCTGTGAGGAACATGAAGAAATGGTGGAACACATATTTACGACCTGTATGTTGACAAATAGAATTTGGATGGGTTTCAATGCTTGGTGCAACATCCCTCCGTGTATGTCTTCACCTTCAAATACCTTATGGAAGCTCACGGTTTTTTACCGGTTTTTCATCTATGAGAAAGAAAGCTAAGAAGATTATCCATAGCCTTATCACAATCACGTGATGGTGCGTATGGAAAGGGAGAAATGAGATGGCTTTTCAAAATATTTCTCACGGGCTGCAGGATATCTAGGGAGAAGTTAAATCCAGAAGTTACGTTTTGCTTAAAAATAGGTCTTCTTTTAAAGCAATTTGATGGGAAGAATGGTATAAACATTCGTTGTAATATAATGCCTTTTGTTCGATTAGGTCGGAGGCGTGTTGTGTTGCTGGCCTTTTGCCCGATTGGGTCGGAGGCCTGTTAATGAAGTTTAGTTTTCCAAAAAGAAAAAAATAAGAAAATAATAATAACAATAACAATAATAAAGAAGATGATTAAACATTGTCATTTTAAATTTTAAATTAAGTTCAGAATTTCGTAATCATACCCAAAAAGAGAAGTGATTGTTTATTTCTCGTATTTTTTTTTGAAGGGTAACTTTCATTAAAACACACAGGCCGACCCAAACCGGGCCGCCAAACAAAAGCACGACGAAATTACATATTTACAAAGGAACTCCAAGCAGCCCAATCAATCCCTTTATGCCTAGATCTACTCGAAAACAAAAGAAAACCTAACGCCTTTACTTCACTCAAAATTCTATCAATTCTAATCTCTATGTGCGAAAACACGAGGTTATTCCTAGCACGCCATAAAGACCAACAAGCAATCAAAATGATTCCTTGAACCGCTTCTTTCTTTGACTCCGAAGCTCTAATCTCCTTATAAATTCCCAGAAGGTCTTTAATAGAGAAAGCAAATATATTCGGGATCTTGCACCACGAGCTAATGCCATTCCATATCACTGACGCTGCCTGACAAGCAATAAAAAGATCGACCGATTCGTCATCCGAACCACACAACGGACATAAAGGCTCCCCAAGTTGGACGTTCCTGTTCTTTAAAGCGACACCCATGGCAATCTTACCCATTTCCATTCTCCACGAGTGAATGTTGACTTTAGCTGGGACCCACTTGCACAATTCCATAATGAACCTGTTTTCTGGAGCAGCATCTGCAAAAAAGGTATCGCTTAACACTCTTAACCGAGAAAGAACCAGCTGGATCAGGGGACCAGATCCACCGGTCTTCGGCGTCCGAGACCTGCACATCGGCAACAAGGGAGGAGAGCTGCTGAAGACTCGAAACGAACCCAGGATCAGAACTCGACGACCTCCGATCCCAGCACAGAATATTCCCACTTCCATGATTAATTATTCGGTCCGCAACCACACACCTTTTGTTAGATTCCAAACTGAACAGTTCCGGGAACCTGAATTTAAGAGGTTCATCGGAAGTCCAACAGTCAAGCCAAAACGCAATCTTAGACCCGTTACCCACCACTCCTCTAATAAAATTCTGAAACGGAGAGTTTCCGACTTTGGTATTGATAAACAACTTGGCAATGTTATTCCACACCCCACAAACACCTTTTTTGAGCGGAATACACTCCCATCCTACCCTACTAAAATGGAACGCATCAATGATTCTTTTCCAAAGAAAGTTATTTTCCGATTTATACCTCCATCCCCATTTGATTAAAAGGGCCGTGTTAATCTCTGCGAGCTTCCTCAAACCAAGACCACCTTCTTTCTTAGGACACGAAACCCGATCCCAAGCCACCCAGTGCATCTTTCTTTCCTCTATAGATCCGCCCCATAAAAATCTTTTAATCATAGCTTCCAAATCCGATATCACTTTTTTTGGCGCTTTGTAGATGGAAAAATAATAATTAGGAAGACTCTCCATAACCGACTTAATCAACACCACCCTACCCCCAATGGACAACAAGTGAACTTTCCAGGTAGCAAGACGAGAACGGAAGATGTCATAAACCGGTTGCCAGTTGCTAATACGGTTCATATTAGCACCAACATTCAAGCCAAGATACTTAAAAGGGATGGAATCCGGGTTACAACCCACTTCGTTAGCCATGACTCCAATTTCATCCCAACCCACTCCAAATCCATACATATTAGATTTATCTAAATTAATTTTAAGGCCAGAACAAACATGGAAACACCGAAGAATTCTCACAATGTTCAACACTTCAATTTTAGACCATTCCCCAACCATGATGGCATCATCAGCATAAAAAAGGTGAGTAAGAATAGGACCATCGTTAGGGGTGGGAATACCTTTAATAGACCCATTCTCTCTAGCACGGTTGATCATACAAGATAAAGCTTCCATAACCACCAAGAAAAGGAAAGGGGAGAGATGGTCTCCTTGTCTCATTCCTTTCTCGCATTTAAAAGTGAACGTGGGAGCTCCATTCACCAATACTGAAGAACTAGCCGACTTAAGAACTCCCATGATCCAAGAACATCACTTAGGAGAGAAACCCATTTGATGAAGAACACTAACAACAAATCTCCAATTCACATTATCGTATGCCTTTTCGAAGTCAAGTTTGAGAAAAAAACGCTTTAGACTTCCTTTTCTTAATCCAGGAAATAAGCTCGTTAATTATAAGAGGAACGTCAAGAATGAATCTGCCTTTTAAGAACGCTGACTGAGCTTCAGAAATAACCCCATCCAGAACCTTCCTCATCCTGTTCGCCAACACTTTCGAGATAGCCTTACTAATCACACCAATCAAGTTAATGGGTCTGTAGTTATTAAGGGACACTGGATTGACAATTTTAGGAACCAGAGTAATGAAAGAGCTTCCACTGCCGCTTCTGATAAGCCCGTTGTTGTGGAAATTAGCGAAAATTCTATAAAAGTCATCTTTAAAGAATTCCCAGAAGTGTTTAATGAAACGAAAATTCAGACCGTCAGGGCCCGGGGCACGGTCGTCACCACACTCGAAAATCGCATCCTTAATTTCTTGATTCGAAAAAGCTTCATCCAACATACCACTCTCATTATCCGAGATCTTTTTTATACCGTAACAAAGGAGCTCAGGTCTAGATGGATGAGTTTTTATGTATTTGCAAATCGATTTGAGTTTTTATGTCTCCGGTTTGTTATTTGCTTATTCATTTGAATGCGTTTTGTCAAATTTAGATTAACTGAATCTTCAATCAATTTTTTTTGCATTTACTCATATATTCATTTAAGACGTGTTCTAGTAACCACATATTACCCAGGTTATTTACGTTTTTTTCCCAGGTTATTTAAGTTTTTTTTTTCTTGTATAAAAAACAGTTATCAAATGATAACAAAATTCAAAGCTTAAAAAGTAATGCTAATTGATAAAGATAATTTGATGAAAAGTTTGAGAACAACTTTTTGTTACAAGACACCCAAAAGGTTTCAACCTTTAATCAATCCACTTGCAACAATTTTAAAAAAGAACATTGGATATTAATAATCTCAACCATTCGTTGTTGGCAACCAACAGTCTCAACTTTAAAAATAATCAGTGGTAGTCCCAACTATTAACATATTGGCCTCCAATGGATCTTGACTAACAGAACCCTAACGACATTAGTCTCCAGTTGGCGGAAAAATGTTTTTGGTCGGAAAACTCATTTTTGATCTGAAAACTCAACATTTTCGTACCAAACCTCTTTGTAACCTTATCACGGACGTTTAGAAACTTTTTTCTAGTAAAAGCCCCAATTATTAAAGTCGACGGAAAACACCTTTTTCGCCGGAAAACTTCTTTTTGGTCGGAAAACTCAACTTTTTGGCTAAAAAACTTAACATTCTCATCCCAAACCTCTTTGTAACCTTAAATCGGAGACTAACGACGGTTTTCCGGCGACCGGATACTAACGACGTTAGGGTTCTGTCAGTCAGGGTCCATTGGTAGCCAATATGTGAATAGTGGAGACTACCTGTGGTTATTTTTAAAGTTGAGACTGTTGGTGGCCAACGACGAATAGTCAGGATTATTAAAATCCAATATTCCTTTCAACAAGCATGAACCATCTTCACAAAACATATTCAAATGAAACAATAACGAACCTAAATAGTAACCAAGTTCAACATACACATCAATGAAAATATTCATGAATCACAACTCATACAGAAAACACAATTCATGTTACAACAAACAAGAGTTTGATGTAAACACTTAAATCAAAGTGATCAAAGCCCAAACAGGGAAAACGAACAAAAGAACGATACCAATAGTGTTCGAAAGCCCGTTGCTCTTGGTAAATGCATTCCTGAATCCACCAGAAGCTCTGATGTGTTCTTGAAGCAGATAGCATCCAATTCCTAAGCAGATAATCACACCGATCCAGCCCGCTCTTACGTAACCAGCAACAAAGCTTGGAGATATCACAATCAGAAGAAGCAAACATCCAGGCAAATACAAATACTCTGTTTTTTCCATCAAAACAAATAGATTGTATTAAAAAGGGTGGAGAATGAATAATACTTTTATTATTCAACCTTTACAAGTATACTTTCAGTCTTTAATGTGTTTCACCTATTTAGTTTTCAGTTAATAAACTTAATTTGATTTTTCTTTGTCTTTTCCGCATCACACGGAGAATCCTACCAGTTTGTAGTAATTAATCACGATTTGGATCCGAAACAGATCTAGTTAAATCTGATGTAGGGATGAGATTGGTACCAAACCGGTATTTGTTATAAAATGCTATTGTTACCAAAGATACCGATCCGAAAGGCAAATTGGATTTAAATAATCCGAATATGTTGTTTTTGGCCAATAATAATCTCAACTGAGTTTATTCACGATAGTGGTTCCAACTTTTTTCATTGTCCGCCGTTAAAAATAACTTAATGGAGTTAACTTTTTTTTTCCGAGTTACAAACCGATTTTTAGGGCTTCTGATCAGATCAGAACGAGCATACGAGTTGATTGATGTAAATCATACTTCAAAACGGTGCTCCAAACAGCTTGATTTTTGTTAATCGGAAGTTTAAACACCCGAATCGCAGCGCCGTTTTCGTGGTTTGGAGCATTGTTTCAAGGTAAGTTTTACATAGTGGCGTAGCTTTCAAGGGGCCCGGGGGCGAACTTTTCACTCAGCAGTGTTATGTAAGTCCGTTTCGTATAGAAATTTTTTAGGTATATACGTTTTCGACCCCCGGTTTTTTAAGAAAAAAATTTACTTGTATAAAACTTTTAGGTCCGGTGACTCCCAATCCCCAGTAAAAATTTTCAAGCTTCGCCACTGGTTTTACATAAATGGACAAAAGCCCAAAAACATAGGTTTGTAATTTGAAAAAAAAAAAAAAAAAAAACTTAACCACGTTATGTTTTTTTAACGACGAACCATTATACAAACAAAATAAAAAAGTTGAAACTATTGTCGGGAATCAACTCAGTCGAGATTTTTATTGGCCAACAACAGCAGCAGGTTCAGATTAGTTAAATCCAATTTGCCATACCAAAATTTTGAAAAAGTAGGTACTGAATACATACCGAATCAATTGGTATTCGGTAAGTTATCGGTACCAAATACTGATCCGTAACCGGATGAAGAAAAATTGGGGAAAAGTGAAACAAAATATGAAATGTGAGCTTAATTTCACCTGGAAAGTGATTAGGGAAGAAGAGACGTAATATGACTCCAACAAGAGTGATCCATTTGCCAACATCTCCACTGATAAAAACAGAACAATATATGAGATTATAATCATAACATATAGCAGATACACGAAGAATAGATCTTCTACAGAAAATATATTTACTGTAAGATTCCAAACAGCCAGTTCGGAAACGTCAGGAATATGTACGGAACCAGGAGTGACGTCAGCATATTGGTCCTCCAGTTTGTACGATCCAGTATCAGCAAATAACTGCAGTGCAACACACACACAATGAGAATATGTGAAGTGAAATCGAATATGAATTAATTAAATAAAAGGAGTACTTACACGGCGGCACAGAAGGCGAACCATTGAAGAACGGTGGTGACGAAACCGCCACTGACTCCGAGCTGGATGACGTGATTAGCAAATTTTTTGGTTGCTTCTCCGATTTCTTTGAGATCGGAGTTGATTAAGGAGGCTGCTGCTTCTGATACGGTTGAATCGGTGGTCATCTTCAGGTAGTTCTTTGGACTTTTCATCATGTTGTGATTTGTGATAGATCTCCTCGAGGAAGAGGAAGATAATGTGGTTTTGAAAATGAGATTTGGGTGAGGAGGACGAGAATATATATGTAGTCAGTGTGTACCTAACCACAGATTTACACACCACACGATAATACTCGTTTGGCATCATACAGTGATATACATTATTATTAAATTAAATTAATATCTAAGACCGTGGGGTATGGTGGGGTTTGGGTTGGGGCTTGGGTTAGGCATTTGATGACACGTGTAAAGGGAGCCCCCCACCGCCTGGTTACGTGTCTGCGGGGTATGGCGAGGCGTGGGTTGGGCTTGGGTTGGGTGCACCGGTGGCATAAATTAAAAAAAAAAATTTACAAAAAATTTAAAAAAAATCATACAACATTTATAAAAAAAAACCTACAACTTCATTAAAATTTAAAATTTGAAATTTTGACCGCCTGACGTGGCGGGGTGACAGCCTGACGTGGCGGGGTGAGTAAATGATAGTCCGCCAGCTAGCTTGGCCAAACCGCCCCACGCCCGGCTTGAAAGCCAAGCCCCAAGGGGCCACGCCACAACCCAAGCCCATCCGGGGTGGTGGCTTGGGCGTTTTCCCCCAAACCCACACCCAAACTCCCACCCCATACCCCATGTCCTAAGTACCAAACTTAACACACGAAAATGAGTTTTTATTATTATTATTTTTAATTTTAATTTTTTTGAACAGCAACGTTTAATTTTCATTTTATATCTGTTTAAAAGCATAAAGGAAATGAACATATGAAAAAGTTCAAATATTTAATTTCTTTTGTTTTGAAAACAAGATCGGATCGTATCCTTCTGTTCAACGACAATTACGAGTTAATTCACTCAACATAAGTAAATCAGCTGATTTTGAGCGTGAAATTGGTGAAAAGTTTAGTAAAAACTTAAAAGAAATGGAAAACAGCGCATGTAAAATTAGTTGATTTACGAATTTAGCTTAGACTAGTCACACATGAGATTGGCTTGAGCTAAGATGAGACCAGGTTTGACTCGACTTGGTAACTTTACGAAGCTAGAGTTTGGCTCTTTCAAATTATATGTCTAAAATTCCTCGACCTGTTAATAAATTTTCATACTCGAGATCGGCTAGGGTTTGGTTTGTTTATTATCTTTGAAAATACTAGTTATTTTATTATATGCATAAATAATTATTTTTATGTATAACTTATAGTTATACATTTATATACTGTATAATTATTTTATCATGATTTTATAAAATTATATTTGTTATCTTATATAGTATATTTATTATACAAATTATCATATTAGGGGGGAAGGCTACCTAGACCGGTACCGTAACTCCCTCCAATCTTCTTGCGTCACGTCACTTCGACCATCCACTACCCTAAACTACCTGATTTAACGTCACCAGTGTCTTAAAACATGGATCCCATCATTTTACCACTCACTTTCCATACACACAACTCTTCATATCTCCCTCCTACCTTCGGCAACTAGAAAGACCACTCTTACCCGCAGGACCGACGGCGGTATGCGGTTGCAGTCTGGACACCTCCATTTAATCTCACAATCCAAGTAAAACTTTGTGTTTGAAACTCTTGCTCGTTTATTATTAGACCTTTAATTTAGGCTCAAGATTAATAAAGCTTGAAACAGTTAATGATTTTAATGAGCCGATCTCAATTAATGAGTCAGCTAAACTATTCACCTAATTATTAGCATCTTTATTTTTTTTTTCCTTAAATTCAAACCAGAATGTTGGTTTAAATAAAATAAGCGTAGATAATTATTCGTGCTCAGCTTAAATATATCAGTCGACTATTAAAATAAATTAAAAGCAAAACAATAATAATGAAAAGTTGTATGTTTAAGATGAGAAAAGGATGAAAAGTTGCCGTTCAAAAAAAAAAATGAGAAAAGGATATACGAAAAAGGTGCAATCAGCCAATCAGGAACAAGGTCGGGTAGATATTTTGAACGGCGTGTAGATAATAACAGGAAAAAATGCCACGCCACTAGATTTGGATAATTGTGGGCTCTACTCTCATGATGAGTAAATGTGTCGGCATTGTCCAGTCAATTTTTGCCAACTGTCAGTAGATGTATGAAGGTGTTTTTTTTTTCTCTTCTGAATCTTAGGTGATGTTTGTTTTTTTTCGGGAAAAGGTCTGCAGTCTGCGGACCACATTTGCAGGTATCTGCAGGAGAAGAGGTGGACCAAATGTCTGCAGTCTGCAAGGAGAAGAGGGTTTGTTTTTTTTATACATAAACCTCTTCACACACATTACACACACAACACACACCAGACTATTCTCTCTGCTTTCACTTCACCACCGCCACCACTTCACCACCGCCACCACTTCACCACCGTCACCACTGCACCACAGCCACCACCGTCACCACTACACCACAGATCGATGATGATGATGATGCAGATCGACCACCGCCATCAAAACCCACCACCACCGCCGCCCCCTCTCTCTCTACGATCTTTCTCTCTCTCTCTTCGTTCCAGATGTCGATGATGATGATGATGATGATGATGAGGCTTTTCGATTTAGGGTTTTGTTTGCGATCGATGTTGATGCTGATGAGGGTTTTCGATTTGGGGGTTTTGTTTGTGATGTTGATAATGATGTCGGAGGTGGTGGCGGAGTGGAGGTGGAGCAGAGGTGGTGGCGGAGTGGAGGTGGAGGTGGAGCAGATTTGGGGGTTTTCGATTTAGGGTTTTGTTTGTGATGTTGATTTGGGGCTGGACAGCAGAGGTGGTGGCGGAGTGGAGGTGGAGCAGATGGTGTCGGAGGTGGAGATGGTGTCGGAGTGGAGATGGTGGTGGCAGAGGAGGTTGGAGGTGGAGATGGTGGCGGAGGTGGAGGTGGTTGCAGGTGGGGTGTGATGGCAGGTGGGTGTTGGTGACGGTGGTTGTGGCAGGGATGTGGTGGTGGCGGTGGTGGCAGGGATGTGGTGGTGGCGGTGGTGGCAGGGATGTGGTGGTGGAGGTGGTAGCGGTGGTGGCAGGGATGTGGTGGTGGAGAGGTTGGCAGGGAAGAAGAGGTCTGCGTGGTGAAGAGGTTCCAAGAAGACATGGGTCATTGTCTGCGTGGTGAAGAGGTCTCGCAGACCTTTTTTAATGAAAGATTTGCGAGAAAACAAACAATCTGCAGCATCCAAACGTCTGCCCGCGTCTGCGCGGCGCAAACATAAGTGGCCAGAAGTACTTCTGGCCAAAAAACAAACAGCACCTTAGTAGAACTCACCGAATAGTGAAGACCAATATATATATTTTTTTAGTAAATTGTCATTTTAGTTCCTAAATTTTGTTCAAATTTGTCATTTTAGTCTAAATAGTTTTTTTCTTATCTAATTCTCTGACTTTTCTCTTTTGTTGACATTTTGATCACATTGCCTAACTTTATCCAAAACCTCATTTTTAACCAGGGGCATTTTGGATATTTTCAATTTAAATCTTTCAAATTTCCATTTTGATCATTTTTATATTAAAAAAATAAAAGAAAAATATCTAATTAGTGGGACCCACCCTTACTCTCCTCTTCTTCATCAAACCCGCTCTCTCTCTCACTCTTTCTACCTTCACCTCACTTTACATCTCCCACCCAACACCACCATAAACACCAGCCACCACCACCACCACCATCAACACCAGCCACCACCACCATCAACACCATCCGCCAGTGCTGCCACCGTCACTACCCTCGTCAGCCTCTCACCACTGTCATGACCATCACCAC
The DNA here is from genome assembly GCF_002127325.2 of Helianthus annuus. Taxonomy (NCBI): domain Eukaryota; kingdom Viridiplantae; phylum Streptophyta; class Magnoliopsida; order Asterales; family Asteraceae; genus Helianthus; species Helianthus annuus. The sequence continues at coordinate 22,294,732 of NC_035448.2, read as the reverse complement.
CGACCACCATCACTACCCTCGTCAGTCAAACCCACATACCTCGTCCTCTTACTAGCCATCGGAGTCGGCTAAGTTATTGTAAGTGAGATCAATGTGAACCTTTTCTAGAAGATTACCAAGACTAGCTGGGATAGACCCATTAAACATATTATGAGATAAATCAACAGTTCCTTCTAAATTAGATAAATTCCCTAAATCGTTAGGGATTGGGCCTGTCACACCCCAATCGATGGCGGAAACATCGGGGTGAGACGAACAAATTGCTCAAAATGTCACACCCCAACCGATGACGGAAACATCGGGGCGTGGCACTGAGCGAAACAAATTGTCGAGAGAAATTCCATAACAACTAAATTACCGGATAGTTAATATTACGTCCCATACCATAACCTATCAAGCAACCAATTATTACAGACAACTCAGATTTAAATAAAATAAATTGTCTTTGTTTGTTTCTAGACTCCATCCTAACTCGATTCCATCAAATGGCAAGCAAGCATCCTAAGCACCTGTCACATACGTTAAAATAAAGGTCAATACACATAGTGTAAAAGTGAGCATACAAGTTTAGTAGTATAGTAGAGTTCGAAATCGTTTACGCATAACCAGCATGTAACATGTACAAAGTGAAGGCAAGTAGGTTATTGACAGAGAAATATGCACAGACGTGACTGCGAGTTGTAGAATGCGCAACACATATCCCCACTGGGACACATGAAGTAAAGCCCTTAACAACCTTGTCCACGACAGGTGCTGAGTCCAAACTATAGTACTATCATTGCTAAGGTGTCAGGCAACAATCACTGTGTTAATATAACATACAAGCATTCATCGAATAACATGTAGCATGTAATAACGATCAGTGTATAAATAGTGTTTGCGTTGTGTGTCGATTGTGATTTGAGTAAGTAACGTATGTAACACCCAAAAGTGCGTAAAGCAAAAAGGGATCGAGTATAATCACAGATAGTGTTTAAGTTAATAAACACTGTCTTGGATTGAAGGGAGCACTGAGAGATTAGCCTGAACAGTTAACGATAGCATAAGCGATGAGTGACGCGTAAATCGGTGAAGAGTGGTTAAGTATCGGATGGTAATCCGATCGGATGGCTATCCGATCGGTTGGCCATTCGATCAAATGTCAATCCTTTCGGATGGTCATCCAATCGGATGGCCATTCGATTGGATTGACATTCGTTTGGTAAGGATGTGTTTGTGTATGATGGCTTTGAAGTTTTCGTTGTAGCATTTTGAAAATAGAGAAGTATCTCTACCTTTTAGGTCGTCGATCGAACGGTCATTCGATCGGATAGGGATCCGATTGGCAGGACACTTAGTGAGAACAAGTTCACAGCAGGATTGTCACTCGATCGGATAGCAATCCGATCGGTTGGCAATCCGTTAAAAACTAATGTTCTTTGGAAATTATGAAAATGATTAAATGTCGAAGCTCCAAATGTCACTTGATCTGATGGTCTGTTGGGATTGAACCCTACCAGAGGAACAGATAATGTAAAGCCAAAACCGGATCACATCTGAGGACTTCAAATAAACAGCAGTCTACACTTTGCTCTCCCCTTGAATGTGGCTCAAACATCTGATATGCTCCAAAGTACTGCTTCTATAAACATCTGCTGACCTACAACTGCTGATTCTACACAAGGACTGATGAAGACTAATAGCTCTGCTGCTCAATCTACTGCCTTGGATCAAGCACTGCTGATCATGACAACATCTGCCGGGTTCACAGCAGTGGAAGGACGCAGCAGCAGTTTATATCTCATGTAATACAATATAATATCAGTAGTTAGCAAAGCAGTAGTTGTATAGATCAGTAGATAGAGTTTGTTAGGTTGTTAGATGTCATTTTCATGGTGACGTCAGCTGAGATGCGTGAGTGGATTGGATTGCCTATAAATGGAACAGTTCTCTGTACTGTTACATTTGATTGACGGAGTGGATTCTTCTTCTTCAGTCCAATCCTTTCATCTTGTGCAACCAACCTTGGGGTATCAGGCTGAGGGGGAGCTTAGTATTGTAAGCATGCTGTAATCATTTGCTTTGTATTTCAATCATTCGACTTAATGTGAAGCAATTGTTTATCATACTATTCTCTTCTTTGGATTGTGTTTTCAAAGTTGGTATTCATTTCCGCTGCACTTTACTTCATTTCATATACTCTGAATGTTCAATTCATACAAATAAGCACAATCATGACAGCCTCCAATCCTAACAATTGGTATCAGAGCCTGGACAGTCAAATTCGATCTAACAATCAATTTGATATAACAGTTCAGCTCACAAATTCATTGATACTAAGGTTGGTCGTATTTCAGTTGTAAAACAGAGTAACGAGAAATCATGTTCAGAATGTTGACTCCAAAGCTCTGTAAAACAACCAAGATGTCATAAGATTCACAAATCTCATACAACTGGTGATGTCATGCACAAATCACTCATAGTTTCCAGATCTGGAAACTTATCTGAAAACTATGGTGTGTTCATCTTCATTCAAAATTGATTTCAACTGTTGTTATGAAATTTGTGATGTTTTTACATTTTACACTAAAGTATGCACCTCAGTTCAGCAAAACCTATGTTCATCTAAACACTAGTGTTCTGCTGACATAGGAAGAGGGAATTAGAACTTTAGTCAAAGTTCTTATGTGCTCAAAGGCAAGTTGAGAATCCTCAAAAGGACCAAAACAACTTTGTCAAAACACATTAAGAAAATAAGATGTCAAAACAGTTCAAATCATACGTAATGTGAGATCTGGTAATAAAACATACACAAATGTGGCCAGATCTCTCAAAACATTACCTCAAAATGATTCTGGACTAAACTTCTTCAAAATAACATTTCTCAGTGAGTATTTCTATACTTGTGAATGGGAAGGGTAAAAAGGGAAAATGAACAAATCTCAAAGTGTGGTTATCTCAAAACTTTTGAATCTGAAAGAAAAAGAGATAAGCATAAAACACTTATGAGGTCAAAGTTTGGGTAAATAGTGGAATCATGCAATTGTGTGCTTTCATCAAATACAGGAATCGTTCAGGTAACTATGGCATCTCCAGTGATTGTTCTTAAAAGAAGAATTTACAATCAATTGTCAAAGAAAATGACCCCAAACAATGGTCAAAATAACTTGAGAATGATATGATCATGAACTTATTTGAAAAGCTGTCAGATCCTTTTTGATAATTTTCAAAACATTCCTTAATTTTTTAAGGTGTTTTTCTCTAAATAAAACCAGATATATATTACTTTTTATAAAATATATTTTGTACTTTTACTCATTTTTGATAGTAAAAGTTCATCTCTAGTCAGGATGTAATTTCCTTATTTTTGTGTGAAATTACTATCCTTAAATCTGATCAAAAGGAAATGGCACACATATCAAGGTCATGTTAAGCTCAAGTTTGGTTGTCACTGATTAAAAATTGATTGCAAATTGATTTTGAACTACTGAGATACTCATGTTCTAGTTCAAGTAATTAGACACAAAATGAGTGGTTTTAGTAGAAATGTCTTCATCATCTGGGATGCTAAACCACTGTCTAGAATAATGGACTTTTGGCAAAACCTTGAACAAAAGTTTCTGTAGATGACTGCTGGCAATTTAATCTTGATAATATACATCTAAAATGTATTTTGTTAAGAATAGCATTTCTGGTGCTCAATAGATGTTAGATAAGATATTGTGCTTTCACAGGACAAAATCAATTCCCACATCTGAACAAGCAGATGCTAAAATTATTTGTCAAAAGTCAAAACACTGTTGCACAAACAGTTGTTAGACAAATGATCCTCATTATTGTCTTTAACCACTGTTGTACCTTAAATGCTGTTGTGCTTCAACATCTGCTCTCTAAAGTCTGTCCACTACTGATAGTCAACCTCTGTTCTTGCAAAAATACTGATGTTTAAAATCATTGTTCCATCCACTGATACACCCACTGCTTCATTTCATTACCGTTGTAACTACTGATGATTGATCCATCAGTGGTTGTCAAAACAACTGTCCTCCATTATTTACCATTTCATCAGGGGATGGCACGTGGTCAGTTTTTAGCCATCAGATCATTATAACCGCTCCCACATCAGCATTCACCTTTTCCCTAAATTAAAACCCTGATTAAACCTAAACAGAGGCTTACACTGTCGAATTGAATTCCAAACATTCTCTTCACAAAGCAGTTTCCCTCTCATAACTCCAAAAACCTTCTTCGATCTTCTTCATCAAAAATGACGAAACCAAAATCGAAGTCAAAATCAAAACCATCTTCTTCCTCCACCCCATCAGACGCCACTCAAATGGCCGCTGAAACTACGGAGATTCGCTACAAATCTCCTCACAACTATGTGGGTATACTCACAAAACCCACAACTGACAACACCTTCGACTCCATCATCGACATCTTATCTGCGTCAAAGTACAAAACTTTGATAACAGCAGACGCTCCTATTTATCTTCAAACCCAGAGAGAGTTCTGGAAGAATGCCACCCTTGAAAAACAAGGAGACATCATCACAGCCATCAACTCCTCGATACAGGGTAAGAAGGTTCAAATCTCTCCACAATCCATTTCTGAAATCTTTAAACTCGATGATTTGAAAGGAAAAACCTCATTTTCTAAAGACGAGTTGAAAAAGGATTTCATAAACAGGGGCTATGCAGAGCAACCGAAAAGGGATACCTTACAAAAAGGTTATTTTCCTTCTGCACCCAGATTTTTATTTCACACACTGCTAATGTGTGTTTCTAATAAAACAACGTCTTTTAATGAAATACCAACAAAAATCCAATGCCTGGGGTATGCAATTTTAAACAATAAAAACTTTAATTACTCCCAGGAAATATTTGATGATTTGGTAAAAAACGTTGATAATAAGGCATTTCTGCTCTTTCCAAGATTTTTAAGCTACTATTTTGAACAAAAAATTGTAGAGAAAGAAGCAGATTTTCCCAAACAAGGTGCCTCTTTTAAAATAAACTGCTTAACGCCTGAAACATTCTCAAGAATGTTGGCACCAATAAAAACAAAAGCAGAGGTGCCTGAGCAGAATTTAGCAGATGAAACTGCTCCTCAGGTATCTGCTGCTGAGCCCACTGCTCCAGGTGATCAAAACAGCACACCCACTGTTTTGAAACCCACACCTACCACCACAAAAAGACCAAAAAGAAAATATCCAGAAAGCCCACCAAACCCAAACCAAATGCAACTCTGGAAGATGAGATCCCAGAGACAATGCCAGTGACAGCACAAAAGTCACAAACAACCACTGCTGCTACTTCCTCACAGCAGTTGGAAGAAAGATCTCAACCCCAGCCTCAAACTCCTCCTGCATCCTCACAAAAGGATCAGGTTGTAAGCACAGGGACACCACAATATGAAGCTCTGGACCCACTCGGATCCATCTTCCACAGTCCTGATCCCAAGGACATGTCTCTTTCAACCCCTTTACCCTCACCTCAAATAATACCACCATCCACCATAACCTTATTGCATGCAGCTGATGTTACTCAGACACAAACCAGTTCCTCTCAACCACCTATCACTGAGAGTATACTTCAACAGGTGACTGGGTCTGTTGTTGACACTTCTGCTATCCCAGCAACAATTGAGGAGGTAACACTACAGGAATTACAAGTAATTCCTGTCAGTAGTTCAAGTGGAGCAGCCACTACAAGTGTTGAATCTACAGGTTTACACTTGGACAGTGGTTTCATTAGTAAGACTCCCTTGAAGGCAATTTCTTCTATAGCACCACTGAGAACCACCGGTGAGTTTGTTTTAACCACTGGCAACATCAAAAGGTTATCAAGTGCTGAAGAAAGAAGTCCCCAGTACCAAGAACAAGGGGCATCAATGGCTGACTTTTGGGACTCTGTTCCTAAGTCATTCATTGGTAAAACCACTGCTGGTGGGGATTCAGATGATCCTGTTAACTCAGGTGATGATTCAAGATATCAGGAATTGACGGGCAGGGTTGAAAACCTTGAAACCTCGGTTGCTGAAATAAAAGATATGGTGCAGCAGCTATTAAAAGCTCAGAAAGCCCAATCTACTGCTCCTCCAGCTCAAGCATCTGCTCAACAAGCACCTGCTGCAAATGAGTTATGGAATCTCTTTCAACCACTGCTGGAAAGACAAAAGAAGATGGCAAATCAGCAGCATGCCATACATGTTCAAAAGCTGACCAATATGGTGGAATCAAGATTCAAGGATACTCAGGCGGATATAAAAGCTATAAAAGCTCACATTCAAAGTGCCTCTGGAAAGGTTCCCTCCACTGTTCTCTTCATGAACTAACCCTTCTCAGATAATGCCAAAAAGGGGGAGAAGATCAAGTGGAAGAAAAAGGGAATTGATGATGGTATATATGTGGAGCCAGAAAATAGCCAAACCAAAACTGCAGTATCAACACACACCACATCACCACACACCACCACAACTACTGTTCCACCACCATCTGTGTCTACAGCACAAAAACTACCATCACCGTCAAAAACAGCCAAACCCTCATCACCCCCTGCCAAAAAGTAGAAGACAACAGATGTTACAACATCTGTTGTAATGGCAACAGTGGTTGAAACACTAGTTGTTTCAACTACTGTTAGTCAGCCACTTATCACCACGCCAACAACTGCCATCATAACCCCTGCTCAAAAGCAGAAGACATCTGCTGATACATCAGTAGTTGTAATGACAACAGCGGTTGAGACACCAGTTGTTTCAACAACTGTTAGTCAACCATCCACCACTGTTCTCATCTCTTCTATATCACAACCAAAGCTCTTTAGTAGAAAAAGAAAGCCAATTTCTGCCAATGAGGGTATACATGATCCTAATGCTGCACAATATCCACTGGAACTTGAAGCTATCAAAAATGAGATGAGGCAATTCTATACAGAAGAAGATCCTTCAAAAAGAAGATTCTCCTCACTCATAGGCTACATGCCACCAGAGGATATGGATGAGTACCTCAAGATCAAGGCAAGGCAAGGCAAGACAAGCTAAACTAAGAGCTAAAGTTGAGAGTGAACGTGAAGGTTTAAGCGAAGAAGGCATTGCCAAAAGACTGGATTTCTTCCTCACTAAAGTAAAGCAGATAGAAGTGTTTGCACAAGAACTGAACAAAGAAAAGGCTGAACAACGAAGAAAGTTAAGGAAACAATATCTAGCCTACATCATGAAAGAAAAATTCTATCCTGCTGAAGAAAAACAGTTTGAGGAATGGCCATTAATCGCTCTAAAGCATGAGGCTGATAGGATTGACAGAATCAAGAATGATCCTACAAAGAAGAAGAATGCTCCAAACTGGAGCAAATTCAAAAAGCTCATTGCTAACCTCACTGCTGAATACAAAAGAAAGAAAAAGGAGCTAGTGGATACAAAAATGGATACTGCTGAAGCCATATCAAAATGGTCAAAATAGCAGACTGATGAAGCCTATGAAAGGCTAAAGAAAAGAAAGATAACTGTTTCAAGTGCTTCAAAGAAACGTGAACAAATGATGAAGCTTGAACAGCAGATTGAAAACCTCAGAACAATGTTCAAATCAGCAGACAATCCTACCCTTGTGATAAACCAAGAGAAAGGAAAACAGCTGTCTGAAGAAGAGGTCAAAGAAAAAGAAGCAGAGTACTTCAATGATACCATCACAAAAATGGGTCTAAAAGAAGAAACTTCAACAAAGCTTCAAAACCTTTTTAAGAAGGTATTAAACAAACCTGCATCACCAAACACTGCAACAGACATGTCAGAAATTGAAAGGCAAGAGCAGATTGAGAAAGAAACTGCAGAAGACATAGTTGTAGCAAACAAAGTCATTGAAGAGGCCTTCAAAAGAATGTCTGAAAGTCTGCAAGTGTTCACAAGGCCATCATCCTCTAACTCATCAAAGAATAAATCTCTCCCAAGAAACCCATTTGGTTTAAAAATACTAAAGTGGATATCTGATCAAAAGACCCACGTATTGACTCTTGTCAGAACCAATGGTGAAGTGAAGTACATATCAAGGAAAGAAGCACTTGGCCTGAGTGTTGAAGATTTGCAGGATCTCCTTGAACTTACACTGTGTAGGGATGAAGATGACCAGAGTGCCAAGGAATTTGAAGCTGAATTTAAGAAACAAGCTAAGGAACTCTTGATGAGGAATAAAGGTCCTGAATAATGAAGGGTTTTGGCATTATCTGTTCCAGGGGGAGATTGTTGGGATTGAACCCTACCAGAGGAACAGATAATGTAAAGTCAAAACCGGATCACATCTGAGGACTTCAAATAAACAGCAGTTTACACTTTGCTCTCCCCTTGAATGTGGCTCAAACATCTGATATGCTCCAAAGTACTGCTTCTATAAACATCTGCTGACCTACAACTGCTGATTCTACACAAGGACTGATGAAGACTAATAGCTCTGCTGCTCAATCTACTGCCTTGGATCAAGCACTGCTGATCATGACAACATCTGCTGGGTTCACAGCAGTGGAAGGATGCAGCAGCAGTTTATATCTTATGTAATACAATATAATATCAGTAGTTAGCAAAGCAGTAGTTGTATAGATCAGTAGATAGAGTTTGTTAGGTTGTTAGATGTCATTTTCATGGTGACGTCAGCTGAGATGCATCAGTGGATTGGATTGCCTATAAATGGAACAGTACTCTGTACTGTTACATTTGATTGACGGAGTGGATTCTTCTTCTTCAGTCCAATCCTTTCATCTTGTGCAACCAACCTTGGGGTATCAGGCTGAGGGGGAGCTTAGTATTGTAAGCATGCTGTAATCATTTGCTTTGTATTTCAATCATTCGACTTAATGTGAAGCAATTGTTTATCATACTATTCTCTTCTTTGGATTGTGTTTTCAAAGTTGGTATTCATTTCCGCTGCACTTTACTTCATTTCATATACTCTGAATGTTCAATTCATACAAACAAGCACAATCATGACAGCCTCCAATCCTAACATTGTCGTTCGATCGGATGGCAATCTGATCGGACGGAAATCCGTTTGATGTTCAGATCTTTGAAAGTTTGAAGAAAAAGTTTAAGTGTGGAACCAAGTGCAATCCAATCGGATTGCGGTTCGATCGGATGGCAATCCGATCGAACGACGATCCGTCCCACGATCTGATCTATTTGTAAACTTGAAAGTTGTTAAGTTTTGAAGGTTTTGCTGTTTGACCGAGATGGTGTGACAACATGCTAGACAACAGAAACCCCATCATGACCCAAGTTATCCGATCGAACAGGAATCACCCAAATCTGATCAGTTTACTGGTTCGTGACGGTTGTTCATGTTTAACCCGAAATCGTTTGTCTCTTTGATAGAAACCAGATCTTGAACCAACACATCACTAAGAAAGTGTTGAAGGTCTGTACAAGCTCCGATTCTATCGATTTTGAGTGCATTGAGTGTAAACGAGTTGAAAGAAAGTTGGAAAAGTGTCTTTCAATCTTTTTAACTTTGAAAATGTTTAGATCTATGCGAAGACATTGTTTAATCATGTAGAAATCCTTCAGATCTGAGTTGTTCTTGGTGGAATGAGGCCAAAACTTGAAGTTCATAAGAACTCCATGATGACATCACCCTAGAACACCTCAAATCTACTGATTTCACGGTTAAAAGTTAAGATTCAAAGGTGAAAATGATGAAGAAGTGCGTATAGATCATAGAAGTACAAGATTTGAGTTGAAAACTTACAAGAATCGTGAGAAATCGAGAGAAAAGAGGTCTGGAACGCTGCTGGTCGAATGAGGAAGCTGTCACATCAAGTGATGTGACAGGAGGGGCATTTATAGGTTGCCAAAAAGGGAAAGTGCACAAGTGTCGGATAGGATGGCACCGATCGGATGACACTCCGATCGGATGGCCATTCGATCGAGTGGTCACTCGATCGTGTGGCTCTGACGAGTTGTGTTCTGACGTTTCGTTTCGCGTTTCGGACGTTGCGATGCGTTTTAGCGAGTATCGGTTAAGCGATGCGATAGATTAATAAAATCCACATAAATACTGTATCTAACATACAATCATCCTAAGTAACTTGCGTTTCATCATTTGCAATTAGACTGCAGTTGCGATAGAGTTGCGATTGCGTTTCGATTAATCACCACACAAAATATAACACAACTGAACATGCACAAGTAAACACATAAATAGCACACACACGTAAAACAATATCCAGAACGCATAATTCGAGTTGCGAATGCGATTGCGATGCGATTAGCGATAAAGCGATAAAACATGCGATAAACATCGATTATTAATAGGTACTCCGCATAATACAACTAAAGTGATTAAATAAAAGACTCGATTATAAGTCAAGAAAGTCAAATCAGTAGTTAAGCAAGGAGTGACGGATCGCAATTAGCAATCTTTTCTTCCTTTGACTTCAATCTTGACTTTTGACTTTCGTAACACGGGGTGTTACAGCCTCCCCTACTTTAGGGAATTTCGTCCTGAAATTAGGCTTTGGTCGTAACAAACAACTGCGGGTACTTCGCCTTCATGTCACTTTCAAGTTCCCGGGTGAACTTTGCGCCGCGTTTGCCGTCCCAATGAACCTTCACAATGGGAATGCGTGAGCGCCTGAGCTTCTTGGTTTCTCGGTCCATGATCTCGACAGGCTTCTCCACGAAGTGTAATGTTTCGTCCACTTGAAGATCCTCCAGTGGAACTTGTAAATCCTGCTCGGCCAGATACTTTCTGAGGTTCGAAACGTGGAAAGTCGGGTGGACGTTGCTAAGTTCGTCCAGTAGTTCGAGTCTGTAGGCCACTTTGCCGATCCTTTCCAGAATCTTAAATGGTCCAACATATCGAGGTGCGAGCTTTCCTTTCTTGCCGAATCTGATCACACCCTTCCAAGGTGATACCTTTAGGAGTACGTGATCGCCAACGTCAAATTCAAGGGGCTTGCGTCGTCTATCGGCGTAACTTTTTTGACGACTCCGAGCTTTCAGCAGATTGTCTCGAATTTGGAGGATTTTGTCAGTCGTTTCTTGCAACAGCTCAGGACCAGTTATTTGCGAGTCTCTGATCTCGTGCCATACAATAGGCGATCGACATCTTCTTCCGTATAATGTCTCAAACGGTGCCATTTGAATGCTAGAATGATAACTGTTATTGTACGAGAATTCGACTAAAGGTAAGTATGCATCCCAATTACCACCGAAATCTATGACACACGAGCAGAGCATGTCTTCAAGGGTACGAATCGCTCTTTCAGTCTGACCGTCGGTTTGGGATGGAAAGCGGTACTTAGATTAAGCATAGTACCGAGAGCAGATTGAAACGTTTCCCAAAGATGCGAGGTAAACCGACCATCACGGTCAGAGATGATGTCGCGAGGCGTCCCATTTCGACAAATGATCTCATCGGTGTAGATTCGGGCTATTTTTTCTACCTTATAGTCTTCTCGTATCGGCAGAAAAGGAACGGATTTAGTCAAACGGTCAACGACAACCCAGATGCTTTCGTGACTTGATGGCGTGCGCGGAAGTTTCGTTATGAAGTCCATAGCTATACTCTCCCATTTCCACATAGGGATCTCGGGTTGGACGAGTAAGCCAGAGGGTCTTTGGTACTCGGCCTTGACTTTCGAGCAAGTCAGGCATTTCAAAACATAGAGAACGATATCTTTCTTCATGCACGGCCACCAGTACTTGTAGCGAAGGTCCTGGTACATTTTATCGGCACCGGGATGAATAGAATATCGAGATTTGTGGGCTTCGTCCATCAGAATCTGTCGTAAATTGGTACGCTTGGGAATCCAAATTCGGTCTAGATAATGGAATATCCCATTCGATTTATTCACTAGTTGGGCTCCATCGTCGAGAATCCTTTCCTTGTTCAGAGGGCGTTCGGTGAAACAAGCATGCTGAGCGTCACGGATGAGAGTTTCGAGATGATGCTTGGTGTGAACATTACGAACGCTATGCAAATAGCTTCGTCTGCTGAGGGCGTCGGCAACGACATTTGCTTTGCCAGGATGATAACGAATCTCACAGTCGTAATTGTTGAGAAGTTCTACCCATCGACGTTGACGCATATTCAGTTCTTTTTGGCTGAGGATGTGTTGCAGGCTCTTATGATCTGTGAAGATCGTACACTTGGTACCGTAAAGGTAGTGTCGCCAATTTTTTAACGCAAAAACAACTGCGCCTAGCTCGAGGTCGTGGGTCGTATAGTTCTTCTCATGGATCTTGAGCTGACGAGACGCGTAAGCGATAACCTTGTCCCGTTGCATGAGAACACAACCAATACCAAGGTTCGAGGCATCACAGTAGACAACGAAGTCACTGTTTTCATCGGGTAAAGCGAGAACGGGAGAGTTGCAGAGCATATGCTTGAGAGTTCGAAAAGCAGTCTCTTGTTCAGTTCCCCAAACAAAAGGCTTATCTTTATGCGTGAGAGAAGTAAGCGGCACGACGATTTTAGAGAATCCTTCGATAAGTCGGCGATAATATCCCGCTAGTCCGAGAAAAGAACGGACTTCAGACGGCTTCTTAGGTGTAACCCAACTCTTAACAGCTTCGATCTTCGTGGGGTCGACGTGAATACCTTGACTATTGACAATGTGACCGAGGAATTGAACCTCCTCTAGCCAAAATTCACACTTGTAGAACTTGGCATAGAGTCGATTCCCCTGGAGTAGTTTGAGAACCAAACATAGATGCTGCGCGTGTTCGGCTTTCGACTTGGAATAGATCAGGATATCATCGATGAACACGATGATGAAGCGGTCAAGAAAGGGTTTACACACGTGATTCATCAGATCCATAAAAACCGCGGGTGCGTTGGTTAAACCAAAAGGCATAACAATGAATTCATAGTGGCCGTAACGAGTGCGAAAAGCGGTTTTGGGTATATCTTCCTCCTGAATGCGTAACTGGCGATAGCCTGAGCGTAGATCGACCTTCGATAAACACGTAGCACCTTGTAACTGATCAAACAAATCATCGATTCGAGGCAGGGGATAACGATTCTTGATAGTCAGCTTATTCAATTCCCTGTAGTCGATGCACATCCGGAACGACCTGTAGGTCCCTTTTCGCGGAGGATGACGAACCTAAACCTTGTTATACTAACCCACTAGCAAGTGCGGAATCCAAGCTAGTAAGCAAACCGGGATGAAGCAAGTAGAGAAACAAACACACAGGAGTTCACCGATTAACACCACTGTATTAATACGTATGAAGGTTCCAGTTACAAGCACAATGTTTACAAATCTAACTTGCAAACTCTCACTATGTGTGTGTGTGTTTCGGACAGAATGCTCTCAGCTCTATCTTTCTGTCTCTGTGGGAGTGTCTGAGTGAAACACAACACACTGCATGGGTATTTATACCCAGCCCAAGATGTCTGGTCCGAAGGATCCGATAGATGGTCCGAAGGATCATCTTTCGGATATGATGCTTTCGAAGGATCAGCAAGGACCTCGAAAGATCACCTTTCGAGGTCTATCATTCGAAACATATCTTTCGATGAGATCGAAGGATCCACATTATCCTTCGATCTCCTATCCTTCGAGACAGACAATCAATCAAACATATTCCAACTGTTGGCCAAGTCACTCCGGAGGATGGTTGACTTGGTCAACTTACAGACTACCAAGGACATCGTTTACATACACACCGAATACAGACAAAGTACAGACACAAGTGCACCAACAAACTCCCCCTTGGCTGTAGCTTTGTCTTTATCTTCCATAGTTGTAGACACGTCTCGAACTTCGACGGTCTTTGGTCTTCGAGTTCCAAAAACTTTGATGTCCTTTCAAGTCTTCATTGTCGGAGGATCTTCAAAGTCTTCACGTCTTGAAAGCAGAGAGTGTATCAACAAACTACCCGTATCATGTAGGAAGTGTGTTGACAAACTCCCCCTTAACATAAGCTCCCCCTTGAGTTATGCTCGTGAAATACTTTAACTTTATGAAGTGAGATCCTTGTGGTGTTGATGATGGCCAGCGGCAACTCGATCATCTTCATCAGTTGAGTGCCTTCAAGTTGTGTCTTCATCCCGAAGCTTGTCATCGACCATGTTCTCCTAGCCTTTAGAATCTGCACATGCAAGAAATCTAAACGCGTAATGAGAACAACTGCTTGGAATAGTTAGCATAAACAAATGACACACGAATGACCATGTCATAATCAAACACCGTCCGACAGTTTGAAAGTTTAATAAATTTGCCAATTTTAGTCTTTAACTTTCAAACATGCAAATTTTGACCGTTTATGAAGATTTAGTCAATTCGGTTTTCGTTCAGGTTTCAGGTAACGAAGACTTGAGCTCCAACATCGTACGATCGAAAATAAAGTAGAAAGAAAATCTTTTTGGCTTTTATAAAGTTTATATTAAAACACGCCTAAAATCTTTTTGGTATTTTTGAAATTAAAGGACAACAATTTAAAATCCTTTGAGTGTTATCAAACGACATCACCGCTAATGTCGTGCTGATATGCACCAAACGACGAAACTGTTTAAAAGAAAACAATAAAAGTTAAGCAGTAAATAAATATATACAGACAATCTTTTTGCGAGTTTCGAGGGTAAGAGAATCATATCAGTGTACGGTCATGCCAAAACACTCTTGTTGTTCAGTTAGTTAACATTAAGATAAGCATCCTATAACAATTATCGGTATTGTTGTCCACTTAAGCTCAACTTATCAGATGTAATCATGGCGAGGGGATACGTTAAGGTATGATTTATACTTACCGACCGGTGTTCATCCACATCACGACACATTCCCGTATCAAGGTATGCACGAGAGTTCATCTTACCGGTGAGTATACCGATTATCATCTGTTTGACCGTATAAATTGTGAGATACTCACTTATTTTGATTTGAAAACAAGCCCAATTGTGATATAATCACTTATTGATGAGGAACTTGATTTTCATATGCATGAGGGCACAGGTGCAAGTCCGTGAACAGGTCAGTACTTCCGTACAGCAGAGAGACGAACTTGACACCCGGATAAATGTGATATTTTTATCACTTATTTGATATGGACATGTGATTGTTTATCACTTATTGAGGTCGAATGCAGTATGAAATATGTACACGTATGTATAGTATCATGGAAGATCTAGACTTGCGTCCCCGTTATTTTTCGGTAAAAGATACAACCATGATACCCAGATGATAAGCAGCATAAAGACCGAATATCTCAGAACCTCGGCAATCTATCAAACGAAATTTCGGTACTAAGACCATATGCCAATGAATGGTTCCCACCTGGTCTTCAGCGATTTAAGATTTATATCACCCTGCACACTTTAAAATGATTGTGAGCCTACCGATACATCTTATATAGAGCTGCTTATCGTTTTTCATTTAAGGTTTAAAGAGGTTTGTATAGACCACTGATGTACTATCATTTTCTCTTTTGCTCGCCAGGAAACTCATTTTTGCTTTTCTATTGTTTTTGTGTTTTTGAAATTTTTCGATGTTTTTGGATTTTCCGATTTTTGGATTTACTCCCCCTAAAATCAATAAACTAAGATAAATTTAAAAGACACAAAGATATTTACAAAAATGATTTTCCGATGTTGGTTTTACTCTTGCTTGACCTTAATGCCATTTACCAATAATAAGAAGTCAAATCTTGATTTGTCAAATGCTTTGGTAAATAAGTCGGCACGTTGGTCATCGGTGTGGACCTTAACAACATCGATTAGCCTTTTCTCAAAGCAATCACGTATGAAGTGATATTTGATTTCGATGTGTTTGGTCTTTGAATGCTGCACAGGATTTCTAGTGATATCTAAAGCAGCAGAATTATCAACGTAAATAGGAGTAGTTAGGAATTCAAAACCGTAGTCCCGCAATTGTTGTTGGATCCAAAGAACTTGGGAGCAACAACTTGAGGCAACAATGTATTCAGCTTCGCATGTTGATGTAGCTACACACGTTTGCTTCTTGCACTGCCATGTGACTAGGCGATTTCCTAAAAACTGACATCCAGCCGTTGTGGATTTGCCGTCGATTTTACATCCGCCAAAATCAGAATCACTGAAAGCGACCAAGTCAAAGTTATTATCCCTAGGATACCACAGACCGGTGTCGGGGTAAGCCTTCAAATAACGAAAAATCCTTTTGACAGCTGTAAGATGTGAGGCCTTCGGGTTAACTTGATATCTGGCAAGCAAGCACGTTGGGTACATTATATCTGGCCTTGATGCTGTGAGGTACATAAGGGATCCGATCATCGCGCGATAGTATGAAGGGCTAACAGGTTCACCCTTCAAGTCAGGAGTTATTCCGTGATTAGTTGGCAGTGGGGTACCAATGGGCGTCGCATCGGACATCTGGAACCGGCTCAAGATGTCTCCAACATATTTAGTCTGATGGATGAATATCCCAGACTCCGTTTGTTGCACTTGTAGGCCCAAGAAGAAATTCATTTCCCCCATAGCACTCATCTCGAACTTATCCTGCATGATGCGCTCGAAATTCCTACACAAAACATCATTAGTAGAACCAAAAATAATATCATCAACATATACCTGAACCAGAAGAAGATCTCCATCTTGTTCTTTGATGAAGAGAGTACAATCGATAAGACCTCTTCGAAAACCATTCTCCAGCAGATATGTAGATAAGGTTGCATACCAAGCTCGTGGCGCTTGATGAAGACCATAGAGAGCTTTGTTTAGCAACCAAACCCGATCGGGATGGACAGGATCTTCAAAACCTGGAGGCTGTTCGACATATACCTCTTCTTCAACCACACCATGTAAAAATGCACTTTTGACGTCCATCTGGTAAACCTTGAATCCTTTGAATGAGGCATAAGCCAAAAAGATCCGAATAGCTTCCAGACGTGCAACTGGTGCATAGACTTCGTTGTAGTCGATCCCTTCAATCTGACGAAAACCTTGAACGACTAAACGAGCTTTGTTTCGAATAACCACTCCACGGTCGTCTTTCTTGCATTTGAAGACCCATCGAGTGCCAATCTTCTTGTAGTTCTCAGGTTTTTCAACAAGCTTCCAAACACCAAGCTTGTGAAATTGCTGTAATTCTTCATGCATGGCTTCAACCCAAGCACTGTCTTTCAATGCTTCTTTCCACGACTTTGGTTCTTCTTGTGACACGTAGCACGCGAAGGACCAGTCATTTTGTTGACCAGATTCTCTTATAGCTGAATACAAACCAGCATTTCGGTTGTTTCTCAGCTGATTACGCGTCTGCACACCGCGATGGACATCTCCTATTATGTTCTGCTGGGGGTGGGTATCGTGAATCCTCATTTCAGGATTATCTGGCACACGAGCATTGATACCCAAGTTGGTAAGATTAAGATCAACAACCAACTCCACACCAGGAATGTGGGTAGAGGTGGATGCATTCCCTTCAGCAGTGTCTACATTCTGCGTATGAGGTGTATCTACAGAAGCACCTTGAACAGGAGCAGCTGGAGCCGAAGATCCTTCAGCTGCATCATGATATTCATCATCTTCAGAAGAGTCATTATAGTCAGCAGCATCTTCATAAACCTCATTTTGAACCATATTGTTGACTGACGAAGAAGCTTGAGGGTCAACAACAATAGGTCTAACCAATGGCGAGACGGCAGCGTTGTCACTTTCCAACAACATCCTAGCCGCTGCTGATTCTTCGTCAAAGGTTGGCAGATTGAAGGAGTCAAATAGCCCATCATAATCGAACATCCACGGATCACCCGGAGCCCTAACAGGACTCGTGTACCTTTGAACCCTAACTTCACTCCATAGCTCAATCTTCTTGGTAGCTAGATTCCAAACACGAAAATTCGGAGTGGCATATCCAAGGAAGAAACCCTCGATTGCTCTTGCACCAAAATTTCCATCCGGCCCAATCATAGTACATGGAGCACCAAACGGTTCAAGGTAAGAAAGATCCGGTTTCCTTTTCTGAAGGAGTTCGAAGCAAGTCTTGCCATGTCTCTTTACTGTAAGAACTCTGTTTAACGTGTAGCATGCAGCCGATACAGCCTCCCCCCAGAATTGAATAGGGAGTTCCGACTCTACTAACATTGTTCTTGCAGTTTCAATAATCGTTCGATTCTTCCTCTCAGCGACACCATTTTGTTGTGGAGTATAACGAGAACTGTACTCATGAAGAATTCCTTTAGAAGTACAAAACTCATCCATAACTTGATTCTTGAATTCGGTACCATTGTCGCTTCGGATCCTCTTCACTTTCAACGAATAGAGATTCTCCAACATTGTAAGAAGATCCTTGAGGATGCCAGGAGTTTGACTCTTGTGTGCCATAAAGGATACCCAAGAAAATCTAGAGTAGTCATCAGTAACTACTAAACAATAGGCATCACCAAACGTTGTCTTGTGCTTCATAGGTCCAAAAAGGTCCATATGAAGACGTTCGAGAGGCATGCTGACAGTGTTGATTTTCTTCAAAGGGTGAGACTTCTTTGTTTGCTTCCCCTTTTGGCACGAGACACAGATATCTTGTAGATGAAAACTTCTCACAGGCACACCATTCACAAGATTATTTTTCACCAAATGATTCATCTTTCTCAAGTGAATGTGTCCCATTCTTCTGTGCCAAGATATAGACTCCTTTTCTGTGGCTTTTGAGACAAAGCAAGTGACTTGTGCAGATGTTGTAATCGCCTGGCTCATGTCGAGAATATAAAGATCATTAACTCTCGGAGCCGATAAAAGAATCCATTCTTGTGGAATTTTGAATCCAGGTTTAAGCACATAGCAGCCGGCATCATCAAAATGCACGGTGAATTTCTTATCACAGATTTGTGACACACTGAGAAGATTATGATCAATTTGCTTAACATAATTGATCTTATCGAAGCACACCATGCCATTTGAAATACTTCCTTCTCCAGTAATAAATCCGCCTTTGTCACCCGCAAAAGCAACATACCCTCCTCTAATGTTTCTCACGTCGTATAGGAGCCGTAAGTCGCCAGTCATGTGCCTGGATGCTCCACTATCAACAATCCAATGACTATTAATAGTTCCTCCTAGAACATCCTGCACATGTCAATTAAACACATCAGTTGAGAATGGGGACCCAAGCCTTAGTGGTCTTGGGTCGTCCCTTAGCATCACGAAACGTGAGCTCGATCTCTTGATGGTTTTCAAGAACAACTGCTCCCCCTGAATTGTCACCCGACTTAGGTAACCAAGTTCGTCTTTGCCTACCAGTTTTTGAAGATTCTGGTTTTACAGGTTGTGACACTCTTGGTTCCTTTTGAACTGTTTTAACTTCAGATTTTAAAGCTTTTTCAACAGTTTTCATGTTTTTACGTCGTTGTTTAGTTTCTTGTTCTTTTACAGTTCGTTTATCATGTTTAGGTGAAACTGACCGACGTTGAGGGTGAACTGTTTCAGGTGGAGCTTTTTCAACAAATTTCTTCTTTGGAGCATTTGGGCAGTTTCTGATAATGTGCCCAATTTCTCCACATTTGAAACAAGTTCTCCTTTCAACAGACTTAGGAGAACTTGATCGACTACCAGATGTTGAACCTGTAGAACCTGAGGTACTTGCTCTTTCATCACACCCGTTTGTGTGTTGGGTGTAATTGTTATCACTGTTACGTTTCAAAATCTTGACTTGTTGTACAAAATCAGTGTTTGATTTGTTTTCAAAAGTCTCAATTTTATCTGTACCTCTTGATGCTACAAATTTAACATCTTTTCCTTTCTTCGTGTAACGAGCTCCTTTTGATTCAACCTTAGCCTTTGGCTTTGGAGCTCGTTGTTGTTGTTTACCCTTAGAAGCAGTAGGTTGTTGAGTGGTTGGAGATTTTTGATTACCAAACTGTTTTCTAATCTCAGCCTTAGGAATTGGATCACATTGTGTTACAACAATTCCCGGAAGTGTTTTTCCCAAAAACTTGTTTGTGTTGTCTTCAAAGACTTTATCAATCAAAGACTGATTTACATTTTTAATTGGAAAAACATGATCTGAGTAGATTTTATTATCTCCAACCAAAGTGTACAACACATTACTGCTTTTAACAGTAGACACACCTGTCTTATCAACTTTGACAGGATCAATCACTTGCTTCTTAACAGATGGAACCTCAGGAGTATCAGGATCACAAAGGATGTGATTCTCTCGTGGAATATCTACTCCTTTCATCTTGCTAAGTGATTTATCCTGATCACTTACAGCCACTTCTGATTCATCATCCGATGTCTCATAGTCCTCGATAATTGGAGGACTTTGCTTCATGGATGGTGAAGTTTCTTGTTCCTTAGAGGCTGTGTTTGAAGAATTGTCCGGTTTGAACCCAAGGCCAGTAGCAAACTCCTCAACATCAAGAGGCACACTGGGTTCATACCGAGGCATTTCTTCCTCATCAGGCATCTTGGTATAGTTGTTCATCAAGGGGGGCGGACATTTGTTATACCCTATGCCTTTCTGATTTCCCTTTAGTTGTTGAACATCGATGATGTGATCAAGCACAAATTGGGAGTTAGAATAACTATCCAATTTCTGTTTGATCGCATCATGTTCGCATTGGGCAATGGCTAATTGTTTTTTAGTTTCTTCCACAAGGTTAATATATTCATTTATACTTACTTGCTTGTGGTAAACTACTTTGTTAACCTCGGACACATTTTTCTTTAATGTTTCTATTACAGATTTAAATTCTTTTTCATTCCGGGTTAAAGCCATGTTTGCCTCTTTGCATTCCGACAGTTCAATAACCAAATTCTGGTTATGACTATGAAGCTTTTCTGATTCAAGCTTCATCTCAGCACATGAATTACAAATACTAGGGGCAGGAGGTTCAGAATTTACCTGACTAGAAGAGGCTGAGCCATTTGCCATAAAGGCAGTTTGAAAAGAAAAAGCTCCATCTTCAGAAAATAGCTTCTCCATTTCTTTTGATGCAGTAGCAGCCTTCCTAATCAGAATTGATTTCTGTCATTTAAGCTCATCAGCTTCATTCAGAAGATCCTGAATATCATCATCTCCTTCTTCCTTCACATCAGGCTCTGAGTGATTATCCCCAGAAACAGAGCCTTCTTCATCCGAACTTCCAGAATAACCAGAACTGTCATCACTCCCAGAAGATTCTTCTTTATGAACCTGCTCGATGACCTTAGCATACAAAGCTGTTCCACTTCCCTGATCACCTTCACCAAACTGCACTGACCAGTCACATCCTTCATCAGCTTGAACAGCCAAAGCCCGATTGTGATTTGTAGTTCCAGGCTGTCCCTGATTGTTATTCACTGCCACCATCCTCCGTTCACGGTTTTCTTGTTGGGCATTCACATTCGTCTGGTTTCTGAAAGGGTTGTGATTGCCGTGTTTTGTTGGTCGAGTGCACTCACGTTTAAAATGCCCTTTCTCGCCACAGTTAAAGCATGTGACAGCATTAATATCAAACCCATACTTCGTGTTTTTCTTTCCTTCCAACGAAGTTCTTCCAGTTCGAGCCATAAAATCTTTCGCCCTTCTAACCGCACTAGCAAAAACCCATTTAATATCCATCAACTCCATTTCTTCCTTGTCGATCTGATCATAATCTTCATTGGTCATGTTGATGTTTCCAAGCTGACCTGCTACCAAACCACAGTAAGCACTGATCATGGTGTTGATAATTTCCATGTGTTCCTTAGCAACTTCAATGCTAAGGTGTGAAAGATTTGAGTTGTCGACTCGGATGGTGTTAGGATTTTGGGGTTGAGGTTGAGGATTGCTTGTATAATGAGCTTGTTGTTGTTGTTGTTGTTGAGGTTGTGGTTGTGGCTGTGTTGGGACAGGGATGTAAGACCTCGGATCAAATTGAGGTTGAGGTTGTGGTGGAGCAGCCGTTGACTGAGGAAATGGAAAGGAACTTGTGTTGGAGACAAATGCAGTCTGCAGTTTGGGTTGCTGGGCTGCAGCTGCTCTAGCTAGAGCATCAAAACCCGGAAGATACATTTCTGTATTTTGAGGGGCGGGAGCTCTCTTGGCTTTCCTGATTTCTTCATCATTTTTGTGTTCCAGCTTTTGAATGAACTCATAGATATTAACCGTGTCTAGAGTTCCAGTGTGCTTCAACAACTCAATGAAAGAGCTCCACTTTGGAGGTAAGGCGTCAGCAAACCTACTCACCATGTCTTGTTGAGTAGAGACAACTCCATAAGCACACATTTCACTAATCAAATGATAGAAACGTGTGATCATATCATTCAGAGTCTCGTTTTCCAAAAACTGAAAAGATTCAAACTCTTTCTTCAATAAATCATGCCGAGACTTTCGAGCAGCTGCATTGCCTTCTCCTCTAGCTACTAAACAATCCCACAATGCTTTCGTAGTCTTGCAGTATGAGAACTGATGGTAGATGTCTTTGTTGAGTGCTTGAGTAAGTGTGGCAAAGGCCTTTTTCTCCAATTCATAAGCCTTCTTGTCTTTTTCAAGCATATTGGCATAACCCTCAGAAGTGGACGCAGCAGTCTCCAGATTTTCATTGAATGCATTGATGAAACACGTCCAAAGATCGGTGCTTTGCCCTTGGACATACGTGTGAAAACGGTTTTTCCATGATGGAAACTCATTCATATGATTTAGCTTTGGTGGACGATTGTTACTGCCCGTTTCGCTTTCACTGATCAAAAGGTTTTGAATGCTTTGACTTTGATTGGATACCAAAGCCCATTGACTTGGACTGATTGATGATTGAGGAAGCATACTCTTTGCCCAATCTGCAGCAGTGACTAGCTCTTGATTAGATCGTGAGTCCAAACTCCAATCCCATGGACTTGTACAACTCATTTTAATCAAATACTAATAGAAGATCTACACAAGCACAAACTGTTAAGTGTACACAGACACAAATCGAAAGATACTGACTTGTTCGAAAGATCAATGCTTGTTCGAATGATCAACAAGGTTCGAAAGATCTCTGTTGAGTTTCGAACAAAGACTTCGAAGGATTGATTTCGAAAGATTGATCACACGAAGGATCCTTATCTGTCGAAAGATGGTTTCGAAAGATTCTCCTTATGTTTCGAACACAGATCTCGAAAGATTCACCAACACGAAGGATCCTTATCTTTCGTAGAGAAACAGTAGCTCGAAAGATGTATCCTACGACAAGATTCCTTGGCTCGAAAGATAGAACACAGGCTTCGAAGGATATTCGAAGGATGGGTATCTGTCGAGCCTCCTTGATTCGAAAGATTATCTTTCGATGTCGAAGGATGTCTTTCGATTGCTCTGACACAACGACCAAGGGTTGACAGGTAGGTGAAAAAGGTGATGGGTTGGTGAAGTACTTTCGGCAGAAAGGATATGGTCTGCCAACAACTTTTCACCAACTTTTTGGACTTTCAAAAAGTTTACCCAAAATGGACACAACCTTATCCAAACCAGTCACCGGAGATATGACCGGAAAAATGGCCGGAAAACACAAAGTTTCACAAAAACAAATTTTATGTTACCCAAACCGACCTTGAACACTCCCGAAAGGTTTAGAACGCGTTTTTATGCAGAAAACTACCAAAAACGGGTGCTAAACCAAGTGTCCAAACACACCAAAGATCTTGAACAACCCGGTTTTAAACAAGGTAAAGAGCCAAGGCTCTGATACCACTTGTAGGTCCCTTTTCGCGGAGGATGACGAACCTAAACCTTGTTATACTAACCCACTAGCAAGTGCGGAATCCAAGCTAGTAAGCAAACCGGGATGAAGCAAGTAGAGAAACAAACACACAGGAGTTCACCGATTAACACCACTGTATTAATACGTATGAAGGTTCCAGTTACAAGCACAATGTTTACAAATCTAACTTGCAAACTCTCACTATGTGTGTGTGTGTTTCGGACAGAATGCTCTCAGCTCTATCTTTCTGTCTCTGTGGGAGTGTCTGAGTGAAACACAACACACTGCATGGGTATTTATACCCAGCCCAAGATGTCTGGTCCGAAGGATCCGATAGATGGTCCGAAGGATCATCTTTCGGATATGATGCTTTCGAAGGATCAGCAAGGACCTCGAAAGATCACCTTTCGAGGTCTATCATTCGAAACATATCTTTCGATGAGATCGAAGGATCCACATTATCCTTCGATCTCCTATCCTTCGAGACAGACAATCAATCAAACATATTCCAACTGTTGGCCAAGTCACTCCGGAGGATGGTTGACTTGGTCAACTTACAGACTACCAAGGACATCGTTTACATACAGACCGAATACAGACAAAGTACAGACACAAGTGCACCAACACGACCCGTCCTTCTTTTTGACGAAAAGGACTGGCACGCCCCAAGGAGAGGTGCTAGGGCGAATGAAGCCTTTGTCAAGCAATTCCTAGAGTTGACTCGTGAGTTCGCGCATTTCGGACGGAGCGAGTCGATAAGGAGCTCTAGCAACAGGATTGGCTCCAGGAATGAGGTCAATACGAAAATCAATATCACGGCTCGGGGGTAAACCAGGTAAGTCATCAGGAAAAAACAAGAGGGAAATCATGAACCACAGGTACCTTGTCTATCTCCTTAACTTCCTTTTTCTCCGCTACTACAATGTGTGCCAAGAAAGCTTTGTATTCCTTGCGGAGATACTTGCTAGCCTGGACACACGACATGAGTTGGAGTTTCTTCGACGCGACTTCACCGTAAACACACAACTGATCACCATTAGCGAGCGAGAAGCGAATCATCTTATCAAAGCAAACAACTTCAACATGATTCTCATGAAGAAAATCCATGCCTACTTTGACGTCAAAACTACCGAGCTGCATCGGAATAAGGTCGATAGGAAAGATGTGATTGTTGAGTTCGAGAGTACAATCACGAAGAACAGAATTGACAACGACGGTTCTTCCAGTGGCAACTTCAACATCGAACGTCGAGGGGAGATGGGTGCGCTTACGATTAAGGAGCTTTTCGAATTCAAACGACACAAAACAGTTATTGGCTCCAGTATCAAATAAACACAAAGCATATATACCATTCACAAGGAACGTACCATTAACCACATTGTTATCGACTTGAGCCTGGCGGACATTGATGTTGAAAGTACGTCCGCGGGCTGCTGGCTGCTGTTGCTGCTATTGCTGGGGCTACTGCTGTTGTGGCTCTTGCTTCACCACTCGATTCGGGCACATGTTTGCGAAGTGGTTGGGATCACCACACGTAAAGCAAGCTCTAGCGTGGATCGCGGGTGCAGGAGCTGCTTGTTGGCCTTGAGGAGCGGGAAGTAGAGCTTGTTGAGCAGGAACTTGACCTTGAGCTGGAGCTGGAGTTTGACGTGGACCAGTACGACAGTTGGCGGTGAAGTGGCCATACATGTTGCAATGCACACAGTATCTGCAAGCGATTTCCACTCGATGGTGATAAGTACAAGTAGGGCAAGCCGGGTGAGGACCAGTGTATGCACGCTTAGCCGGCAGTGCATGGGTAACCGGTGCCGCTACTAGGCGGTGTTAAGGCCGCAGTGGGGCAGGTACTGCTTGGAGTGGAGCGGCAGCGGTGACAGCGCAATTTTTGCTACTGTTGTCGTTGTTCTTCCTCTTGCGACAGGATGACTTTGAAGATTGCGGAGCGGCGGTGGTTTCAGCGGTTGGAACAGCGGTGGCTTGATGCAGATTCTTGGAGGCTTTATCCCAGTAACCAGCCTTGACTCGCTTGTCGTTGATCTCAGCAGCGAGTAAGAAAGTTTCCTCAATAGTTGACGTCTACGCAGCTTGAACGAAATCAGCCACGCAATCAGGAAGAGCACGGATATACTTCTTGATGGTGATTTCGGGCATAGAGACTTGACCTGGACAGATTATACTCAACTGCTTAAAGCGAGCAGTCAAACCAGCGTTGTCGCCATCCTTCTGTTGGTGCATATTTGTGACAACAGCTTAGATTTGGTCTTTGGATATCTTGTAATTAGTAAAACGATAAACAGTTGGCGTGTTTAGCTTTGTAATAGTTAATTAAGAGTGATTGGGCTAAACCAAACCCACATATGGGGAGTGGTTTGCGAAATGGGCCTTGCCCATGACCTAGCCCATATGCAAAGCTTTGTCCTATATAAACAAAGCTTAGCATTAGGGTTTAGGCTAATCTACTAATCACCTTAATCATCTTGGAGAGAATTCGTGAAAGAAAAAGGCTTGGATGAATTAGGATCTTGATTGATTGTAATCGTTTGAAGATAATAAATAAAGATCGGGTTTATAGAGATTCTTGTTCTACTCGTTTTCTGTGAAATCTAATCTAGGGGATTCCGCACTCTAGGTTGGATCGATGATTCTGTTACGATCCGCACGGGTTAGGGGACCTACAATTGGTATCAGAGCATTCGCCTCTTGATTGGCTTGGTTCAGAATCGTTTCTGCAGAAAATCAGCGTTTTTGGACGTTTTTGGAGGTTGTGTTCGTGTTCTGCTGGTGATTTCGAATAAACTGCTTAGATTTTGGACCATTTCTGATAGAAATCAAGGATTTCGGATCAATTTCGGACCAGAAACAAGCAATTTCGGATAGAAATCAAGCAATTTCGGACCATTTCGGATCTTCTGATTGTATTTCGGATCATCAGGCTTGCATTTCGGACTAGACTGTTGCGTTTCGGATCAGACTGCTAAATTTCGGACCAGGTTGACTTGATTTCGGATCAGAAGAACATATTTTGGATCAGTCAAAAGGATTTCGGTTCATTTCGGATTAGAAGGTCTTATTTCGGATCAGCATATTTCATTTCGGACATAAGGGTGCTCATTTCGGATAAAGGACCATTCCGGATAACCATTTCGAAGTTAGAACCATTTCGGACAAGGGGTGGAATTTCTGTTGGCTTGCGTACAAAAAATTTCACTGTTTCGTGTTTAGAAAACTTTCCGTAACTCATCTCAGGAAACCGTTTGAACCGTTGGAATCCTTGGATTTTTAGGACCAAAAAAAATTGTAATCTCGAAAAAGGTTTTCGACATTATATATCATTGGAATCATAATCTCGAGACGAATCTAACGGTATAATTTGGTAAAAACAGATTTCGGACAAAATTTGTATGGTTTTACCAGTCTGCTTACGTTAAAATGTCGAACATGACTAAATTGAACGAACTCTTGAGGATGGAACATGAGGTTGGCACAACCAACAAACCACCTAAGATGATGAAGGTGGAGAACTACTTGACATGGAAAGATAGATTTCAATCCTTCATTGAATATCAGGACACTCGCATGATCTGTATTGTTGATGGGTACACAAACCCTACACATGACTTTGAAGGCTGACCTCGTGTCATAGCCTATGTGAACATGCAAGAGAATGATAAAAAAATGTATGAGGCTGAAAAGAGAGCCTTGGCTGCTATCAAGATGTCCCTACCTGATAGCATCAAACATACGTTTAAGAAGTACACTACTTCAAAGGAAATATGGGATGCACTAGAGAAGAGATATGAGGGAAATCCTGATGTCAAGAAGAACAAAGTTGATCTACTGAAGAAGCAGTTTGCTGTATTCAAGTACATGAAAAATGAGTCACTTGAGGACATCATCACTCGATACTACCATCTGATGTCAGAATTAGACAATTATGATGTAGATTGCTATACTGACATAGAGAAAAATGACAAGCTGCTTGATGTTCTTCCTGCTAAGTGGGATATCTACACTCTAATGATCAAGGGAGAAGCAGATTATGACACAAAGGAACAAGAAGAAGTAGTTGGGAAGCTTAGAGCTTATGAGCTCAGTATGAAGAAGAAGGACACTGGATATGATCAGGTTCAAGATCCAGGGATTTACAATGGGCTTACATCTTCTTCATCTCATGATGCGTCTAGCGACTCTACTACTGCATTTCTTTCATGTGATAATGAGCAGGTTACAGTGAATGAGGATGGTGATGTGTGTTTTGTAGTTGCTTCAGGAGGATCAACAGGAGCCAAGAGAACATCAGCTTCTAAGCAAAGTAGTAGTGCAAAGTCGATGCCAATGAGTGTGAAGCCTGCTGAAGAACATCTTGCTCTACTTGCTTCGTTCGTTGCTTCCTATGAGAACTACATTCAGGGGAAGATATCTGATCCTGCCACTTTAGATGAAGATTATGATCAGATTGACCCTGATGATCTAGAAGAGACGGATTTACAATGGCAGATGGCCATGATTTCGAGACGTGTGAAGAGGTTCATGAACAGAACTGGAAGGAAGTTTGTGGGGAAGAGTGTTGCTTTTGACAAGACCAAAGTCAGGTGCTTTAGCTGTCAGAGTTATGGTCACTTCGCTAGGGAATGTCAGAAACAAAAGCATGAGACTTCGAGTCAGAGTTCAAACAATAGAAATTCATCAAACAACTCTAACTCAAGGGCGTTGATCTCTACTGCAAGAGAGGGTTCATATGACTGGAGTATTCACTTGGAAAATGATGAGAATGTTACACAAGCATTCATGGCAGAGATTGTACCTGTTGATGAGGCTGAAGCTAACGTGAATGCTGAAGTTGAGAAAGAAAGTGAAGCTGAGGTAGATAAGGCTGATCAGACAACAGATGCTGATAAAGAAAAGCCAAAGTCTGAGCAAGAAAGGGAAGATGAAGCGAATGATGAAATCATCAAAAGAATGGAAGCTCAACTTGCTGCTCTCATGGCCAACTCAGACAAATCGACAGGAGAGGTAAGTAACTCTTCTACTTCTGTTTGTTTAAAGTGTCGTGAATTACAGGGTGAAGTTGACAGGTTGTTAACTCAAAACAAAAGTCTGGTGAGCGAAATGTCTAACGTAAAAGAATCAAATTTCTTTGCTAAAAGAAATGAGTCATCATATTTGAAAAAGATAAAAGGCTACGAAGCTGAAATTGAAGCTTTAACCTGCAAATTAAACGAAAAACTTCAAGTCATAGACTTAGCTCATGACATGATGGCTGAGAAAACAAAAGAGATTTCTGAAAAATGCAAAGAGTTGTCAGATGTACAACTCAAAATTGTTGAACTTGAAAAGAAATTAGGTCAATTCAGAGATTCTACTTTTGTTATGAAACACATGATGGGTGGGTTAAAGAAGAGTAATGACAAGACCGGTATGGGATACCAGGCATTTAATGAAGTCCCACCTCCTCTTAGTCATGACTATTCATTCCTACCTGATGAAGATGAGTTCACAGACTTTTTGTCAACATCACCAAGTAGTTTCACATCCAGTCAAGGTGATGTATTTGAAGATAATGATGCTAAGAAGGAAAATAACAGCAAACCTGTTTTGAAAAAGATAAACACACCTTCTAAAAACAAAAATCAAACTTTTGTTAAAAAGGTTAATTTTGTTCAAGGTAGTGACATGAAAAACGAAACAGCTATTATCGAAAATGAATTAAATGTAGAGTTTGCTAAAAACAAAACCAAAGAAAATTCTGAAACTAAGCAAACTGAACCAAATCCTTCTAAGGCATCATCATCAAAACCAGAATCTAGTTCAAAGGCTTCAGGTGAGAAGTCTTTGAAAAAGAGATCGTGCTTCAAATGTCACACAAAGGGACATGTAGCAAGCCTGCTGTCCTAACAAAAGGATTGAAGCACAAGTAAGTGAGAAGAAGAGAGGAAAATCACCAGAGAAGAAAGGTGATAAAAAGGAGAGAGTGTCTAACTCTCCAAAGAAATCTTCTCCAAAGCAACAACATGGTGTTGCTGATGGTTTAGATAAGGCTGAAAAAGGAACTCCACAAGTTCCTCGTTTTCAAAGAAATCAACCTAGATTTCAGCCTGAATCTACGTCAGACAGATATGAGAGACCTAGAAGCAGTTCACCAAGAATGAACAATCAAAATTCAAATAATTTCAGAAGTCAAGGTCAATATCAAAATCGATACCAAAATAATGGTGGTCGAACTTTTTATAACAATGGCTTTAGAAATTACAACAATCAAGCTTCTTGGAATCAAAACACAAGGTTTCAAAGGTTACATAGTCCGAATACATATGGGAACCCTCAGGACCAAAGACCTTATGGAAATAAACCCCATTTCCATCGACAGGTCCAAGATCCAAGACTCCAGTTAGGAGTGATGGATATTGGATGGATGTACAAGTAGTTGGTGAATCTGGACGACCAAAGACCATCAAGGCTTGGGTCCCCCACTCTAACTAATCTTTTGGTTGGTGTGTGCAGGAGCTGCTAAGGAGGATTATCAACTTATGGTATGTTGATAGTGGCTGCTCTAGGCACATGACGGGGGATGCGAGGTTGTTTTCTGAATTTGAGGATTATGATGGTGGACATGTAAATTTTGTTGGTGCTAAAGGTGGTAGGATTACTGGAAAAGGAAAAGTGGCGAATGGGAAGATCACATTGGACAAAGTGAACTATGTTGAGCAGCTTAAACACAATCTGATGAGTGTGTCACAAGTCTGCGACAAGGGTCACTCAGTCCATTTTACAAATTCTGAGGCATTGGTGTTGAAACCGGGTTTGGTCATTCCGGACGATTGGATAGTAATGTGTGCACCAAGGAAAAATGATACTTATGTCATGGACATGGGTGCCAAGGATCCAACTGTTGCGGTGGCGTGTTTGCTGTCAAAAGCATCTGAAGCTGAATCAATGTTGTGGCACAGGCGCATGGCCCATATTCACTACCGTAAAATGAATTATATCATTAAAAATGAGCTAGTGAAAGGGGTTCCATTGCTGAGGTTTCAAGTGGAGGATAAATGCCTTCCATGTCAAAAGGGAAAACAACACAAGAAACCTCATAAGTCTAAACAGTAAATTCCATTAATGCCCCTTATGAACTACTTCACATGGATTTATTCGGTCCAGTGAACGTAAGGAGCATAGGTGGAAAGTACTACTGTCTTGTTGTCACTGATGATTATTCACGTTATTCATGGGTTTTCTTTTTAGGTACAAAAGATGAGACAGCAGAGATGCTGATAGATCTTTTTACAAAACTGGAAAACGTTCATGATGCAAGGATCAAGAGGATAAGGAGTGATAATGGCACGGAGTTCAAGAATCAGATTCTGGATCTCTACTGTCTTCGAAAGGGAATAGAACATCAATATTCTGCTCCTTATACTCCTCAACAGAATGGAGTCGCTGAGAGGAAAAACAGGACGTTGATTGAAGCCGCTAGGACTATGCTTTCAGATTCAAAGCTACCTGTTCTTTTCTGGGGAGAAGCTGTGAATACAGCTTGCTACGTCCTAAACAAAGTTTTAACCGTTAAACGTTTTAACAAAACTTGTCATGAGTTGATGTTTAACGAAAAACCAAACTTAACAGGCTTTGAACCATTTGGATTACCTTGCACCATTATGCGAAACAAAGATAAACAAAAATTCGGTGAGGTGGCTGACGAAGGCTACTTTCTAGGCTACGTGCCTGGCACACCGAATAAAAGGGTTTTCGATCTAAAAACTGGTAAAATTGAGGTTATTTTTAATGTGGAAATTACTTCCTACAAACCTCAACAATCAACGAGTGGTCATGCTATATTATATGATTATGAAAGTGTGTTTAAATCATTTAATATTCCTGAGGTTTCTGATGCAGATGATTCTCAGCTGATTCAAACAGTGATTGGTGAAGATGATGAAAGCGAGTTCATGCCTAGATCGAATGTTGATATGTCAGATGCTCCAGAAACTTCCCAAGGTGCTGCTGATCCTGATTCAAGCGATAGTGAACCTGAACCCATTCAGGGGGAGGATTTCACTAATCCGTTTGCAAATCAGAATATTCAGGGGGAGGTTGGATCAAATCTGGGTGATAATCTAGAAGTCGATGCTGTTGCTACTACACGAGCAAATAGAGATCATCCAGTTGACATGATTCTTGGAGATCCTACTGCAGGTGTTCAGACTAGAAGAAGCATTGCAGTGAATTTTGGGTTATTTGTTTTGATTGAGAAGACTGGGATAGTGAACGAGTGCTTGTATAGTTGCTTTATTTCCCAAGAGGAGCCGAAAAACATTCATATGGCTCTTAAAGACAATTCATGTGTTAAAGCTATGCAAGAGGAAATGGCTCAGTTTGCTAAGTTGAAGGTTTAGGAGTTAGTGGACCTTCCTAAAGGAGAAAGAGAGATTGGCACTAAATGGGTATTTAGGTGCAAGAAGGATGAACGAGGTATTGTCACACGCAATAAGGCTCGGCTAGTTGTCAAAGGTTTTAATCAGCAAGAAGGGATTGATTATAATGAGGTGTTTGCACCAGTGGCAAGGTTGGAGGCAATTCGTTTGTTTCTGGCTTTAACATCTTTCAAGGGCTTTAAAGTTTACCAACTAGACGTGAAGAGTGCATTTCTTTACGGGAAAGTCCAAGAAGTGGTGTATGTCTCACAACCAGATGGGTTCGTTGATCCAGACTATCCAGATCGAGTGTACAAACTTGATAAGGCTTTGTATGGATTACATCAAGCTCCCAGGGCGTGGTACGAGACACTGTCTACACATATGCTCAAGAATGGTTTTGAAAGAGGTCATATTGACAGTACACTGTTCATAAAGAGAAAGAAGGAAGATTTTCTGCTGGTACAGGTGTACGTGGATGACATCATCTTTGGGTCATCAGATGAGAACATGTGTAAAGAGTTTGAACAGGTGATGAAGAGCAAGTTTGAAATGAGTGCTATGGGTGAGCTGTAATACTTTCTGGGATTACAAGTTGAACAGAAGGAGGATGGGATGTTTATACATCAAACAAAGTATGTGTATGACATTTTGGCTCGATTCAAAATGGAGGATTGCTCTACTTTCAACACATCCATTTGCGAGAATCACAATCTTGGCCCAGATCATGAAAGTACTGAAGATGTTGATCCTACTCAATACAGGGCAATGATTGGTTCTCTAATGTACTTGACTGCTTCAAGGCCTGACATCATGTTTGCCGTATGCTTGTGTGCCAGATATCAGGCGAATCCGAAAGAGTCACACATGAAAGCAGTGAAGCGTATTCTTCGTTACTTGAAGGGGAAACCTAAACTTAGTTTGTGGTATCCAGCTGATAGTGATTTGAGGTTCGTTGCTTACACTGATTCAGACTTTGGAGGATGCAAATCAAACAGAAAATCTACAACAGGTGGTTGTCAGTTCTTAGGAGGCAGGATCGTGTCTTGGCAATGCAAGAAGCAATCTTGTGTGTCTACCTCTACATGTGAAGCTGAATATATTGCTGCGGGAAGCTGTTGCTCTCAGGTTCTCTGGATTCAACAGCAGATGCGCGATTACGGTTTGGATTTCACTCGTACTCCTATTATGATAGATAATAATGCCACTATATCAGTCACAAACAATCCCGTTAAGCACAGTAGAACTAAACACATTGACATACGTCATCACTTTATACGGGATTGTGCTGAAAAGAGACTCATTGAATTACACCGAGTCGACACACTAGATAACCTTGCTGATCTTTACACAAAAGCTTTTGATAGAGCTCGCTTTGAACACTTAGTCGAACTCAACGGGATGAGGAATCCTGAATAACTGGTTTTTCATAAGAATTTTGTAAATAGTTTACTGCTTTCTTAAAAATTAAAAATACAAAAACATTGAAAAATCAAAAACATAAAAAAAAATAGAAAATAAAAAATGAGTTATCACTGTGTGAAAAAGAAGAAATGATAGTACATCAGCAAGTTAGACTGTCACACTCAAACTGAATTAAATTGCTTATTGGTGATAGCAGCTTCATCATATGATGTATCAGTAGGCAAAAAGCATGAAATAATCAACTTACCAAAGTGATATAAACCTAAATACACTGAGTATGAGTGGGGAACACATTAGTGGTGTATGGTTTAATGACCTTAATTCTTGCGTTGATAGATTGCCAAAATCTGAAGTTTTGGGTCTTTATACTGTTATTTCATCCGGGGATATCAGGGGTGTCCTTCTGCTGCATCCAGATACATGCTGACCTAGACACACCCAGGATATCTTAAAAGAGCTAAAAATGCCAAAACCCTGAAAATGAAGAAGCTCTCATAGAGAGTTATTCAAAATGTGCAAAATGCATAATCATACCAAAAATGGTATCTGTCTTAGCCCTCGTTAGATATTTTGGTCTCTCTGCTGTACGGAAGTACTGACATGTTCACCAATTATCTAAACGTTGAAATACAAAATGGATGAATTCAGTATACTCACCTACTACGATGAATCTTTGTGCATACCTTGATCGCGGGGGTACATCCTGAAGTGGGACACACTAGTATTTCAGTAATAAAATTATCTAAACATATCATACGGTAATGGTACTTGAAATGTTCATGCATTTTGTTTAAGTGGACAAACATACTGGTAATCGTCTTGAACTGCTTTTCACTGAAAAATTAACATAAGAATTATCTAATTGTGTGAAACAGTTTGATTGTGCTGATATGATCTTCTTACCGGTGATTCTCACAAAAACAGAGTGTTTACTGCTTTTTGTTATTTAATTGCTTTCAGAATATACAAAAATACAAAAATAGTGTCTTTTTCTGTTAAAATTCTTAATGTACGGAAAACTGTTATTCTTGGAGGAGTTGTTACCGATAGGGGGAGACAGTGTTAGAAAGTGGGGTCAAAATTTTTAAATCATGCAGGTTATAAAGTGTTTGTTTAAAATTTGTGCGTGTTGGTGTTGAATTGGAAAAGTGCTTAATCTGTGATACAGTTTAACTATCTCTTGAATAATAATAATTTATTTAACGTTTGTTGAAAAATTCTTATGGTTTCTCAAGATGTTTGTTTTATAGTATACATATTGAAGCAGTGTGTAGCTGAGAAATTGCTGTGAAGATGAGAGTTTGCTTGGATGCATGGTAGGACCTCCTTTCTACATTGCAGATAAAGTTGAAGAGTTTGAAGAGTGCTATTCAAATGCTGAATTGGAGTTTACTCAAGTGCTAACATTTTGAAGATTTGGTGATTGGATGCATCAGCTTAGGGGGAGTCTGTTGCTGACAGAAGCTGTTAAAGCTGAAGCTATCCAAAGACCAAAAGACTGTGAGATTCTGAAGACTAAAGTTCCTTTGCAAGCTATTGTCAAGGGGGAGTTTGTTGGTGCATATTTGTGACAACAGCTTAGATTTGGTCTTTGGATATCTTGTAATTAGTAAAACTATAAACAGTTAGCGGGTTTAGCTTTGTAATAGTTAATTAAGAGTGATTGGGCTAAACCAAACCCACATATGGGGAGTGGTTTGCGAAATGGGCCTTGCCCATGACCTAGCCCATATGCAAAGCTTTGTCCTATATAAACAAAGCTTAGCATTAGGGTTTAGGCTAATCTACTAATCACCTTAATCATCTTGGAGAGAATTCGTGAAAGAAAAAGGCTTGGACGAATTAGGATCTTGATTGATTGTAATCGTTCGAAGATAATCAATAAAGATCGGGTTTATAGAGATTCTTGTTCTACTCGTTTTCTGTGAAATCTAATCTAGGGGATTCCGCACTCTAGGTTGGATCGACGATTCTGTTACGATCCGCATGGGTTAGGGGACCTACAATTGGTTTGATATGCCAGAACTCGTTCTTCAACTTTTGGAGCTCGTGGGGAGTGCAGAACTCTTTCTTCATCAAGTCCTTCAACTTGTCCCACGTCAGCCCGTAAGCTGCATCATTCCCTCGTTTGTTTCTCTCGGCCGTCCACCAATCTAAAGCTCGGGATTGGAAGACGCCGGTGGCGTTAACAGTACGGAGATTATCGGGACAGTTGCTCTGACGCAGGGTAACTTCGATAGAATCAAACCATTGAAACATGGCCGTAGGACCATCTTCGCCGGTAAATTCTTTCGGTCCACAAGCTTTGAACTGCTTGAAGCTAAAATCAGACTTTGGCGAATCAGTCCTGGACTCTTCGGAGGACTTGCTACCATTTTCATTCGGCTCACTAACGATCTGGGGTATAACTTTCGCTATCTGCTTAGCGACCAAAGAGGCGATGCGCTTATCTTCATGATTGCGGCGAGCTGAACGGGAGTGAAATGATCCAAATGACGACATTGTCTGCAACAAACATCGCCATAGGACTCGGACACAAATTTCGATTAACCCTAGTATAGACTCTCACTCCGCTCTAAACTACTACACATAAAGCTCAGGAACACGATCACATAACACGTAGGCACATAATCACAGAAGCACATAAGCACATAACGCACAGAAGCACGTAAGCCACGAAAATACGCTATATTTTACACGTATTCACCTACACTGGTCGCGCATAATTACCTATCATACAAAGTTCGCGAATTCGAGAATATCGATTGCGATTAGCGAGTACACAGCGGGTAGCATAGCGAGCAGTATAGCATAAGCTAGCAATCAAGCGATTTGTTACCGTTTTAAGATAAATGTGTAGTGCGATTTGTGTGTGTTGATCGAAGCGAAAAGCGGAAAGCATATAAATCACCAGAAATCGAAACATATAAACAGGTAAAACCATATAAAACACATAAAATCCCACTTAAAAGCGACGAATATCAGAGTCAGCGGCGGTGAAAATCCAGAATCGAAAACACATAAAATCGAGGATAGATTGTCTAGGTGCGGAACATTGACTACCTAAAGTGATCCGACTATTCCCAAGAGCCTTCAGTGCACGCTTTGGCCTTCTAGATTGTGCTCTCGCCTCGATTTGGGATAACGCCACGCATCCTTCCAGTTACAGCGTGACTTCAAGTCGCTGGAATCCGTCGAGACTTTGGTGAGAGTTTTGTAAAACCAAATTAGAGGATGGAACAAGTCGTCGAGGTTCGGGTTTCACCCCTAACTTAACGACTTCGTTCCCGTTTTGATGAAATAGAGGGGAAAATCTGCGTTAAAGTACGGATTTCACTCCTGATTCAACGTAAATTCTCCTATTTATAGATAAAATGCGGGTCGAACAAGCAATTCAGTTGATAGTTTGTGGTTTTCACACCTAATCTCGACCTAATCACTCGTTCATTTTCGAAAATAGTGTAGTGATAGTGTTCGGCGAGTGCGAGTGAGAATAGCAAGTAAGCTCGTACAAAACCCCTACAGGGTATGCACAAGTAGGTCTGTTGGTACTTAGACTATAGACTAGGTCGTTTCAAAGACATCGACCCGGACTAGGTCGAGTCTTGCCTAATTCCCTATGGTTATGGCTCTGATACCAATCTGTCACACCCCAACCGATGACGGAAACATCGGGGCGCGGCACTGAGCGAAACAGATTGTCAAGAGAAATTCCATAACAATTAAATTACCGCATAGTTAATATTACATCCCATACCATAACCTATCAAGCAACCAATTATTACAGACATAGATATTCTCCAAACAAAACATTGTTCCGACAACTCAGATTTAAATAAAATAAATTGTCTTTGTTTGTTTCTAGACTCCATCCTAACTCGATTCCATCAAATGGCAAGCAAGCATCCTAAGCACCTGTCACATACATTAAAATAAAGGTCAATACACATAGTGTAAAGGTGAGCATACAAGTTTAGTAATATAGTAGAGTTCGAAATCGTCTACGCATAACCAGCATGTAACATGTACAAAGTGAAGGCAAGTAGGTTATCGACAGAGAAATATGCACAGACGTGAATGCGAGTTGTAGAATGCGCAACACATATCCCCACTGGGACACGTGAAGTAAAGCCCTTAACAACCCCTGTCCACGACATGTGCTGAGTCCAAACTATAGTACTATCGTTTCTAAGGTGTCATGCAACAATCACTGTGCTAACATAACATACAAGCATTCATCGAATAACACGTAGCATGCAATAACAGTCAGCGTATAAATAATGTTTGCGTTGTGTGTCGATTATGATTTGAGTAAGTAACGTATGTAACACCCAAAAGTGCATAAAGCAAAAAGGGATCGAGTATACTCACAAATAGCGTTTAAGTTAATAAACACTGTCTTGGACTGAAGGGAGCACTGAGAGATTAGCCTGAACAGTTAACGATAGCATAAGCGATGAGTGACGCGTAAATCAGTGAAGAGTGGTTAAGTGTCGGATGGTAATCCGATCGGATGGCTATCCGATCGGTTGGCCATTCGATCGAATGTCAATCCGTTCGGATGGTCATCCGATCAGATGGCCATTCGATTGGATTGACATTCATTTGGTAAGGATGTGTTTGTGTATGATGGCTTTGAAGTTTTCGTTGTAGCATTTTGAAAACAGAGAAGTATCTCTACCTTTCAGGTCGTCGATCGAACGGTCGCTCAATCGGATAGCGATCCGATTGGCAGGACACTTAGTGAGAACAAGTTCACAATAGGATTATCACTCGATCGGATAGCAATCCAATCGGTTGCCAATCCGTTAAAAACTGATGTTCTTTGGAAATTATGAAAATGATTAAGTGTCGAAGCTCCAAATGTCACTTGATCGGATGGTCGTTCGATCGGATGGCAATCAGATCGGACAGTAATCCGTTCGACATTCAGAACTTTGAAAGTTTGAAGAAAAAGTTTAAGTGTGGAACCAAGTGCAATCTAATCGGATTGCGGTTCGATCGGATGGCAATCCGATCGGATAGGAATCCGATCGGACGGGGATCCGATCGGACGGCGATCCGTCCCCCGATCTGATCTTTTAGCAAACTTGAAAGTTGTTAAGTTTTGAAGGTTTTGCGGTTTGATTGTGACGGTGTGACAACGTGCTAGACAACAGAAACCCCATCATGACCCAAGTGATCCGATTGAACGGGAATCACCCAAATCTGATCAGTTTACTGGTTCGTGATGGTTGTTCATGTTTAACCCAAAATCGGTTGTCTCTTTGATAAAAACCTGATCTTGAACCAACACATCACTAAGAAAGAGTTGAAGGTCTGTACAAGATCCGATTCTATCGGTTTTGAGTGCATTGAGTGTAAAAGAGTTGAAAGAAAGTTGGAAAAGTGTCTTTCAATCTTTTTAACTTAGAAAATGTTTAGATCTATGCGAAAACATTGCTTAATCATGTGGAAATCCTTCAGATCTGAGTTGTTCTTGGTGGAATGAGGCCAAAACTTGAAGTTCATAAGAACTCCATGATGACATCACCCTAGAACACCTCAAAACTACTGATTTCACGGTTAAAAGTTAAGATTCAAAGGTGAAAATGATGAATAAGTGGGTGTAGATCATAAAAGTACAAGATTTGAGTTGAAAACTTACAAGAATCGCGAGAAATCGAGAGAAACAAGGTCTGGAACGCAGCTGGTCGAATGAGGAAGCTGTCACATCAAGTGATGTGACTGACAGTAGGGGTATTTATAGGTTGCCAAAAAGGGAAAGTGCACAAGTGTCGGATAGGATGGCACCGATCGGATGACACTCCGATCGGATGGCAATCCGATCGGATGGCCATTCGATCGAGTGGTCACTCAATCGTGTGGCTTCGACGAGTTGTGTTCTGACGTTTCGTTTCGCGTTTCAGATGTTGCGATGCGTTTTAGCGAGTATAGATTAAGCGATGCGATAGATTAATAAAATCCACATAAATACTATATCTAACATACAATCATCCTAAGTAACTCGCGTTTAATCATTTGCGATTAGACTGCGGTTGTGATGGAGTTGCGATTGCGTTTCGATTAATCACCACACAAAATATAACACAATTGAACATGCACAAGTAAACACACAAATAGCACACACACGTAAAACAATATCCAAAACGCATAATTCGAGTTGGAATGCGATTGCGATGCGATTAGCGATAAAATGATAAAACATGCGATAAACATCGATTAAACCTCGATTATTAATAGGTACTCCACATAATACAACTAAAGCGATTAAATAAAAGACTCAATTACAAGTCAAGAAAGTCAAATCAGTAGTTAAGCAAGGAGTGACGGATCGCAATTAGCAATCTTTTTTTCCTTTGACTTCAATCTTGACTTTTGACTTTGACCTTCGTAACACGGGGTGTTACACAAAACATCATAACACCTTGTGACAATATAATTTAAATTAAATTTCATAAATTGCTAAAAATGTCATACACGATTCGAACATAAGCAACTTTTTTTTCAAACATACATATACAAAATAAATTATTCTAAGTGTGTTTCTAAGTCCACCTAAATCTTGTTTCTTCACTTAGCATCATCTTGTCTATCAACATGCAACATGTATTAAAATACGATCAACAAAAGTTGGCGAGTATACAAGTTTTCATACCTAGCATAAAATAGATTAAAATTGTTTAACGGCTCATATCCAACATGAATAACAATATGCAAGTAACTAATATGCTGAAACGGTGTACTATATGTTCAAACCCAGGTATCCAACGCGTTAATTTTGCCTATCCCAAGAGACTAGCGGGAGGTTAACATGTTTAACTTAACAATACCCCAAGACTAATGGGCGGTGCGTTAATCCTATAGCGCTATAATTGTTAAGGTAGGCTTGCACAGAGTTAATGAGCATATCGACACGAAAAGTTTACATAGCATACGAGATTAACAAGCCTCATATAGTTTCATGTTTAAACATGGATTGAGTGTGATTCAAATAGTTTCAAGTGTTTCGTGTTTTTATATAGAATACATGTTGCACCCAAAAGTGTTTTACAAGTAAAATGGGTTCGAGTATACTCACAAAATGGCATATGCTTTCCGATTATCCAACATGACGAAATGGTCGAGACTAGAAGGGTGAATGTGTTTGGTTTGGAGTTCAAAGGAAGGTCTATATTCGGGTTTAAGGATTTGGAGTTTAAGGTGCATGAAAATAGACATATAAGAAAGTAATCACCTAGCACTCATAATACTTGTTCTTGACACTATGAAACTCAAAAGAGTTAGAATGTTTTCATGGGCCAAAATGCCCATTAGAATTGTAACAAGTATCATGGTTTAGATGATGTAACTTAACTCTTGATAAATAACCACTAGGCTATGATCAAGGGTTTGGTTACTTAGATATTATGTAGGTATTATATAGTTTATATCATAGTTTTAAGTCCAATCACATAATACAAGAATCATCATACAAGTCATGCATGAGGTAGGATGATGAATCTTCCATTTAGGTACCTCTTTGGTATTCACCAGTACACATGTTGTTATAAACAACAAGGAAGGTCAAGAATATACAATAAAGGAATGAAATACATACAACTAATCTAAGAAAACATCAAGTGATGTGTGGATTTTCAAGTAGGATAGCCCAAGCTAACCTTATAATCACATAAACTACAAGCTTTAAGCTTGTACATCACTAGTGGGTTAAAACCCTAACAAAACAGAATGTTTATGAGGTTTAAACCTCTGATTTTACATGTCACAACCTTTTTTTTAACACTAACTAACCATAGACTTGATTATGAGCATAAGGACATACGAATGTGTATGAGAAACCTCAAGTTTAAGTAGTTTAACATGTGTTTGAACCAAAACAGAAAGTTTACTTCACTTTGGAGCCTGTTTTGGTGATGTTCCAGGCCTTGGTTTTCCATGGAAAACCTGTGGAAACATACCTAAGGTTGTTCCAAGTGTTTAGAAAGAAAAATCAATGAAAAAGGTTGAGAAATGAAGAAGTTGTGCACACTTTAGTAACATGATACGAATCTGCCTATTATTCTGATTTGCAGCTGGAAATGGAGTGATTTGAGAGTGTTTCAAGTGAGTTGTAAAGTAGAAAAAGTGTGGAAGAGGCTTGGGTTTTATAGGGAAGTGTTAGGTTGAAGTTTAGTGAGAATTTAATACAAGAAACACACTTAACAACTCAAGAAAACACAAGAAAAACCCCAATCCGTGAGCTGATAACACTTGCTGCAGATCCGACCTTGTCGCCGGCCGCGAGCCAGTAGAGGCCTCCGGGTCGCGGGCCGCGAGCCCTATGGCTGACGAAAATAAGTTATTTTTTTGACAATATCAACCCTTGTTCTTTCATATTTTGGCGTTTTAAGGTGTTTTTAGGTAGGTATGTGTATAAAGAATCATACATAAGTGTAAATAGTGAAATTAAATCATACCACCAATATAAAACAAGTATAACTAGTATGTTTGTCGAGGTTAGGTATCGAATTTCGCATAAATTGAGTATGTAAGTCACGTGTTTGCACGCTTAGCGCATTTAGCATGAACTACGAATAATGTGGCAACGTTTAAAGAATTGAAAGCATACAAGTATAATGAATAAGTGAGGATGAGATTTTGAAATAAAAACGATAGATTTTTGTACGAATAAGGTCTCGGACTTATGACGATACAATGAATTACGATTCCGAGAGAGACAAGCTTCAAACAAATAGTTTTCTACAAGACTCGATTCCTAAATTAGGTAAGTTACGAAAAAGCGGAGCGTTACAGGGCCAGTGAATGTGTTGAATGAAAGATCAAGTTTCTCAAGAATACTCAGATTAGACCAAAACCCATCTGGGATTAACCCAGTAAGATTATTTTGACCCAGAGGATAAATCTAGGGTTTGAAGGTAAATAAGGTTACCAATTTCAAATGGGATTGACCCAGATAAAGAATTGCCATAAGCACCAAACTTTGAAGATTTTGAGCTTTAAAAAGATCAACAGGCAACACACCTGTTAACTTATTGTTCCTCAAGTTAAAGTGTCTGAGCTCAGAAAGAGAGGCGAGAACAGGGTGAAGCGAAAGGGTTATTGGGGAGATTGTAGGCGGTGTCGGAGGACGATGAAGGTTCCGGTGGTTTAGGATGGTGGTGGCAACGGTGGTGGTTCCGGTGGTGGAGGATGGTGAACGGCGATGATGGTTGAAGTGGTTGAGGATGGTGACGGTGGTTTAGGATGGTGGTGGTTGAAGTGGTTGAGGATGGTGATGATGATTATGTGTATACCCTGACATATATAGTATATACATATATATATATATATACATATATATATATATATATATAGGGAGAGAGAGAGAGAGAGAGTAGGAGTTGGCTACAAAGCCAATATTTCCTACAAAGTGTAGGAAGCCATATGAGAGTGACATGTGGCAATTAGGTTTTTTAATAAAAAGGGCATTAAGGTAACTTGATAATTATTTTATTTATGGAATTTATTGTATTATTAACTAACTCATGAGAATTTTAAGGAAACTTAATATCTTCTTGATTTCGTATCGGAGGTCATCAAAATTACTGGAGGTTATCATTTCATGCAATTTCATATCTTCTTCTTAAATCAATTGCCTGATAAAAAATAATGGCTTCTTCACCAAGTTCTTGACAATGTGTTTTACCAGTTAAAAGGTTAATGTTAATGTGTTATAATTCCTTTGGTATTAAATGTTGTTGGGATTGAACCCTACAAAGGAACAGTTGATTAAAGCCAAAAATGGATCAGAACAGTGGATTCAGAATAAGCAGATGTTTGTATCCAATCTTTCCCCTTGGAAGTGGCCCTAACAACTGATGACCTTCATCCACTGATCCTCTACAACAACTGCTGTCCTTCAACAACTGCTAAAGACTGTTTAAAGATTGTTGAAAACAAGCACTGATGCTCAATCTACTGTCATGTTTCATGTACTGCTGATGAAGACAAAGCACTGCTAGGAGTATAACAGTGGAATGGGAAGCAGTAGTTTAGTCTATCTTTTGTTTGTATTGTAATAAGTTATTTGTAATAAGCAGCAGTTATATTAGATCAGTAGTTACAAGTTGTTAGGAGGTTAGATGTCACTTTCATGGTGACGTCAGCAAAAATGCCATAGTGGTTTGCTCGTGTACTATAAATTGAACAGTACCCTGTACTGTTCTATTAGCTCTTTCATCAAAAGTCTTACTGTACGAACAAATGTGTGAGCTTAGGCTGAGGGGGAGATTGTAATACATGCATGCAGTTGTAATTATAGATTGAAATAAATTTAATCATTCGGTTTAATGATAAACATGTTTGTTTGAAAGCAATTCTCCTGTTTGATTGTGTGTGAAAGTTTGTTTCCATTTTAATTTCGCTGCAATTACTCGTTCATCTTCTTAATTCTCAAACAAAAACACAATTATAAGAAACTCAGATCCTA
This sequence comes from Helianthus annuus, assembly GCF_002127325.2. Lineage (NCBI taxonomy): Eukaryota > Viridiplantae > Streptophyta > Magnoliopsida > Asterales > Asteraceae > Helianthus > Helianthus annuus. Next base: position 22,250,851 of record NC_035448.2, on the reverse strand, counting down.
ACAATTGGTATCAGAGCTTGGAAAGTCAAATTTTATCTAACAATCATTTTGACGTAAAAGTTCAGCTCACAACCGTTGATACTTATAATTGTTCGTTTTGTTGAAAAACAGAGTAAGGTTTAATCACGAGCAAAGTTGATTAATCAGTGGCTGTAAAACAACCAGGATGATGTCACAATCACAAGATATTAACAATAGCATCGGTTCACTCTTCAAACCACCCATGTTGAAACGAAATGAGTACAACATCTGGTGTGACAACCCTCACATTTACAGGTATCCGTACACTTAATTAATATTTAATTCGTGCTTAATGACTGTGCTTGATTACAACTGTGATTAAACTGCTTTCTGTTTTCTGTTACATACATACATATGCATCACATTTCATACTGTCACTTCATTTATTTCATACAAACAGTAGTGACAAACTTCATGCACAAAGCATAGTTAGCACACTAGACGGATAACCCAGAAACATGCTGACAATGCCAGCACCTAGACAGACAATGTTTTTAAGGCCAGTATGAGCCAGAGATAGAATACTACACTAGTAGGGAGTGTAGGGAAGTGAGGACCATAAAACTGCGTCATTAAGTGGTAGTTATAGTGCCGGGAAGTGCCAAAAACACACTTTAAATGCAGAATTCTGCACTAAATAACAAAAAATCAGCATTTAACTATGCTAGTAAAGTGCAAAACTTGGAAAAATAGTCCTAGATACTTTCCAAAGTGTTGGGAATTAAATGTGTCACTAAAAGTAACATAAAAGACATCTTATGGATTAAATAAGCACTTTAACGGACAACACCCAACCGAACAACCGGACTTTACCCGGGACACAAAAATATTGCCAAACACATTGTTTTTATTTTTCTGAGCTAGTTAGGGTCCCCGAACACCCTAACACACTATATATTTGATAACACATCATAACACACAAACTTAATACTTGGTTTCTAACTAGAACTTGTAACTAACCATTGGAAACCAACCCTATACCCCCCCTCGAAACCGGTTATGGGAGTGGGGACACCCCCATGATTTTATTCATTTGTTTAATTGATATTGTTTGGTACTTAAGGAGCATAAGACACAATGGGTAATTAGATGTTGGAGTTCACTTATATAAACACACAAGTCCTTACACATTCACCTTCATCTTCATCAAACAACCAACTCTCTCTCCCTCCTCTTCCTCTATCTCGGCCGAACACAACCCCCATCACCACCACCATCATTCAAGCTCCTTCATGCAATCTCTAGTGATCCAAGGGTGTTAAAGATCATACAACGAAGCTTGGTGTGTTCGGAAGCTCAAGGACCTCTTTCATTTTCTTTTAACCACCACATTTACACTCTTGAACTCCCCTAGCCTTGTGCTAGTAGTAAGTGTCTTAGATCTTCATCCTCTTCATATTTTTGATGGTTAATAGTTAAAAGAATGATGAAAAGATACGAACTCTAAACAAACATAGAGAAGTCTTGGAACATAAACTAACTAGTGATAAAATATGGTTAAAATGGTGATGAAATCATGTTATTCTTTTGTTGTTAGGTTTGTTGAATGTTGTGTGTTAGTTAAAATGATATGGACCATCATATGGACTTGCTAGATCATGCTTAAAAACATGAACTAGCAAGATGTGAAAGTTAGAAATTTTGTGGATGATGGAATCATCCACACATAAACTATGAACTTGATTAAATGGGTGTTTTCTTGAAAAATAAAGATCAAAGTAAGTTCTAATATTGTAGATCTAAAGATCCATGAGTGGTTTTTCGAAAGAACCAAGTGAAAAGTATGAGTTTTGTTAAAACTTGGATCTTACATAAACTAAACACATTTTTGGTGAGTAAACAAGTGTAGAAACACTTGTGTAATAAGAAAATTTCACAAAGAAATATTTTTAGAAAATATGACTAGAAATTGTAAATGTTCAAACTCTTTAAAAATGAAGTTTTTAAAGAACTAATCACATTTTGGAAGGTAACCAGACTTACTAAGTGTGCCAGTAAGTTACTACATGTTTTCATAAAAATTCAAGTTCATGAGTTTATGGTTTATGCTTAGTTTTGACAAAGTTTGATAAATAGAGGTTGTATGTTGATGATTGATAATTGATTGAATGATTTTACAAAAGAAAATGATATGCTAGTAAGCATGGACGCCTCCATTTACAAAGGAAACTCTGGCGAAATGCTAGTAAGTGTTTACAAATATATTTTTAACTTGGTTTTCAAAATAAACTTCGCCATGATTTTTATTACAAAATACTAAGTGCCGGAGGTTATTTTCGTAAATAAAATTTGTTAAATATATATTTAGAATATACATTTTATATACTAAAACCCTTGTGTGATTATTTGTTTATTTTGTGAACTAGTTATATTATTTTTAGGATAAGATAATATAACTATTATATACCATAAAATTTCGACCCCAAAATAATACCAAAATTCTCACAAAATAAATATCTAAGTTACACAAGTATTATTGCATTGCGAAACGCTAAAACGTAACTTATGTAATATTTCTGAAAAATACTCTTATGCGTATATTTTTGGTAAAATATTTTTTTGGAGAAATTATGAAGTACAATATAATATTTTTGGGAAAAATATGTATATTTTGGAATTATGATGTTTTAGATGAATAATTTAAAATATATTTTTCGGAATTACAAGTATACATGTATAAATACCCCCACCATTGGGAAGGAAATACATATATAAAATATTTGAGAAGTGTGGATACAAAATAGTTGCCTAACTATTTTTCCTAAAAACAAAACTTAAGTTAAAATAATTAGTATTATTTTAACAAGTATAATATCAAAGTAACGCAACTCAAAACATTAAACCCTAAGCCAAGGCACGGCCCATCCGTCTAATAGACATTAGTACGTGTAGGTCGTCACGGAGCAGATCGAGTTTGAGATTGACGTTACAGGATACGCACTTCTGTGAGTTCATGTCCCCCTTTTCTCTTTACTGTTATCAGTTTTATACTTCGGGGGTGAAATACATGCGACAATTATTACAAACATTTACTTACATGGTATGGTTAGCGTAGGGAGGGTTTATACTACTAGATCATGTGAGGGGTGGGTACAACACTTAAGGCCATTAATCCTCGTTGTTAGGACCGAGGGACACAAGAGTGATAGATCTATTTGGGTGTAGCGAGCACACACCCGTGAGGCCGGAGCGGCCCATAGAGGTGATTGTGTCTTCCAGCCGAAGCCCGGTAACAAATTTGCTAGGTTTGAGTTTTCCTGCACCTTTTCACACATACCAGTGGCTTTGCAACCCATTGGTGATCTCTTTTTCCTTATTTCTACATACCAGGGACTTTTATTCATCCATGAAAGGTTTATACATACTCACTTTTACATGAACTCGCTAAACTTTTGTTGATTTTTCAAACTACATGTATTTCAGGAAATTAATGGATCTGGCGAAGTATGCAATCGTGTCAAGCTGCGTAGGGAATAATGATGTCATCCAGGTTTAGGAGGTGTGACCCTTGCCTGGACGGGTTACAAGTCTTAAATCGTGTCTTTATTAAATCTTTTGTTGTGTCATGTGAACACGTTTTAATTTCATGTCATGTTTGTAACTTGTCTTATGTGTCGACTTTTAAAACAATGATGTTGTGGTAACTTTTAAAACTTAATGAATGGATGACTATCATGTGTTTTATTTTCATATAGCATTGTTATGATTGTGCTATGGTATTAAGAAGTCATACCAAATAAACCCACGCTTCTGCAAAATCCAGGGTGTGACATCTGGCAGAGAAGGATGGGTCACATCCTTGCTCAACAGAATACCAGATGTTGGAAGTCGGTTATCTTTGGACCACATGTTCCAATGGTGCTGAGTGCTGAGGATCCAAAGAAGTTCGAACCTAAGAAAGTTGAGAACTATACAGATCTGGATTTTCAGAAATTTGAACTGGATGCCAAGGCATTTAGCATTGTTGCATCTGCATTACCCAGTGAAATTTATGCTGGACTGTTACACTGTAATAGTTCCAAGGAATTATGGGATGCACTTAAGGAACAATTTGGGGGGACTGAAGAAGTAAATGAAAACAACAGGGAAATTTTGAACCAACAGTATGAAACCTTTTGTCACGTTAAGGGTGAAACATTAACACAATAGTTTGAGCGATTCAGTTGTCTTATTAGTGAGCTAAAACTTGTTAATGTTGAAATTGCTAAGTTAACACAAAATAGCAGGTTTCTTAGATCACTGCTTGTCTGTTCTCAGCTGCCTCTAACAAAGAGACAGAATTATGGCACAGGAGATTGGGGCACATAAATCTCAAGACAATCACTGCTTTGTCAAAACAGGGGTTAGTAAGAGGTCTTCCTCAAAAATTGTTCACCTGTCCTGAGCGTTGTGTTTCCTGCTTAAAAGGAAAGCAACATAAAAGCTCATTTAAGTCCATTGAAGAGTCCAAAACAACCAAGTGCTTGCAAATGCTGCACATGGATCTGTTTGGCCCAGTAAAAGTCATGAGTCTTAAAAAGAAAAGATATTGTTTGGTGATTATAGATGACTTTTCTAGGTTTACATGGACTTATTTCTCACATTCCAAAGATGAGACTGCAGGCATTCTGCAAGACTTTGTTACACAGGTTGAAAAGCAGGTTGACTGGCCAGTAAAAGTCTTCAGGAGTGACAATGGCACAGAGTTCAGAAATAGGGAGTTGGCTGAGTTTTGGGTGTCAAAAGGAATTGTAAGGCAGTACAGCATTCCAAGGACACCAGAGAAAAATGGGGTTGTTGAAAGAAAGAACGGGACATTGATTGAGGCTGCCAGAACCACGCTTGCTGATTCAGGTTTGCCATTAACTTTCTGGGCAGAGGCAGTAAACACTGCTTGCTATATCCAGAACCGAGTTTTAATCAACCTCGGGCATCAAAAGAGTGCCTATGAACTGCTGTATAAAATCAAACCACTGATCTCATACTTTAAAGTATTTGGCTGCCCATGCTTTATTTTGAATTTAAAAGACTCAATTTCAAAATTTGCAGCCAAAGTAGACAGTGGATATCATTTGGGATACTCAACCACTACTAAGGCCTACAAAGTGTTTAACACAAGGACCAAAACAGTGGAAGAGACTTTGAATGTGAAGTTCAATGAAAATCCCTGCAAATCCTGCAGAATTTTTTGATCTTGATAAATTTACTTTTGAAAATGTTACTGTCAAGACTAACAATGCAGGTCCATCAGAAAATCCTCCATCAGACAATGGGTATGAAGTGATCATTCCACAACAAACCTTCAAATCCATTGCCAAAGCAGCAGGTGTTCAAAACAGATGTCAAAGTTCAACCACTGCTACCTCAACAGTTGTTGACCAAAGTAGCCCATTAACCCCTGCTTCCACATCATCAAACACTGTTGATAGTTCTCAAACAGTGGATAAAAGTCAGCATGTGTCCACACCATTACCTCCAATTCCACCTCCATTCCAAGCCACTGCTGGATCATCAAAGTCACCAGCAGTGGTTAGCTCAGATGATTCACATCTGCAGCCCTCACCATTAAATGCCATTATTCCATACCAAGGAGATCTAATCTTCTTGAAGGCTCATCCACCAGACCAAATCATTGGCAACATCAGTGAAGGGGTGCTCACAAGAAGTCAATCCCAAAACATCTGTCTTTTTGCTGGTTTTCTATCTCTTCATAAGCCAGTCAAGTACCAAGAGGCACTGAAAGACAACAGCTGGGTAGAGGCCATGCAAGAGGAGCTCCAACAGTTTAGAAGACAACAAGTATGGGAGCTTGTACCACTGCCAGAGGGTGTGAGTCCTATTGGCACAAAGTGGGTCTTCAAAAATAAAACTGATGAAAGGGGCATTGTTGTCAAGAGTAAGGCAAGGCTAGTGGTTCAAGGTTTCAGACAGGAAGAGGGCATTGATTATGATGAAACTTTTGGCCCTGTAGCAAGATTAGAAGCTATCAGACTGTTCTTGGCCTTTGCTGTCAACTACAACATAAAGGTGTTTTGGTAAAATTCAAGAAGAGGTATATGTTTGTCAACCTCCTGGTTTTGAGGATCCATTTAATCCAAATCATGTCTACAAGCTAAACAAAGCTTTGTATGGCTTGAAACAAGCACCTAGAGCCTGGTATGAAACTCTTTCCACCTTTCTACTCTCTATTGGTTTCACAAGAGGTAAAATAGATAAAACATTGTTTTTAAAATGGAGAGGGAAAGACTTGATGATTGTCCAGATTTATGTGGATGACATCATTTTTGGAAGCACATGTTCTAAAATGTGTGAAGAGTTCAGAAAACTCATGACAGCTGAGTTTGAGATGAGTGCAATGGGTAAACTCCAGTGCTTTCTTGGTCTCCAAGTAAGGCAACTACAAAATTGTACCTTCATCCATCAAGGAAACTATGCCAAAGAACTTTAAAAGAAATTTGAGATGGATGATTGCAAGCCATGTAGTACACCCATTGCAACCACAAAAATAGTCATGTCTGATGAAAAGGATGATTTGGTTGATCAAACTCTTTATAGAAGCATGATTGGGTCTTTATTGTACCTAACTGCTCTAGGCCAGACATCATGTTTGCAACATGTGTTTGTGCAAGATCCCAATCAGCCCCTAGAAAGTCAAACCTTATTGCTGTAAAAAGGATATTCAGATACCTAAAAGGTGCTCCGACCATTGGTATCTGGTATCCAGCTGATGGAAATATCAAGCTTTCAGGTTTCTCAGATAGTGACTTTACTGGATGTAACACAACAAGGAAGTCCACTTCAGGAGGGTGCCAATTCCTAGGCAATTGCTTAGTGTCTTGGCAAAGCAAAAAAGCAAGCAACAGTTTCAACATCCACTGCTGAGGCAGAGTATATAGCTGCTGCAAGCTGTACAACCCAACTGCTTTGGCTTCAAAATTAATTGTTGGATTTTGGTATCACTGCCCTAAAGACACCTCTCATGTTGGACAGTCAGGCAGCAGAAAATATCATCAAAAATCCAGTCTCTCATTCAACCACCAAGCACATTGATATCAGATATCACTTTGTGAGGGATTGCTATGAAAAAGGTTTGATTTCTCTGCACCATGTTCCAACTAAAGATCAGCTGGCAGATGTGCTATCAAAAGCATTAGACACATCCACCTTTGAAAGCTTGATCTCTAGGATTGGCATGCTGAACATGGAATAACAAGCAAAATCCTGTTTTTCTATGAATAAAAGCACTAAAATGTTTTTAGAAAATCAAAAATCCATCCTTAAAAATAGCTAAAAATGAAATTTTCATTAATCCTTAAAAGTCTGCCATAACCACTGTTTTTGGTTCAAACATCTGTTCTATGAATGCTGTCCACTGCTGAAAGTCAACCTCTGTTCTCTCATTTTCTTGGTAATCACTGTTGATCAAACATCAGTGTTTTCAACCACAGATAGGCTATCCACTGATAGTTTTAAAGTCACCCACTGTTTTCATTATAACCGTTGCAACCACTGATATTGCTCCATCAGTGGTTTCCTAAAACAACTGTCTTCCATCACTCATCAGGGGTTGGCACGTGGACAGTACATAGCGGTCAGATCTTTTGTAACCGCTGCCACGTCAGCATTCACTTTTTCCCCCTATAAAACCCTGATCAAAACCCTAAACAGGGTTTTCACTGTCGAATCGAATTCAAAATTCCTTTCTCAAAGCAGTTATCATCCAATTATCTCAAATCCTTCATCGTCTTCTTCCTCTCGCACTCACTTTCAAATCACCATGGCCCTTCCCTTCAAAACTCCTCACAATTACTCGGGTCTACCAGAAAAACCCACTCATACTGAAACCTTCAACTCCATCATTGATGCTCTGTCGTCCTCAAAGTACAAAACTTTGTTGACTTGTGATGCTCCAATCTTCATTGAAACCCAACAAGAATTCTGGAAAAGTGCTAAATTGGAAACTAAGGATAAAAAGCCCTTAGCCATTAATTCTTCTATAAAGGGTATTTCAGTCACCATAACACCTCAAACCATTTGAGAAGTGTTTGAACTCGATGATCTTCAAGGTAAACTTATTTTCCTAAAACAGAGTATCAAACTGATTTTCTTGAGAGAGGGTATGAAGAGGAAATGAAAAAAGACACTTTATAAAAAGGCAGTTTTTCTCCTACCATGAGGTTTTTGTTTCATACCCTCATCATGTGTGTCTCAAATAAAACAACTGCCTTCAATGAGATCCCATTGAAGATTCAATACCTGGGCTATGCTATATTACAAAAAGAAAATTTCAACTATTCCCAGGAGATCTTCAATTATCTTGTTACAAATGTTAATAAAAAGGCATTTTTGTTATTTCCAAGGTTTTTAAGTTAATATTTTAATAAGAAATTTTCCAAGGATAATGCTCATGTGTTAATCCAAGGAAATCCCTTTCAAATGAACAGCCTAACTTCTGAAACCTTACAAGGCTGTCAAAAATTTCAAAAACACAAACAGAGGTTCCTAAGCAGAATTTAGCAGCTACCACTGCTCCTCAGGTATCTGCTGTTGAGCCCACTGCTCAAGGTGATCACAGCAGCAAAACCACTTCTGTGAAACCCACACCTAAAGCCACCAAAAGACCAAAATAGAAAAAATCTCAAAAGCCCCCCAAACCCAAAACAAAGGTAACTCTGGAAGATGAGATCCCAGAGATTATACCAGTGACAACACCAAAGTCACCAATAACCACTTCTGCTACTTCCTCACAGCAGATGGTTGAAAGATCTCAACCTGAGCCTCAAACTCCTCCTGCTTCTTCTAAAAAAGAAGAAGTTGTAAGAACAGGGAAACCAAATTATGATGCTCTGGAATCACTTGATTCCATCATCCACAACCCACTGCCCGGGGCAAATTCTCTTTCTACCCCTATCCTCACTGCACAAATTCCACCACAAATAAAGCCCTTGTTGGATGCACTTGATATAGCTCAGACAAAAATCAGTTCTTCTCAAACACCTATCACTGAGAATATGCCTCAACAAGTGATTGAGTCTGAGCACCCTATCATTGCTAACCCACCAACAACTGAGGAGGTTACACTGCAGGAAGTACAAGTACTTCCTGTCAGTAGTTCAAGTGGAGCAGCTACTACAAGTGTTGAACCTACTGGTTTACACCTGGGTAGTAGTTTCATAAGTGAGACTCCCTTGAAGGTAATTTCTTCTATGGGAACCAGGGCGTTTCCAGCTTTCACTGGGTCACTTAAACTGGTCACCCCTACTGAGCACCAAACTTTGAAGCTTTTGAGCTTTAAAAAGATCAACAAGCAACACACCTGTTAACTTATTGTTCCTCAAGTTAAAGTGTCTGAGCTCAGAAAGAGAGGCGAGAACAGGGTGAAGCGAAAGGGTTATCGGGGATATTGTAGGCGGTGTCAGAGGACGATGGAGGTTCCAGTGGTTTAGGATGGTGGTGGCAACGGTGGTGGTTCCGGTGGTTGAGGATGGTGAACGGCGATGATGGTTGAAGAGGTTGAGGATGGTGACGATGGTTTTGGATGATGGTGAGGAACGGTATTGGTGGTTTGAGATGATGGTGACAGTGGTTTAGGATGGTGGTGGTTGAAGTGGTTGAGGATGTTGACGATGATTATGTGTATACCCTGACATATATATATATATATATATATATATATATATATATATATATATATATATATAGAGAGAGAGAGAGAGAGAGTAGGAGTTGGCTACAAAGCCAATATTTCCTACAAAGTGTAGGAAGCCATATGAGAGTGACATGTGGCAATTAAGTTTTTTTAATAAAAAGGGCATTAAGGTAACTTGATAATTATTTTATTTATGGAATTTATTTTATTATTAACTAACTCATGAGAATTTTAAGGAAACTTAATATCTTCTTGATTTCGTATCGGAGGTCATCAAAATTACTGGAGGTTATCATTTCATGCAATTTCATATCTTCTTCTTAAATCAATTGCCTGATAAAAAATAATGGCTTCTTCAGCAAGTTCTTGACAATGTGTTTTACCAGTTAAAAGGTTAATGTTAATGTGTTATAATTCCCTTGGTATTAAATGTTGCTGGGATTGAACCCTACAAAGGAACAGTTGATTAAAGCCAAAACTGGATCAGAACAGTGGATTCAGAATAAGCAGATGTTTGTATCCAATCTTTCCCCTTGGAAGTGGCCCTAACAACTGATGACCTTCATCCACTGATCCTCTACAACAACTGCTGTCCTTCAACAACTGCTAAAGACTGTTTAAAGATAGTTGAAGACAAGCACTGATGCTCAATCTACTGTCATGTTTCAAGTACTGCTGATGAAGACAAAGCACTGCTAGGAATATAACAGTGGAATGGGAAGCAGTAGTTTAGTCTATCTTTCGTTTGAATTGTAATAAATTATTTGTAATAAGCAGGAGTTATATTAGATCAGTAGTTACAGGTTGTTAGGAGGTTAGATGTCACTTTCATGGTGACGTCAGCAAAGATGCCATAGTGGTTTGCTCGTGTACTATAAATAGAACAGTACCCTGTACTTTTCTATTAGCTCTTTCATCACAAGTCTTACTGTACGGACAAATTGTGTGAGCTCAGGCTGAGGGGGGAGATTGTAATTCATGCATGCAGTTGTAATTGAAGATTGAAATAAATTTAATCATTCGGTTCAATGATAAACATGTTTGTTTGAAAGCAATTCTCTCGTTTGATTGTGTGTGAAAGTTTGTTTCCATTTTAATTTCGCTGCAATTACTCGTTCATCTTCTTAATTCTCAAACAAAAACACAATTATAAGAAACTCAGATCCTAACAATTGGTATCAGAGCTAGGACAGTCAAATTTTGTCTAACAATCATTTTGACGTAAAAGTTCAGCTCACAATCGTTGATACTTATAATTGTTCGTTTTGTTGAAAAACAGAGTAAGGTTTAATCACGAGCAAAGTTGATTAATCAGTGCCTGTAAAACAACTAGGATGGGTCACATCCTTGCTCAACAGAATACCAGATGTTGGAAGTCGGTTATCTTTGGACCACATGTTCCAATGGTGCCGAGTGCTGAGGATCCAAAGAAGTTCGAACCTAGGAAAGTTGAGAACTATACATATCTGGATTTTCAGAAATTTGAACTGGATGCCAAGGCATTTAGCATTGTTGCATCTGCATTACCCAATGAAATTCATGCTGGACTGTTACACTGTAACAGTGCCAAGGAATTATGGGATGCATTTAAGGAACAATTTGGGGGACCGATGAAGTAATTGAAAACAACAGGGAAATTTTGAACCAACAGTATGAAACCTTTTGTCACGTTAAGGGTGAAACATTAACACAACAGTTTGAGCGATTCAGTTGTCTCATTAGTGAGCTAAAACTTGTTAATGTTGAAATTGCTAAGTCAACACAAAATAGCAGGTTTCTTAGATTACTGCCTGAAAAATGGGATACAATTGCCTTTGTGACCAGAAATTCTGTTGAGTTCAAAGATCTGACCCTGACCCAACTTCATGGTAGACTCCTGACCTATAAAAGGGAGTTAAACCAGAAAAAGAAGTTGCAAGAGTCTGGCAAAGTTGCAGATGACTACTCATTTGGCAATACAGCTCTTCTGGGTCAGGAAGAGTCTGGCGGTAGTAAGGATCAGAGTTATGATCATTTTATTGACATAACTACTGGTGATAACCTCAACTCTGATCCTCACTCATCTAATTTTGCTTTACAACAAATGGAGAAAGCCAGAACTTTGACAATCTGTGCTTTGAACTCAATGACCTTCAGCATTTTGATCCAACTGACTTAGAAGAAATGGACATATTACACCAACTTGCACTGCTGAGTGTTAGAACCAGCAAGTTTTACAAAAGGACAGGGAGAAAATTCCCAGGGTTGCATAGGAATCTAAAAGTAGGGTTGGATAAGTCAAAATCAAATGCTACAAGTGCAACAGGTTAGGTCACTTTGCTAGGGAATGTAGGAGTCAAACCAATGGACCTATTATCACTCACCCTAGTCTAAGACCACAAAATAACCAAAGCACTGTGCAGTATTCCCATTATACCCCTGCTACCCATGTAAACACTGCTCATTATGCAAACCCTGGAACCCATGTTCCTATGCATTATGTCCAAACCACTGTCCCACAAATTTAGTATGTCCAAGCTCCTGTCCCTCAAGTTCAAGTGCAACCAGTTGCACCTCAACAAGCTACACCAGCAGTGGTTCAACCAGATCAGCAAAGCTTTTTCACCCAAGGCTTTGTTGACTGGAGTACCTTACCTGATGAGCTAGGTGATGAAAATTTTGCACTCTATGCTACTAATGATGCTTCTAATGATGAATATTGTTTTATGGCATTAGAGTCAATACCAGAAGGGCTGGAAACTGAAGAAGGACAGTCAGGTGCTGAAAGAGTGGATGAAGTTGCTGAAGCAGTGGTTAGTGCTGTTGCTGGTGAAATACTGTTGGGAGAAAGTTCAGAACCCCTGTTGGAACCACTGTTTGACCCCTGGTCTGAAGAAGAAGAAGAAGAAAAGAAACAAGGTGAAAAGGAAAAGAAGGTGGCTGATGAGAAAGAGCATGCTTGTGACTGTGCCATGATGGCTGCAGCTAAGGTATCATCTCAGGTTCTTAAAAATCTGTGTTCAGACAAATGCATCTTAGCATTTGCTAACATTAAAGAGGTGAATGAAAAACTTAGGGATAGAATGCTAAATGATGAATTTCAATTTGAAAGGTCATTAAAAGAACTGAAAATCAAATTGGCTGAAAAAGATAATGAAATCTGCAGTCTTAAACAAGAGCATAGCATAACCAAGGACCAACTCCAGACTATGATAGAAAAATATCAAGCCTGCAAAAAGGAGTTGGAATCCACCCAAATCACTTGTGAAAAATGGGTGGAATCATGGAAAGGTTATGAGGTCATGCTTGAAAAACAGATCAAAAGCAATGTAAAATTTGGTGTTGGTTTTAGAAAACATGATGAAATTGAAAACACTGCTGCAAATGAATCTGTTCAATCCACGGTTAAAATCATACCCACAAATAAGTATGGCCAAGAAGTTGAAATAACTAATAAACTTGGTAACAAGATCACTCTGGAAAGATCTGTGGGGTCCTCAACTTTTGAGGAAATTGAGAAATACCAATTTAAACCCACATGGTCTGATGAGTGTGATATCCTTAAAAACTTTAAACCAATGGACTTCAAAACTGTAGATGGTGTAAAAGCTCCAAAGGCAAAGGTCATTCCTCTTAAGGACATCCCAACAGTGGTTCAAAACTCTGTTGCAAAGGAACCTGAAAAGAGGAAGAAAAGATTAAAAACTTGTTTTGTGACTTTTGTGAAAAGAAAAATCATTTGACCAAAGATTGTTTTCATTTAAAAGATTATGATCTAAACAAAACAAGTACTGTTGTGCCTTCAAGCAACTGCACCATCTGTGGCAAATCAAACCATTCTACTCAGCAGTGTGTGTACTTGAAATCCTTTGAGGTCAAAAAGGAAGAGTACATGTCAAAAACACCAATGAGTTCATCAAAACCATCTGTCAAGAACCAACCACTGTTTGTGCCAGTTCAAACAGCTGTTACAAAATAGCTAAACCAAACCTCTGTTAAAAGAGATGTTCAGGTGACTGATGCACCTCCTGCTAACCAATACCGAAGAGGTAAAGGTCAACCACCATACCCAAGGGTCCCACATGTTTATGAGGCTTACAAAAGACCTTCTAAACCAAGATTGAACATGCATCCCTTTGGGTACCAGCAAATGATAGGGCAAGACCCCCAACAGTGGTTAGAGAAAAACAGTTCCAAAACTGTCCAAACCCCTGAGCTAACCACTGTCCATCCACCTGAACTTAACACAGACACTGTTGAGACCCCATCCAAAGCCTTATTGGCTTTGGAGAATCTAATGAACTAACCTTTTACTTGATGTGCAGGGAGCTTCTGCATGCTTAGATAGTCTTTGGTATGTAGATAGTGGAGGCTCCAGGCACATGACTGGATGTAGAGCCCTACTCAAAGATTTCAAAACTCATGGAGGGGGTGATATATCCTTTGGTAATAATAGTAAAGGGAAGGTTATGGGGTCAGGTACAGTTCAGTCTGGTAATGTTAAGTTTGAAAATGTCAATCTAATAGACAATCTAAAATTCAACCTTCTTAGTGTCTCACAAATGAGTGATAAAGGCTATGGCTCATTCTTCACTAAAGATTGTTGTAGGATTGTTGGACCAGAAATGGTTAAAAAGATTGAAGAAATAATAAAAAATGGAAAAACCCAACTTGTTGCTCAAAGGAGTGGCAATGTTTATGTAGTTGATTCGTCAAAAGAGAGCCCCAGAACTGATGCCTGTCTGTTCTCAGCTGCCTCTAACAAAGAGACAGAATTATGGCACAGGGGATTGGGGCACATAAATCTCAAGACAATCACTGCTTTGTTAAAACAGGGGTTAGTAAGAGGTCTTCCTAAAAAATTGTTCACCTGTCCTGAGCATTGTGTTTCCTGCTTAAAAGGAAAGCAACATAAAAGCTCATTTAAGTCCACTGAAGAGTCCAAAACAACCAAGTGCTTGCAAATGTTGTACATGGATCTGTTTGGCCTAGTAAAAGTCATGAGTCTTAAAAAGAAAAGATATTGTTTGGTGATTGTAGATGACTTTTCTAGGTTTACATGGACTTATTTCTTACATTCCAAAGATGAGATTGCAGGCATTCTGCAAGACTTTGTTACACAGGTTGAAAAGCAGCTTGTCTTGCCAGTAAAAGTCTTCAGGAGTGACAATGGCACAGAGTTCAGAAATAGGGAGTTGGATGAGTTTTGTGTGTCAAAAGGAATTGTAAGGCAGTACAGCATTCCAAGGACACCAGAGCAAAATGGGGTTGTTGAAAGAAAGAACAGGACATTGATTGAGGCTGCCAGAACCATGCTTGCTGATTCAGGTTTGCCATTAACTTTCTGGGCAGAGGCAGTAAACACTGCTTGCTATGTCCAGAACAGAGTTTTAATCAACCCCAGGCATCAAAAGACTGCCTATGAACTGCTGTATAAAATCAAACCACTGATCTCATACTTTAAAGTATTTGGCTGCCCATGCTTTATTTTGAATTTAAAAGACTCAATTTCAAAATTTGCAGCCAAAGTAGACAGTGGATATCCTTTGGGATACTCAACCACTACTAAGGCCTACAAAGTGTTTAACACAAGGACCAAAACAGTGGAAGAGACTTTGAATGTGAAGTTCAATGAAAATCCCTGCAAATCCTGTAGAATGTTTTGATCTTGATAAATTTACTTTTGAAAATGTTGCTGTCAAGACTAACAATGCAGGTCCATCAGAAAATCCTCCATCAGAGGTATGAAGTGATCATTCCACAACAAACCTTCAAATCCATTGCCAGAGTAGCAGGTGTTCAAAACAGCTGTCAAAGTTCAACCACTGCTACCTCAACAGTTGTTGACCAAAGTAGCCCATTAACCCCTGCTTCCACATCATCAAACACTATTGATAGTTCTCAAACAGTGGATAAAAGTCAGCATATGTCCACACCATTACCTCCAATTCCACCTCCATTCCAAGCCACTGCTGGATCATCAAAGTCACCAGCAGTGGTTAGCTCAGATGATTCACATCTGCAGCCGTCACCATTAAATGCCATTATTCCATACAAAGGAGATCTAATCTTCTTGAAGTCTCATCCACCAGACCAAATCATTGGCAACATCAGTGAAGGGGTGCTCACAAGAAGTCAATCCCAAAACATCTGTCTTTTTGTTGGTTTTCTATCTCTTCATCAGCCAGTCAAGTACCAAAAGGCACTGAAAGACAACAGCTGGGTAGAGGCCATGCAAGAGGAGCTCCAACAGTTTAGAAGACAACAAGTATGGGAGCTTGTACCACTGCCAGAGGGTGTGAGTCCTGTTGGCACAAAGTGGGTCTTCAAAAATAAAACTGATGAAAGGGGCATTGTTGTCAAGAATAAGGCAAGGCTAGTGGTTCAAGGTTTCAGACAGGAAGAGGGCATTAATTATGATGAAACTTTTGCCCCTGTAGCAAGATTAGAAGCTATCAAACTGTTCTTGGCTTTTGCTGCCAACTACAACATAAAGGTGTTTCAAATGGACATTAAGTGTGCATTCATCTATGGTAAAATTCAAGAAGAGGTATATGTTTGTTAACCTCATGGTTTTGAGGATCCATTTAATCCAAATCATGTCTACAAGCTAAACAAAGCTTTGTATGGCTTGAAATAAGCACCTAGAGCCTGGTATGAAACTCTTTCCACCTTTCTACTCTCTATTGGTTTCACAAGAGGTAAATTAGATAAAACATTGTTTTTAAAATGGAAAGGGAAAGACTTGATGATTGTCCAGATTTATGTGGATGACATCATTTTTGGAAGCACATGTTCTAAAATGTGTGAAGAGTTCAGACAAATCATGACAGCTGAGTTTGAGATGAGTGCAATGGGTGAACTCCAGTGCTTTCTTGGTCTCCAAGTAAGGCAACTACAAAATGGTACCTTCATCCATCAAGGCAAATATGCCAAATAACTTTTAAAGAAATTTGAGATGGATGATTGCAAGCCATGTAGTACACCCATTGCAACCACAAAAATAGTCATGTCTGATGAAAAGGATGATTTGGTTGATCAAACTGCTTATAGAATCATGATTGGGTCTTTATTGTACCTAACTGCTCTAGGCCAGACATCATGTTTGCAACATGTGTTTGTGCAAGATCCCAATCAGCCCATAGAAAGTCAAACCTTATTGCTGTAAAAAGGATATTCAGATACCTAAAAGGTGCACCCACCATTGGTATCTGGTATCCAGCTGATGGAAATATCAAGCTTTCAGGTTTCTCAGATAGTGACTTTACTGGATGTAACACAACAAGGAAGTCCACTTCAGGAGGGTGCCAATTCCTAGGCAATTGCTTACTGTCTTGGCAAAGCAAAAAAGCAAGCAGCTGTTTCAACATCCACTGCTGAGGCAGAGTATATAGCTGCTGCAAGCTGTACAGCCCAACTGCTTTGGCTTTAAAATCAGTTGCTGGATTTTGGTATCACTGCCCTAAAGACACCTCTCATGTTGGACAGTCAGGCAACAGAAAATATCATCAAAAATCCAGTCTCTCATTCAACCACCAAGCACAATGATATCACACATCACTTTATGAGGGATTGCTATGAAAAAGGTTTGATTTCTTTGCACCATGTTCCAACTAAAGATCAGCTGGCAGATGTGCTAACAAAAGCATTAGACACATCCACCTTTGAAAGCTTGATCTCTAGGATTGGCATGCTGAACATGGAATAACAGGCAAAATCCTGTTTTTCTATGAATAAAAGCATTAAAATGTTTTCAGAAAATCAAAAATCCATCCTAAAAAATAGCTAAAAATGAAATTTTCATTAAACCTTAAAAGTCTGCCATAACCACCGTTTTTGGTTCAAACATCTGTTCTGTGAATGCTGTCCACTTCTGAAAGTCAACCTCTGTTCTCTCATTTCCTTGGTAATCACTGTTGATCAAACATCTGTGTTTTCAGCCACTGATAGTTTTAAAGTCACCCACTGTTTTCATTATAACTGTTGCAACCACTGATATTGCTCCATCAGTGGTTTCCTAAAACAACTGTCTTCCATCTCTCATCAGGGGTTGGCACGTGGACAGTATATAGCGGTTAGATCTTTTGTAACCGCTGCCACATCAGCATTCACTTTCCCCCCTATAAAACCCTGATCAAAACCCTAAACAGGGTTTTCACTGTCGAATCGAATTCAAAATTCCTTTCTCAAAGCAGTTATCATCCGTTTATCTCAAATCCTTCATCGTCTTCTTCCTCTCGCACTCACTTTCAAATCACCATGGCCCTTCCTTTCAAAACTCCTCACAATTACTTGGGTCTACTAGAAAAACACACTCATAATGAAACCTTCAAATCCATCATTGATGCTCTGTCGTCCTCAAAGTACAAAACTTTGTTGACTTGTGATGCTCCAATCTTCATTGAAACCCAGCAAGAATTCTGGAAAAATGCTAAATTGGAAACTAAGGATAAAAAGCCCTTAGCCATCAATTCTTCTATAAAGGGTATTTCAGTCACCATAACACCTCAAACCATTTCAGAAGTGTTTGAACTCGATGATCTTCAAGGTAAAACTTCTTTTCCTAAAACAGAGTATCAAACTGATTTTCTTGAGAGAGTGTATGAAGAGGAGATGAAAAAAGACACTTTACAAAAAGGCAGTTTTCCTCCTGCCATGAGGTTTTTGTTTCATACCCTCATCATGTGTGTCTCAAATAAAACAACTGCCTTCAATGAGATCCCATTGAAGATTCAATACGTGGGCTATGCTATATTACAAAAAGAAAATTTCAACTATTCCCAGGAGATCTTCAATTATCTAGTTACAAATGTTAAATAAAAAAAGGCATTTTTGTTATTTCCAAGGTTTTTAAGTTACTATTTTAATAAGAAATTTTCCAAGGATAATGCTCATGTGTTAATCCAAGGAAATCCCTTTCAAATGAACAACCTAACTTCTGAAACCTTTACAAGGCTGTTAAAAATTTCAAAACACAAACAGAGGTTCCTAAGCAGAATTTAGCAGCTACCACTGCTCCTCAGGTATCTGCTGTTGAGCCCACTGCTCAAGGTGATCACAGCAGCAAAACCACTTCTGTGAAACCCACACCTAAAGCCACCAAAAGACCAAAACAGAAAAAATCTCAAAAGCCCCCCAAACCCAAAACAAAGGTAACTCTGGAAGATGAGATCCCAGAGATTATACCAGTGACAACACCAAAGTCACCAATAACCACTGCTGCTACTTCCTCACAGCAGATGGTTGAAAGATCTCAACCTAAGCTTCAAACTCCTCCTGCTTCTTCTAAAAAAGAACAGGTTGTAAGAACAGGGAAACCAAATTATGATGCCCTGGAATCACTTGATTCCATCATCCACGGCCCACTGCCCGGGGCAAATTCTCTTTCTACCCCTATCCTCACTGCACAAATTCCACCACAAATAAATCCCTTGTTGGATGCACTTGATATAGCTCAGACAGAAATTAGTTCTTCTCAAACACCTATCACTGAGAATATGCCTCAACAAGTGACTGAGTCTGAGCCCCTATCATTGCTAACCCACCAACAACTGAGGAGGTTACACTGCAGGAAGTACAAGTACTTCCTGTCAGTAGTTCAAGTGGAGCAGCTACTACAAGTGTTGAACCCACTGGTTTACACTTGGGCAGTAGTTTCATGAGTGAGACTCCTTTAAAGGCAATTTCTTCTATGGGAACCAGGGTGTTTCCAGCTTTCACTGGGTCGCTTAAACTGGTCACCCCTACTGAAGGAAGAAGTCCCCAGTACCAAGAAAAAGGGGCATTAGTGGATGACTTTTGGGATACTTTCCCTAAGTCAACTACTGATACAACCACTGCCAGTGGGAAATCAGATGCTCCCATTAACTTGGGTGATGGTTTAATGTACAGAGAATTGACGGAGAGAGTTGATAAGCTTTATAACTCTGTTGTAGAAATCAAATACATGCTGCAACAGTTGTTACAAGCACAAAAGGCAACACCTACTGTTGTACCAGTTGCAACATCAGCTCCAACATCTGCTCCTACTCCCACTAAGCTTTGGAAATTATTTCAACCTCTGCTTCACCAACAAAGAGAATATGCTGATCAGCAACATGAAATTCAAGTTCAAAAGATCAGAAATTTGATGGAAGCAAGGTTTAAAGATACCCAAGAAGACTTCAAGGCAATCAAGGCCCATCTGCTGCAAACCACTGGCACTGCTCCTCCTACCATAATTTTTGTTGATAATCCTCCACCCATTGATGCCAAAAAGGGGGAGAAAATGAAGCAGTTAAAGAAAAAGGGATATGAAGATGGTCTGTACATTGCACCAGATAATTCCAGTATGCTTGCAGACATCCCTAAGCCAGGTGGTTCCAAAAAGGTTGATGTAACCTTAAATGCTATTGCTGATGCAAAAGCAAGGCTGAAAAAGGATATGGAGGCAAAGGGTATATCAAAGTTTGAGCAGGAGAAGAAAGTTTATATGGAGATGGAAGTACAGGGTGTTTCTGAGCCCATGGATGAGGAAAATCCTAAGCCTAAAAGAAAACAGCCCACTAGAAAAGTGAGGCAACCCAAATCCATACCTTCCAGACTCACAAAACATACTCCCCAAACTCCCAAAAACTCCTCTCATCAACCTTCCAAACCAACAGATGTTAAAACACCTGTTGTATCAACAGCTGTTGGTACTTCAGTGGTTTCAACTTCTGTCACCCAAACAACTGCTGTTGGTACTTCAGTGGTTTCAACTTCTGTCACCCAAACAACTGCCACCACTACCACTTCAACACACACTCAATCCACTGCCTTTCCAAAAATCACATCACCACCAAAAACATCCTCATTACCACCAACACCTCCTGCCAAAAAGCAGAAGACATCAGGTGACACATCATCTGTTGTAATGACAACAGTGGTTGAAACACCAGTTGCTTCAACAGCTGTTAGTCAGCTACCTACCACTCAAATCACTACCACTGAACCCACCAAAACACCACCAACCTCTCCTAAACCCAAAAGGAGAAGGGTAATATTCAATGATGAATCTTCACCACCTCCAACATCTTCACAACCACTGACACTTGTTACCATTCCAAACCCTGTTCCACTCTCTTCAGCACAAGCCTTTAATCCAAACACTGCCATTACTCCTGCAGGTGTTCTGTATCCATTAGCTCTTCCAGCAGTTAGAGAGGATATCAAATCCTTCTACAATAGAAGATGACCCTGCAAAAAGGAGTCTGCCATCTCTTCAAGGATATCCTAGGCCTAATAACATTGAAGAATACTTGAAGTTAAAGGGTCAACAAGCTGAGGATATCTCTAAAAGAAATACGTAAGGAAAATCTGACAAAGAAATTCAAAGAAACTACCAATATCTGCTAACTCAAGTCAGAACTTTGGAACAGTTTGCAAAAGATCTCTGTCAGAAATTATTAGAAAGAGATGATGAAAGCATGAGAAAAGATTACATTGAACACATTATGGCATTCAAGAAATACAAGGGAGACAAGGCTCAATATAAAGAATGGACCCTTGGTGAGCTCAAAGAGGAGTTAGAAAGAATTGAAAAGATGAACAAAGATAAAGTAAAAGATACTCCTCCTGTTTGGTCAAAGTACAAGAAGAATGACCAGAAAAGACTTTAAAGCTGAAGAGAATGAAAGAGGAGCTAATCACAGCTGATTTTGGGTCAAGGAATCAGGCCACAAGATGACCAGAAGATAAAGTCATGGCCAGTTACAAAAAGTTGGAAGAATTGACGAAAAAAATCCAAATGTTCCACAAAAGCCTGACAATCCTGAAGCAGTGGTTCCAGCTAAACCACAAAAGCTACAAATTAGGAGATCCACTGCTCCACCTGCTGCCATCCTCAATCAAAGAAGGAAACAAAAGCAGATGGATGCAAAAACACCAGAAGATGTAGCAGCAGGGGATTACATTATAAAAATGGTCCTTCAACAGATGATAGCAGAGAACCCTGAATTGGCAAAAAATTTAAACACTGCTCAACCAGTCATCACCAGGCCACAATCTCTAAATTCCTCAAAAATAATGACTCTCGCAAGAAACCCATTGGATTCAAAAATACTAAAGTGGAAATATGACAAACAGACCCATGTATTGACTCTGCTCAGATCCAATGGTGTAGTGAGGCACATATCAAGGGAACAAGCACTTGGCCTGGGTGTTGAAGATCTATAGGATCTCCTTGAGCTTCCACTTTGTAGGGATGAGGATGACACAAGTTCCATGGACTTTGAATTACAATTCAAAGGACAAGTTAGGGAATACTTGATGAGGCAACAAAAATCCACAATAATGAAGGGTTTTGGCATCATCTGTTCTAGGGGGAGATTGTTGGGATTGAACCCTACAAAGGAACAGTTGATTAAAGCCAAAACTGGATCAAAACAGTGGATTCAGAATAAGCAGATGTTTGTATCCAATCTTTCCCCTTGGAAGTGGCCCTAACAACTGATGACCTTCATCCACTGATCCTCTACAACAACTGCTGTCCTTCAACAACTGCTAAAGACTGTTGAAGACAAGCACTGATGCTCAATCTACTGTCATGTTTCAAGTATTGCTGATGAAGACAAAGCACTGCTAGGAGTATAACAGTGGAATGGGAAGCAGTAGTTTAGTCTATCTTTTGTTTGTATTGTAATCAGTTGTTTGTAATAAGCAGTAGTTGTATTAGATCAGTAGTTACAGGTTGTTAGGAGGTTAGATGTCACTTTCATGGTGATGTCAGCAAAGATTCCACAGTGGCTTGCTCGTGTACTATAAATAGAACAGTACCCTGTATTGTTCTATTAGCTCTTTCATCACAAGTCTTCCTGTACGAACAAATAGTGTGAGCTCAGGCTGAGAGGGAGATTGTAATACATGCATGCAGTTGTAATTGAAGATTGAAATAAATTTAATCATTCGGTTCAATGATAAACATGTTTGTTAGAAAGCAATTCTCCTGTTTGATTGTGTGTGAAAGTTTGTTTCCATTTTAATTCCGCTGCAATTACTCTTTCATCTTCTTAATTCTCAAACAAAAACACAATCATAAGAAACTCAGATCCTAACAAATGTTGTTTTAATTAATGAAACGCAGTTCACTGAGAGATATTGGTATTGTGTTTTAGCCATTAACAGATAATAAACATAGTTCACTAAGAGATATTAATGTGTTTGGCTTCCTCAACAAGTTCTTGACGGTGTGTTTTACCAGTTAAAAGGTTAATGTTAATGTGTTATAATTCCCTTGGTATTAAATGTTGTTTTAATTAATGAAACACGGTTCACTGTGAGATATAGGTATTGTATTTTAGCAGGTAACAGTTAATAAACACAGTTCACTAAGAGATATTGATGTGTTAAAAAAAAGATGAAATGCGCTGTCTTGACGTTGTGTTTTATCAGTTTCTGGTTTCTTCACATTTGTTTTATCATAGTTTGTGTTTTACTACACTTGAAGTTGGATACCTGATGTGTTTCATAGTAGTGTGTTTTAGTGATAAAACACAATGTGACGAACCAGATGAAATACGAATTGAATGTGCTTTAGAAGAAGATGATGAATTGCGAATGGAATGATAAACATGATATCAATCGTGGTTATATTTGAATCCGTATTTGTTATCTTTGTAAGGGCATATACTAGTGTAGGTTTGCGTCTATCTTGGGCTATCTAGTTTGTTTTGGGTTCGATATGGATAGTGGGCTTGTTTAGTTGTTTGGTGGTCTACGGGGTATGGGCTTGGCCCAATGTAAAAGGATCTCCTATGTTAGTATAAATGGGGGAGTCCTTATTCGAATTAGGTTGTTGATTCTTTTCAATACTTTTGTGCTTTATGTGACTAGGATACCAGACGAATCATTGCATTTGTGTGTTCTAGTTTGCTTTGAATCAATATATTGCTTTCAATCTTCGACATCTTGCTTGTAATTCCGCTACTTGTTTGGTGTTTGATATTCGATTGTAGTGATTCTGGACTTACAATTGGTATCAGAGCCTAAGTAGTCTCACGAAGGCTCGGTTAGATTGGATATCTTGAAAATTGAAGGTTGTTTTTGCTGCTGATTGTGTTCGAAGTTCGACAAGAAAGAAATGGCTCAAATTAATCAATTGGGATTTACTGAAACAACTGCCATTAACCAGGACCTAGATAACATAATTGGAACTAACAACAGGATTCCCAGGCTCATTTCTGGGGGATCCTTTTCAGAATGGAAGTTCAGGTTCATCCAATACATGAGAATCAAGGATCCAAAGGCGTGGAGGTCCATCTGCAACGGACCAACTGTGATCACCTACATTGTGAATGATGCTGAGGGAACAACTTCTCCTAAGCCTGAGTCTCAATTCACTAAAGAGGATCGTGAAAAGCTTGACATTGATGTCAAGGCACTTGCTATGCTGCACTCTGCTCTTGCACCAGAAATTGACATTGGAGTTCGTGATTGCAAAACTGCTAAGGAAATATGGGAAGCTCTGTTGGCTATCTATGAGGGAAACGAAGAGATGAAGGAAAGTAGAAGGGAAATACTCACCCAGAAGTTCAATCTGTTCAATCACTTCCCAGGGGAAACTTTGGAAAATCAAATCCAAAGATTTGTTGCCTTGGTAAGTGATATGAAAACTCATGATATCAGCTTGGAAAAGTCTGTTACTAACAAGAAACTGCTTAATGCTCTTCCAAGAAACTGGGATACCAATGTTACTCTCATCAAAAGGACCAGGGACTTAGCTAGAATGACTCTTTCTGAGCTAATTTCATTGCTAAATTCTTATGAAATGGACGACAAACAAAGGCTCTACAACCACACTGCAAGCTACAACAATGCAGGTGTGTTGACCAACAGTGCTTTGATGTCTCAGCAAGGAATGAGCTCGCTTCAAGGACCCTCTACTGTGCAGTTCCCTGCTAACCTTGGAACTTTTGTTAACCAAACTCCATCTGCTCCACAGCCTGCTAATGAATCTGCTCCTACACCCACACAACTTCTTTCGAATATCACCACTGCTTTTGCTGCCACAAACTCTTCAGTTGCCACTTCGAGGGAATTTGAGCAGGCTATGGCTTTCATGACAGGGGTCATGAATTGTTATCACGCGTTTATTGTTGGAAGGGTAACAAACAACATTGACTCTGCTGAACTGCTGGAAGTCCATCCTGATGATGTTGAAGAGATGGATATAACTTGGTAAATGGCCATGGCAGTGTTTCGTGCCAAGAATTTTGTGAAGAAAACTGGTAGAAACAAATGGGAAACGATTGATGGTGAGATTGGTTGGAACAAGGCTAAGCTCAGATGTTACAACTGCCATGAGCCTGGGCACTATGCTAGAGAGTGCAAACAGCCAAGAAGGGACAGAGTTGATCCAAATGTTACTGTCACTGTTAGTTTAGCAGCTCGACCAGCTCCCAATGTTGTGTCGACCTCGAACATCACTGTCTCTCGTCCCACTCAAGGTTCAACCTCAAACACTGCTGTCAGAACTCAAGCTGCAGAATCTATTGCAAATCATGGAAATGCATTGGTGGCTCAGGAAGGAGGAGGATTTGACTGGACCCAATAGATGAACGATCTGCAGATCACTACAGACACTTTATACCAGTCAAATCAAGCTCTCATGGCAGAAGTGAAAGAAGATGCTGACTCGGCCACTGAAGACATTGAGGGAACGATCTATCATGCCCTCATGGCTCAAAGGAATGACTACACTCCTTCTAAAGCTGAGGTATGTGTAGATGATGTTTGTTGTACTTTAAAATGTAAAGAGAAGGTAAAAGGGTTTAAGGAACAGGCCGAATCACTTACTATGCAACTTCAATATACCAGATCCAGTAGTTATGAAGTTAAAAAGAAACTGGATGGGTATAAGGATATGGTGGAGGCACAAAATCGCGATATTCAAAAGTTGCATAGTGATTTAAGCGAAGCGAAATGTCGATATCTCCACTTCAAGGAGCTATCTGAAAAATTAACTGTTGAATGAAACGACTTAAAATCAACTTTCAAAAATACTAAATTTAATTTTAAAAAGTTTGATGTTTCAAGCGAAAAAGTCGAGAAAATGATAAATCAACAGTTAAAATATAGCAAAAAAGGAAGTGAGGAATAAAGGGTTGGGTTTTGTATGCATACCTCCACCATACAACCACAACTATTCCTCAATTCCAATGACTGAAGAGGAGATATACAATTTACCCAAGATGGAATATGGAAAACCAGAGGATAGGAAGCCTGAGCCTGTCAAGCCTCGAAAGATAAAAATCACTAGGCCTGATAATACTGAAGTCATCTTAGAAAAGCAGGCTTATAAATAAACGTTTGTTAAATCAGAAAATGTTTTGAATCACACTGAAACCCTAAACTTCGAGAAAAATGTAAGTGTTGATAAACATTTTCAAGTTTTGGAAAAGGAAGAGTCGTGTGGGTCACAACAATCTTTTGAAAATAAATCAGCACCACAAGAGCCTGAGGTAAGAACACCTAGAGTTAATGTAGACAACATTGAGTTTGTCATGTTAAAAGGTTTGACTGAGTTTATGAAAGAATTTAAAAATGGCAAAAAAGTGAATCTGCTTCTTCATGTGATACAACGTGTGATGCTTCTGAGTCAGACACTCCTGAGAAATCAGAAATGGATGAGTCATCTATTGTCAACAACTCATCACCTGAGGAAGCAGAGGCACCTCAGACTGAATCATCAGCTTCATCTGATTCAACCTTTGACTCCTATGAGAGGACTGACTGTGATAATTCAGAGTCAGTTGTTTCAGTGGAATCAACAAATGAATCATCTGCAACTTTTGATTCAAATTCGATTAGAAAAGAATCAGAAACAACATCAGGAGCCTCTGTTGAGTTAGATGGTAATGAAACCTCAAGAACTCCTGCTGAATGTTCAAAAGAAAAAAATTCTAATCCTTCTGAATCAAAGGTGTCACTAGAGGCTGAAAGCAATTCTGCTGCACCAAGTGACAATAGTTGTGATAAAAATAATGATACTAACCTTGTTGCTTCAAATGCAGACCAAGTAATTATTGAAGATTGGGTAGATGGAGATGATGAGGACGACATTGCTTTTAAAGTTTTGAAAAATAAAATTCAGAAAAACAACTCTTTAATTTCTGAAAAGTCAAACAATATTTCAATTTCTTCTGATGCTTTGAATTGTGTGGGCTCTGTTTTGAAGAGCGATGAATGTTCTGACATTTATTTTGGTTCTATTTGTGTGGATTTGAATTCAATTGTTTTGCCTAATAAAGTTGACAAGTCTAAAAATCTATTGCTAAAACAACCTAAAAGAGGAAATGAAGGTAAATATGTTCCTCCAAAATCAAGATCAAACAAGCCAATTAAATGACATTCTGTTTCTAAAGATACAGTTAAACAAGTCTCGTTTGCATCTCAGGAACCACACAAGCCCTCAGGTTTTGCAAAGACTGATGGATGTCAAGCAAAACCACATATGAAACGACAAATATGTTACACGTGTGGAATTGCTAGACACATTGCAAGAAATTGTCAGCATCGTCCTGATAAACTCAAAAGGGGAGAGCATCATAAGGATCCAAAAAGGAATGTCCAGCTTTCAAAACAGGAGAAGGCTTCAAACTCTAAACCTGTTAGGAAGCTGAATTCCAAAGTGAAGCCCTCTGATAATGAAAATGAAAAGAAATAATTACATTCCAAACTCTTTTTTCTGATTCGCCTAAGGCATCCAAGAGATTGGAGAGTTCTAGGCGAGTTTGGAAACCTAAGAATCATTCTCCAAACAACTCTCCTGAATCATCGCGTATCAATAATAAACCTATCTACTCTAAAGAAAAGTTGATTTGGATGCCAGTCACGTATTTTAATGAACAGGGTGTACCCACTACAACTATGGCTTGGGTACCAAAATCTAACTAATCCCACGTAATATGCAGGAACGGCTATGGAGGGCTGTCATTCGACTTTGGGTCATTGACAGTGGCTGTTCCAGGCATATGACTGGCGATCTATCCCAACTTTCTGATCTTGATGAATTTAATGGAGGATATGTTGCCTTTGCGGGTGGCAAGAAAGGAAAGATCACACAATGAGGCACAGTCAAGAATGGTGATCTCTGTTTCAAAGACGTCAACTACGTTCCTGAGTTGAAGCACAGTCTGCTAAGTGTCGCTCAAATTTGCGACAACGGTTACTCAACTCACTTCACTGATAAACACTGTCTCATTCTGAAACCAGGAATGGTCATTCCTGATGAATGGATTTTGTTAAAATCTGAACGAAAAGGGAACGCTTATGTCATCGACATGAATAAACCTCCCACTGAAGGTGTTGCCTGTTTGTTTACCAAAATCTCTGAGCACAATGCTATGCTGTGGCATCGTCATTTAGGACATTCTACTGTGAAAATCTAAACCGTATTGCAAAACTAGGGTTGGTAAGGGGTCTACCTGTAAAAGACTTCATAACTTTTGAAAAATGTGTTTCTTGTGCAAAGGGTAAACAACATTGAAGACCTCATTTTCCCAAAACTGTAAACACCATTAACAGTGTGATGCAGCTTCTTCACATGGATCTTTTTGGTCCAGTGAATGTGCTCAGTTTGTCTGGAAAGTCTTACTGTCTTGTAATTACTGATGACTACTCACATTTTACTTGGGTTTTCTTCTTAGTTAACAAAAGTGAGACTGCAGAATTAATCAAGAGATTCATAATCTTTATGGAGAATCAGACTGGCAAGAAAGTGAAAGGGAACCGAATTCAAGAATGCTGAATTGAATTTCTTATGTGCCGAGAGGGGAATCGCTCGACAATACAGTGCTGCTAGAACTCCTCAGCAAAATGGAGTTGCTGAAAGAAGGAATAGAACCTTGATTGAAGCAGCTCGCACGATGCTCTGTGATTCGAAACTCCAAGTTTTCTTCTGGGAAGAGGCCATTAATACTGCGTGCTACATTCAAAACAAAGTTGTTATCAACAAGGCATGCATGAAGACGCCTCATGAAGTAATGTTTGGCGAGAAACCATATGTGGGGCACTTTAGAGCTTTCGGTTGTCCATGTACTCTTTTGCACTTGGAATCTATACCAAAGTTTGACGCTAGGGGAGATGAATGCCATTTCATTGGATATATTGGGAAGGCTGCTCATGAAAACAAGACGGCATATAGAGTGTCACGGCCCTCGGCCCCGGTTTGACCCGGTCCAGAGCCGCGAGGCAGGAAATCCCGTGGTATTTAATTTAGGCGACAGCGGAAGTCTTTAAATATAGGATCTTTTAATACTAAAAATGCTCGTTTATTTTATTTACATAATTTAGGGATAAAACCCCGTAATTTACAATAAAGTGATTTCACTGGGAAATCTTTATTTTACAAAACATGTTTCTTTATTTATTTATATTGAGCCACTCTTTTAAGCTTGTAGTGCTTCACGACACTTTTTCCTGATTTACAACAGATCACCTGAAACATGTTTGAAAAAAAGGTTTTGTCAGCGGAAAAATACTGAGTGAATCATTCAGTTTACTTAAAACGACGCATTTTATTATAATTTACAGTATTAAGAGTTTTTACATTTGCTTCTGATATCAACCAACTACCCACAGTGTTTGTCACTTGACCCATTGGCCCTCCTGTTGTCCAATGGTGTCGGTGACTATGGTTATATCACCCCTTGGCTGCCCCAATGGTGAAGATTATCAAGTAATGTATACAAAACCCCACATACCGGCTGTAATTTGGTGATTACAAAGACTTAATCCCTGTAATTATAACTTTGAAAATAACTTGGAGTTTTGTAAAATAGTTGATAAAAAAAGAATGACTCACATTGCATATTTAACGAGCAGTGTATAAGCCTACTGATTAGCCTTGTTTAACCTAATTTAATTAACAATGCACATAAACTGGGTTAGTAACTAATACAGCAGTTACGACAATTCACGAGATTAAAACCCTCACAACTAATGACAAAGTGCGATACTTAAACATCCAGCGGATGCACAACGAATGACAGAGTATAGTCCGTATTCGGACAGCAATCAAACATTCAAGTCGAAATCACGACGAATGACAAAGTATAACCCTAATGTGGGCAGCACTTAAACATCTGTTGGATAGTATCAATCGATCGGACGTTGTATCGTAATAGCGATCGAGTTATTACCCTGTTTGCGACAGCACTTCATGAATCGTGTTTGTTTAGGACTGTTTCTGCTATAACTCAGCGTATAAGTCGACTTTTTACGTTGTTTTAATTCCAGAAATCAAGTCCCAAAGTCCCCTATTTATACACAAAATTTGAGCCCCCTCGCGTGACGCGAGGGGTACCCCCCTTGGGCGTCGCGTAGCGCGAGGGGTCACCCTACTCCATAGGGTAGCCCTTTGCATGTGTAGCCTTGCTGAGTTGACAGTTTTGTAAAATTCGAATTTGACAGCAAATTATTTAGATAATCGTCAGCTAGGTTTTACCCCCCTGAGTTTTAGGGGCCCTGATCCTGATTGTTCTGAAAATTTTAGGGTTTACGTAGAATTACTTGGGTTTCTCAATTAGGGTTTCCTTATGGGATAATTAACACATTAAGTATTGATTTTAGTGAGAGTTGTTACATCCTCCCCACCTTAAGAAAAAATCTCGTCCTCGAGATTTACCGGAATAAATGAGGATATTTCCGCTTCATTTCTGATTCCAGCTCCCAAGTGTATTCTGGTCCTCTTTTTGAATCCCACTTGACTTTAACTAACACTAGTCGTTTGTGTTTAAGAAACTTGACTTTCTTGTCTTCTATTTGCAATGGTTTCTCCACAAATTTCAATTTTTCATTTACCTCTATATCTTGAAGAGGTACTACCAGGGATTCGTCTGATAGGCATTTCTTGAGATTGGATACATGAAATACATCATGTACTCCAGCTAGTTCTTCTGGTAGTTGCAAGCGATAAGCAACTGGTCCTATTCGTTGCATTACTGGAAATGGTCCTACGTATCTTGGACTCAATTTTCCTTTCTTACCGAATCGTACTATTCCTTTCCAAGGAGAAACTTTTAAAAGTACTTTGTCTCCCACTTGAAACTCTAGTGGCTTGCGGCGATTGTCTGCCTAGCTTTTCTGGCGATCTCGAGCAGTCTTCAGTCTTTCTTTGATTTGAGTTATCTTGTCAGTAGTTTCTTGCACAATTTCAGGACCTGATAATTGACTTTCTCCTATTTCTGCCCAACAAACTGGAGTTCGGCACTTGCGTCCATACAGTGCTTCGAATGGAGCAGCTTCGATACTTGAGTGATAACTCTTGTTATAGGAGAATTCAATTAAGGTAAGTGGTTATCCCAATTACCACCGAAATCAATTACACATGCTCGGAGCATGTCTTCCAAGGTTTGTATCGTCCTTTCACTTTGTCCGTCTATTTGAGATTGATATGCAGTACTTAAATTTAGTCGGGTTCCCATTGCTTCCTAGAAACTAGTCCAGAAATGGGAAGTGAAACGACTATCTCGATCTGATACAATGGAGAGTGGAACTCCATGTAAGGATACTACTTCGTCTACGTACAACTTGGCTAATCTTTCCATGCTAAAGGTTTCCTTCATTGGCAGAAAATGAGCTGATTTGGTTAATCGATCCACAACTACCCAAATTGCATCATTACCTTTTCTGGTTTTGGGTAACTTAGTAACAAAATCCATTGTTATTGTTGGTGCAGTTGTCTGTCGACTACATCTTCGTTCGAGTCTTAGAGTTTTAGAATAGGAATGATCGTAAATGATTGTAAATATGAGAAATGTGAATTTGTATAGGTTGTATATAGTTGGATCGCTCATTAGGTCCGTTTAGTGTTTGGACCGCTCATATGACAAGACACGGACCGCTCGAGTGAACATGGTTGGACCGCTTATTGGTCAACATATGTGGACCGCTCTTGTGACATCATGTGTGGACCGCTTATTGGGCCTGTCCAATAAGCGGTTCCCAAACACTATATATACCTTATTAGCGATCTGATTTAGAATGGTGGTAACGTTTTGGTGAAATCGTGCCGAGGTTCTGCCGGTGCGAGATTTAAGTTGTAACCAGCGTCAAATCTATACAACAAGTAGTTAAAGTGATATTTGTGCTGTTTCTACCTTAGTTTCTTGTTATTCCGCACCTGAAACCAAGGAGAAAGCCTCTGAACGACTCGTTCGGGTCAGAATACGATCCTACAAGTGGTATCAGAGCTCAGGAGGAGGTTCTCTGCAGAAATTAGCCGGATTTCATCACTTTTTCTTACTTCTACACCTTCTTTTTCTGATTCGAGAAGATTTCACGGTCGGAATTTGCTCAATTTTTCACAGATTGTGCAAAATAGTATCGAGATAAACCCTAGAAAGTTTCAGATCTAAATTCAAAGTTTTAGTGGATCAAAATTAGAATTGAAGTTGAACCGCTCGTTCGAACAGCTCTTGGACCGCTTATCCGGACGAATCAGGAACCGCTCATTCGGTCGGATCGACCTTGAATCGCTTATCCGGACATTGTGAATCGCTCATCCAGACAAGTGTGAACCGCTTATTCGGACGGATAGTAAATCGCTTATTCGAACATAGTTTGGAACCGCTTATCCGGTCGGTTAGAACCGCTCATACGGACGAATTATTCCTGGATCGCTTATTAGAACTGATTTGGATCGCTTATTGGATCATTTTTGGATCGCTTTTTCAGACAATTTCTGGACCGTTTATTTGTCATCCAGTTTGTGTATCTGGACCGCTTATTTGGATCAACTGCTGTTTAGTTCGCTTTTCTGTCACATTTAGATCGCGTATTCGTTAACAAACACGTGCCGTTCTGTTTTGCGAAACATGGCAATGATGTTCGATGAACAGGAGAATTATTATTTCGAAAGATTTAATAACTGGAATAACGGATTTCTAAATGAGGGGTATAGAAAAGTGAGCAAAGATGGTTGGGCAAAAAGGTTCAAATATTTCGTGTGTCTGAAAGATGAAACGTTGGATGATCTTAAAGACCGATATGATGTTTTACTAAATTATCTGAAAGATCATGAGATATATCCGTCAACTGCTGAAAAATTGGAGAAATTTGCAGATGCATTACCAATTGAATGGAGTGAATGTTTGAAAAATTTAAGAGAGGACTCAAATTTTTCAAAACTCCCTCTAAATCAATTCATCAGCAAACTTAAAGCTCATGAACTTGAAGTCAGTAAGAAAAAGAAAGAGATGATTAAGGTTTTGGAGTATAACATGCTAGATTTGGATACAGATGTGATTGAGGAAATGTACAAAAGAGTTGCTAAATGTGTCAGAGCAAAAAACGTGCTAAAATACGATTTCAAACGAGGTTGTTATATTGATAATGTTGGTAATCCTCTTGATTTCGTTAAACTCTTTTGTGCAGGTAAATTTATGGAAAATGGAGAAAAAGCTCCAAAAGCTGAAGAATTGGTGAAGAATGAAACAATGTGCTCAACATGCGAAAACTTTAAGACTGATAATGACAAACTCGTGAGAGACATAGAAAGTTTAGCATCTGAAGTCAAAAAGTTGAAAGACGAGAAGCACGTTGCTGAAAAACAGATTCTTTCTTTGGAAAAAGATTGTGAGAAGTTGAAAGCCGAAAACGACAAACTGTTGATTGATTTTAACAGTTTGACTTTGAAAAATCAAGAATTTGAGGGGCAAGTGAAAATTCTTGAAGATGGGAAAAATGTGTTTAGTAAAAACAACATTGAAAAACAAAAGATGATAAATTCCCATCTTCAGAAGATTGTCGAACTTGAAAAAGAAGGTGAAAGCGCTCAAAAGAGAATCAAAGAGTTGGTAAAAGAGCTTGAAGACAAACAGAAATCTTCAGAAGATTTAGATTTCTGGATTAAGCTTGAAAATAAGAATCTAAAAGCCAATGAATCAAAATTTCAGGAACAGATCAAAATTTTGATAAATGAAAAGTCTGTTCTTGAAAGTTTGAAGGTTGAGAATGACAATTCCATCAAGTCTCATCTTGAGAGAATATCTCAGCTTGAGGAAGAAGCTAAGAATTCCAGGATCAAGATAGATAAACTTGAGAAGAAATTGATCAGTTTTGCGACTAAATCTGACAAGTTGAATATTCCTTGTCCAAAATCGATCAATTCTGTTCCGATGAGTGAAAAGGCTACAAACTTTTACAAAGTCAAAGTCAAAGATTGTGATGATAAAACTGATGAGGAAAATGAGAAATTTTATTCAGCAGATGAGTCTGTGACAGAGTCTGATGATGAAAATGTTAAGAAAGAAAAACAAAAATTGTTTTTAAAGTTGAAAGAAAAATTTCATAAAACTGTTCTGCAATCAACTGAAAAAGGTGAATGCTCTAAGCAAAAACCTGTGAAGAAGATTGTAAAACAGAATCAAAACTTTAAAAATGAAGGAAAAAACTCATCAGTACGATCATCCAATCAAAAGAAAAAATTACAAAAAATTGAAAATGAAAATTCAAAATTTATTGTGTGCAGAACAAACCACAGTGCAAAAGCGTCAAAACCAGCACATTTGAGGAAGGAATATCACCAAGCCAGACAATGCTATGATCTGAGCATTTGGTGTGAAAAAGGTGGTAACTGGTATGATAACAGGGTGTGCTACAGCTGCGGATATCAGGGGCATATTGCTGTTAACTGCCAATACTGGAGTTATGAGACCAGGAGGTGCTACAATTGCAATCTCAAAGGTCACATTGCCAGAGATTGCCCAAAGAGATCGAATGACAGATTGAGGGCAAATTTTCAGAAAATGGCAAAGAAGAAACCAGTCGTTGTCAAGCCCAGAGAATTGAAAGCTTCGGGCCAAAATGTCAAAGAACCTAAAGTTCAAGAAACAAAAGTGAAGCTGTCTCAGGGGCAGAAAGACCGACTGAGAAAGAAGAGAAAGAAAGCGACAGAATATCTCGAAAAGATTTTGTCCTCGGGTTCACCCGACCGATCGAAGAAGAGTGCTGATGAATCAACTTCCTCAACTACAAAGTCAAGCAAGTCGAATTCATCAGATGCAAATCTGAGGACAAAAGAGGAGAAAAAGAAGAAAGTGAAGTTTTCACTTCCTGGCGATGATTTTGTTTCTTCGAAAACAAAGGAGCCACATGTCGGCGATGAATCTGACTCATTAAAGTCAGACAAGCCACATTCAGGCAATGATTCTGGAATGGTAAAGCCAGAGGAGCCATGTGTTGAGGTAAAGGTCGAGAATTCTAGTTTAACAATGGATGAGAAAAATTTTCCACCATTGTTGAACAAGAATTCAAAATCACCCAAGGCTGGTCAGGCTTGGGTGAAACTTTTCAAATAGAAAAACCTGACTTGCCGGAGCTCCCAGGTTTGTAAGAGTGGAGCATGAATCGGCATCTTTTTAAATCTGTGTTTGAAGATTTTGCAGGAATTGCCGGAGATCCCATGATGGTATCGTGGATCATGAATCGGTATCTTTCTTGAATTTTATTCGGTAACGTCAATCATGCAAACGGTAAAGAGGTTTGGTTGTGTTTGTGAATGTTTTACAAGTGGTACAGAGGATTCTGGACTGCATATGGTAAATCAAGGACATTAACTTGTACTTGGATTTTCCTACTTTTGTGTAGAAAACAAGATGATGAAGTAACCCCGTACCTAAACTGTTTGGTAAACAAACTAAAATTAGAAAATTTGAAAATGTCAAAAACATTGAAAAATTTAAAAATGAGTTTTGTTGTGAAAAAGAGGAAATGATTGTAAATCAGTGGACTATCACAGCACGCTAAAGAAATGTAATGCCAAATGTGATAAACGGTCTCACTAAAGATGTGACGATAGGCTCAGCTAGACTAGTAGATTTGCGATAACGATACAAACTTAAATGTAAAAGCCTAGTTCTAGTGGGAAACATGGTTGAAAGCATAGTACTTAGTTTTGTCCTTCTTGACTGTGTGCCTACTCGGTAATCGCTGAATGCCAAAAAGCATAAAACTGGTTGAGTTTGTGAACTTTCACAACTTTGCTGAAAAGTCGCTGTGATTGTGCATTTCTTTTTGCAAAGATTTAAACTTGTTTGATTTTTTTATTTTGTTTTAGCATCGGACATCCTCTGCGTATACGTGAGTATCGACCTGGATGTTGTTGCCTAAACGTTCTGCTTTATTTTCTTTGGTGTTTCGTTTAAGCTTTGGACCTCCTCTGCGTATACGGAAGTATCGACCTGGTGGTTAAAGCCTAAACAACTTCAACTTGTTTTATTTTCTTATTTTGTTTAAACATTGGACTTTCTCTGCGTATACGGAAGTATCGACCTGATTGTTAATGTTTAAACATTCTGCTTTGGTTTCGCACATATCACAGTTGATGAAAGTTTAAAGGCATTACTTGAGTTAGTGTATTGCATGATGAGGGGATATGCTGAGATCGTGGGGTCCATAAGAACTTAGTGCATAATTAATATACCTTAAACGTATCGGTAAGCATTTCAAAAGTTGTTAGATTGAGCTTAAGTGGACAACAATATCGTCAATCAACGTGAATCGTTTAGAACTTAAAACGATTAGAAGCTTAACGGTGCTCGTGACGTGTCTCAAAAACTGATATGATCCTCTTGCACAAACTCACAAAAATATGTTTGTTTTGCATTTAAATTTCTGTTTTTGCATTTATGTTTCATATTTTCAAAAATCCAAAAAGATTTTCGACAAACTGATGGTGAAGAGCTGATTTTCAAAATCTCAAAGGCTAAACTTGATGAACAGACAGATTGGTTTGGGAGAGA
Source organism: Helianthus annuus (assembly GCF_002127325.2). Taxonomy (NCBI): domain Eukaryota; kingdom Viridiplantae; phylum Streptophyta; class Magnoliopsida; order Asterales; family Asteraceae; genus Helianthus; species Helianthus annuus. The sequence goes on along the minus strand of NC_035448.2, from coordinate 22,214,461 downwards.
GTGTTAAATTGTGAAGATTTGAAATGCAAATTTGGTTCATTAACTTGATGAATAAGTTGAATGGTAACCTACAGTTTGATCTTCATAATTTTTCTTATATGATTTGTTGATTCATTAAGTTGAATTTCAAATTGTATTAGTTTGTAATAGTATGGTTGAGTTTTGAAGGTTTCTGATCCTGTTGCTACAGAGAGCCAGAAAATATATCAGAACCAGAGATGATAAGCTGAACAGAGAGAAGCCAGGAGATAATTTCGATGGTGGTAACAAAATCCCAGACGTCTATCCTAGCAGAGTGATAGGGGGAGTCTGATGAAGGTTATAGCCAAAGAAAGTTAGATCCAGGCAGAATTCTTGAAGAAGACCGAACTATATCCGAGAATGTCTTGTTGAAGACTCTCACTGAAGATTCCGTCAACATTCAAGGGGGAGTCTGTTGGTGCAGTTGTCTGTCGACTACATCTTCGTTCGAGTCTTAGAGTTTTAGAATAGGAATGATCGTAAATGATTGTAAATATGAGAAATGTGAATTTGTATAGGTTGTATATAGTTGGATCGCTCATTAGGTCCGTTTAGTGTTTGGACCGCTCATATGACAAGACACGGACCGCTCGAGTGAACATGGTTGGACCGCTTATTGGTCAACATATGTGGACCGCTCTTGTGACATCATGTGTGGACCGCTTATTGGGCCTGTCCAATAAGCGGTTCCCAAACACTATATATACCTTATTAGCAATCTGATTTAGAATGGTGGTAACGTTTTGGTGAAATCGTGCCGAGGTTCTGCCGGTGCGAGATTTAAGTTGTAACCAGCGTCAAATCTATACAACAAGTAGTTAAAGTGATATTTGTGCTGTTTCTACCTTAGTTTCTTGTTATTCCGCACCTGAAACCAAGGAGAAAGCCTCTGAACGACTCGTTCGGGTCAGAACACGATCCTACAGTTATGGGTTCCCATTTCCATACAAGCATTTCTAATTGTTGTAGTAGTCCTGAAGGTTTCTGATGTTCTGCCTTAACTTGTGAACAAGTAAGACACTTAGATACGTATTCAGCTATGTCCTTTTTCATTCCTATCCACCAAAAATTGTTTCTTAAATCTTGGTACATCTTATTGTTTCCTGGGTGCATGGTATACCTAGATTTATGGGCTTCTTCTAAAATCTTATTTCTTAATTCCCCCTGTTTAGGTACCCAAATTCTTTTCTTGTGGAATCTCCAAATTCCATCGTTTCCTTGTTCTAGTTCCTTTATATATCCTTTCATTCCTTCAGCATCGTGTTTGATTGCTGTTTCTTGAACTTTCTTCAATTGCTCCATTAAATTATTTTGCAGATTTAATCTGAGAGCACGGACTCGCTTTTGCTTTTCATGATACTTACGACTTAAAGCATTTGCAACTACATTTGCTTTTCCTTCGTGATATTGAATATCGCAGTCGTAATCGCTTAGGATTTCCATCCATCTTCTTTGCCTCATGTTCAATTCTTTTTGCCCAAATATGTACCTTAAGCTTTTATGATCTGTATAAACAGTAAACTTACTTCCATACCGATGATGTCTCCAGATCTTTAGGGCAAAAATTATTGATCCTAATTCTAAGTCATGAGTCGTATAATTTTCCTCGTGCTTCTTCAACTGCCTGGTGGCATACGCAATTACCCTCTTGCGTTGCATCAACACACATCCAAATCCTAATTTTGAAGCATCACAATATACTTCAAAATCTTCTGTTCCTTCGGGCAAGGCTAAAATTGGAGCATTTATCAACTTTTGCTTTAAATTTTAAAAGCTTCTTCTTGTCTAGGTCCCCATTCAAACTTAATTGCTTTACAGGTTAGCTTAGTCGAGGGTACAACTATCTTGGAAAAATCCTTAATAAAGCGTCTATAGTATCCAGCTAAGCCTAGAAAACTTCTAATTTCCATAGCCGTTTGCGGAACCTTCCATTTGGTGATTGCTTCTATTTTAGCAGGATCTACGTGAATTCCTTCGTGATTTACCATGTGACCTAAAAATTGCACTTCTTGCAGCCAGAATTCACACTTCGAGAATTTGGCGTAAAGCTTTTCTTTTCTTAACAAAGTTAAGAGTGCATGTAGGTGCTCACAATGTTCTTCCTGACTTTTGGAATAAATAAGTATATCGTTGATGAAAACGATTACAAATTTATCCAAGTATGGTTTACAGATCTGATTCATCATGTACATAAATGTTGCTGGAGCATTTGTTAGTCCGAAGGGCATGACTATAAACTCATAATGACCATACCTAGTTCTGAAAGCAGTTTTAGGTATGTCTTCCACTTGTACTTTCAACTGATGATATCCGGAGCGTAAGTCTGTTAGGCCCTAAAGTGTGAGACTGACGCATCAAATTGACACAACGGGTTATGGTTACGAACTGGGCTTTACCGGGTTAGTTTATATTAGGTTTTGGAGCTTTATAGGTCTCTTGGGCCAAGCTTTAGGCCATGTGGGCCAAGCAGGCCCAAGGGGAGCCCATGTAGGGAAGTGGGCTTGAGTTAGTATATAAACAAGTTTCTAACTTGTTTTAGGGTTTGAACTTCACAGTTACAGAATTTCCTACAGAGTGAGAGAGAGAGGCGATTGGTTATGAAAACACTTGTACCAGACGATTTTGCTTTGATAGTAATAGAATCGTGTGCAAGTGTTGAAAGTGATTCGGTGTGTTTCTCGTATTCGGTTTGTTCTTCATATTTTCGTGTTTTTCTTGAATCACCAATTGATTGGATTCCGCACAATCAATTGGTTGTTTGATATCATTGAAAGATCCGGTTAAACGGGACTTACAAGTGGTAACAGAGCCTTTAGAACCTGTTTCTAGGCTCGGTGTGATATCAAAGATTCAAGATTTTCGTTATTTTTGGTTCGGTGTTCTTCGCGTTCTTCGTGATATTCATCAGTTTTTATTGAAAATTAATCATATTTTGCTTCTTGATCCGTTCAAAATTGTGTTAAAGGGATTATATCCAATCTTCAAAAGATTTGAAAAATTATTTTAGAAAAATCCCAAAATTTTCGAGATTCTAGTTGATAATCTGTTGAAATATTCTTGATTTTCAAAATTGCCAAAAACACAAAATTATGGAACATCTTGTTTGACTTTTAAAAACACGTGCAAAAGTTTGGAAGTTCGACAACCACCATCTCTCAAGTTTGGAAGGATATCTTGATTCTCTGGTTTCGAGTCATCAATATCTCTACAAGTGTCTCCACCTTTTTAGGACCTGTCGCAACCATCACTGTCTCGACTCATCAATATCTTTTCACGGTCTCGACTCTCATCATTTGCTCACAAGGTCTCGAGTTCTCATCATAACTGGTGCCGAGTCAGCAATTTTCAAGGTCTCGAGTATCTTCATCCACGGTCTCGACTCTCATCATTTGCTCACAAGGTCTCGAGTTCTCATCATAACTGGTGCCGAGTCAGCAATTTTCAAGGTCTCGACTCAAGGTCTCGAGTATCTTCATCCACGGTCTCGACTCACTGAAGGTCTCGAGTCGCAAAAACGGTTTCGAGTCACCGGTGGAGGTCTCGAGTTGTATTCTCTCGAGTCGCAACCATCATCATCATCTACAGATTTTGAGTCGCAACCTCCATTCATCTTTCATAAGGTCTCGAGTCGGGATTACGAGTCACCAGCCGTTCTTGAGTCAATCGATTTCAAGTTCCATCTTCGTTTGAGTGTTCAGGACTAGTCTCCATCTTCATTGTCATCTCCGGTCACTGGTCCACGATCTCAATACTTGATTCTATCACCATTAAAACCTGCAACTCCGGCAACCTGCAACTTATCATATCTCGTGCATCATCAACACTACTACGTTGTACCACCTTACAACCTTCATCGATCATCACTGTTCTTCATCACCAAGTATCACACGTCCGATCACGGTCATCATCATCATCGTTCTTTTCGAGTTTATCTTCGTCATCGTTCATTCAGTGGTCAATCTTTGTCGTTCTTCTTCTATCATCCACCTTTCTCGTGGTTTCATCATCACCACCACAATAGAAATCATATCATTTTTGAGCAGTGCAAAAATTTGTGGATTATTTGGTTCAGTATAAACGAAGAGGAAGAAGGCTTTCATGGTGACAGTTTGTTTGTCGGAAATGCTAAAGTGTCACAAAATGCAAGGTTGACATTGAAAACTGACTGTGACGTTTGGTATTAGTTATTTAGGATTTATTATAATAATCATTTAGTAATCATACATAATCATTGATTTTTATAATAATAATAATAATAATAATAATAATAATAATAATAATAATAATTATACTTTTATAAATTATTAATTAAAAAAAGGGGTTTGTTTGGTTTGTGAAAAGATTTGACGGGTTTCGAGGTGCAGTTCAGAAAGCGGGTTCATTCGATCGCGTGCAAAGTATTTGAATAAGCGAGTGCACGGATTCTCGTTTGGTTTGTGTTTTGAGGAGAAGAACAAAAGTGTTAACCACTTACTGACATTATGGCATTCATGTTTCACAAACCCGTGGCTCAAGAAATAACTATTGAAGATGTACTTTCTGTCTTTTGCACTCCTGAGTGTTGAGAAAGGGTTGAGGCTTATAGAATACACAACGCTGAGCTAATACAAGACTATCAAGATATAAAAAATAAAAACTTTACTTTATCAAAGAATGAAAAGCTTTATAAAGAGAATATTGAAGCTTAGCGGAAAGACATCATCAAACTTAAGGATGATGTAAGTGTAAAAACAGCCAATTTCTTAGAGGCACAGGAGAAGGTATGCATTTTGATCAAAGAACTGGAAGATATCAGAGAAAGATATCAAATTAATGAACTTAACATTAAAAAGTATGATTCTTCCAGTAAATTGGTCAAAAATCTATGTGATCAGCAACTCGCATACAAGAAAAAGAAAGGGTGTGGATTGGGTTTCAATCAGGCTCCTCCTCCTTATAATGACAATTACACTTATTTACCTATGACTGAGGAGGAGCTGATGAATGAAAGTAAAATGACTTATGGTTCCAAAAACAATAAGTCATCATTTAATGGCAGACCAGTTGAGAAACAGGAATCTACTTCAATAAATTTTGTTTCTAAAGGCTCAATTGATCCTAACGCTTCGTCTTCATGTGCAGATAAAGTATCTGAAGTAAAGTGTGGAGATGTTCTTGGGAGTGAACCAGTTTTTCATTCTGATTTTTCTGAAACTTATGTTGAACAAACTGAGTCTGAAATTGCTTTTGGAAAAACCTTGTTTGAGTCGTTTTGTGCTTATGCGTCGTCAAGTGAGCCTGATGTTTGGGGCAAAATTGATGTGTTTGTGTTGAAACCTTGAACAATAATTGTGGCGATGATTGTGTTTCAGTTAATGCATGTGATTGTAATGTTTCTAAAGTTTCAGTTGATGACAGTGTTACAGGTGAGGTCCCTCAGGACACATTCAGTGAAACCACTGAAACTCCTTCTCAAGAAAATCAAGAGTATTCTGATTATTCTTTTGAATCAGTCTTAGTGGACGTCCCTAATGTTGAATCTAGTGGGACTCCATTGGAAACCGTAGCTGAAAGGAAATCTCAATTAGATTCACATGATACATGTATTGATGAAACTTCTGCATCTTTAGAAGTTAAATTTGAACCAGATTTTGAAAAAGAAGATGTGGTCACTATAAATGAACAGTCACTAGAAAATGTCTCTGAAAAAGAAGTTAAAACATAAACTGAATCGTCTTCTGAAGGTCAAATGGTCCATGATCTACCAATCAAAGACTTCATGTTGGTAGAAAAGTGTGTTGCTTGCGCAAAAGGAAACACTCATCGAAAGCCTCATAAGTCCAAGTTTACACCTTCGACAAAAGTCGTGCTTGAATTACTACACATTGATCTTTTTGGTCCTGTAAATGTGGTGAGCATTGACAAGAAGGCGTATTATCTTGTGATCGTAGATGACTACTCTCGTTACACATGGGTATACTTTCTTAGTCAAAAGAACGAGGCTGCGAGTTTGATCAAACAATTTGTTACTCTAGTTGAAAATCAAGCTACTACAAGGGTAAAAGCAATTCGATCAGACAATGGGACAGAATTCAATAATATCTCCTTAGATACATTCTGTGCAGAAAAGGGAATCGAACGACAGTACAGTGCACCACGAACTCCACAACAAAATGGAGTGGCTGAGAGACGAAATCGTACTCTTATAGAGGCGGCACGAACCATGCTGGCCGACTCAAAGCTTCCTAGTTTCTTCTGGGCCGAAGCAGTTAGCACGACTTGTTACATCCAGAATCATGCTTTAGTAAACAAATGTCATATGAAAACTCCTTACGAGATTCTGGAAGGACGTAAACCCTAGGTCTCACACTTCCGTAACTTTGGTTGTCCGTGCGTCTTGTTGCTCATGGACACTAATGGGAAGTTTGAGATCAAAGGGGATGAATGTTTCTTTATTGGATACGCTAAAGGATCCTCCTATAGAGTGTATACTAAAGTAACCAAGAAAATCGTTGAGTCGTGCAACATTGAATGGCTCGAAGAAAATACTACGGACGCTAGAGTTGGTCCAGATTGGCTATATGATTATGCTGATTTGTTCAAATCCTTTAACATTTTGTCTAGTGTTTCCCCTGATGCAGGTGTGTCAACTCCAAAAAAACCAGTTTCATTTGGTGATACAGAAGAAGAGAAACATGATGAAGCGAGCTCCCTAAATCATACATCGTTGGTACAGAAGAACTCCGAAAAGGCACATGGAACACAAGCAAAGCAATCTAAACCCATCAGATTAGCTACTGCTGCTGGATCTTAGAATCTCATACATTGAAACGACAGACATGTTTCAACTGTGGAATTCCTGGACACATTGCTAGAAATTGTGTTCATCGTCTAAAAGTGCAACAAAAAACCAACACTCACTCTTGTGCTGGTGTTTGTGAGCTGGTTCACAACACGCAAAAGGAGCCAAAACGAGCAGATCAAAATCGAGGATATGGGAAGTCTACTTGTGACACCCCAGGAAAACCAGTAAACGATACAACTTACCTAGCTTCCTCAGTAACCGCATGCTAAATTTCGGGATGAAATTTCTTTCAAGTTGGGGATAATGTGACAACTCGAGTTTCCAAGATTCCAATTTCGCATTTATTGCACGTTCATTGTTTGTTTAGTCGTTTATTTGCACATTTAGTTTGCTGTGAAACTGTAACGTTTTGATTCAGTTAAGTATATTGTATTTGAGTATGGTTATGTGTTACTTATGAAAGATTTGTCAAATGTATGAACTTGGTGGTGAAACTGTGAACTATTTTGAGATGGGGTACTTATGTAAAATATGATACTTAGGGAGGTATAGAGTAATTAGTGAAAAATCCTAGTGATTCTTAACCCTAATCATTCACTAATCACCACACAAGAACAAAACACGTACTTCCACTTCTCTGATCTTCTCTGGCAATCATCATCTCCATCATTGGCACAAGTCTTCTGCATCAACCTTGATCTTTCAATCTATTTAGAATCAATTCAAGGTAATTGTTAATGATTGTTTGTTGTCACTGATTCTTGATTATGTGATTCATGTAAACCCTAGTTCCACATGTAATGATTCTGTGTTATTGAATTCTGATTATTGTGAATTGATGTTGATTGTTGTGTAATCATTGCCTGATGATTTAGATGATTGATTTGTCAAAACTATTGATGATTGATTTGATTCTGCATTGTGAAAGTATGAATTAGGGTTTTGATCGTATGAATGTTAGAATGTAACTGTTGCTTTGATTCTGTGAATTGGCTGTGGAAATCATGTATGTTGAAACTCGTTGTTAACAGTCAGGGCTTTGTGAAGTCACAAAGGTCAGAGTTTTGATTTGTATGATTGTCTGAGTTTTGGATTAATAAGATTGTCAGAGTTTTTCTTGTTGTTGCATGTGGTCCGAACTTTAACCTAGGGAAAGAGGAGTCCAAGTTTTATCCTAGGGAAGAAAGGGAGTCAGGGTTTTAAAACCCTAGTCCGAATTTTAACCCAAGGAAGGATGTCAGAGTTTTTGATCCATCACATGATGTCCGAGTTTTTAATGTGTAACATGGTCCGAGTTTTAACCCCCACCCCCTCTAGTCCGACTTTTTGAACAGGGAAGTCCCCCCCCCCCACCTTGTCCGAACTTGTAAGCAGGGAAACCCCTTCCCCTTTTGTCCGAATTTTGCATATGAAGCCTTGAGGGTCCGAGTTTTTAGGTAAGGAACCCCCTTGGTCCGAATTTGTTGCCCTGGAATGTTGTCTGACCTTCTGTTGTGTTGTTATGTTCAACCCTTGTGAGTTAAACATGTTGTTACCTGATTGAATGATTAAAAGTCCTAATGTTACAATATGATATATGATGTCTGGCTTCTGATGATACAAGACTTTCAATTGAGATGCATAGACTGAATTCCATATGTTGTGTATGTTCTGTATATGACTGTATGCTATTGAATGGAATTGCATGATCTTGTATGTGTGAACAATCTCATCATATCATTCTGTACACCACCATCACACGGATTACAACTGATGTTAAAGATACGTAAACCCTAATTGAATGAAATCACTTATCTTGGATTTATGTGCAATGTACCTTAGGTCGTGAGTAACGGACTTAAACATTAATAAACCCTAGAAGCAATAACATACCGAGCAAACCAAGGTGAGTTCACACTCTTACTAAGGCATGGGATTCCCAAGGGCTTGGGAATGGGATTGAAGGAATGAGATTGAATAGATTCGTACATACACTGTTACTAGACTACCTACCATCGTCCTCGGTTGTGCAGGACACATACGTGAAACCTACGTATACTTATGCTACTCACTGTCCTCAGGTTGCGAAGGACACTCACGTAAAACCTACGTGAACTTACACTCACTACTGCCTCGGTTGTGTCAGGCACTTACGTAAAACCTACGTAAACCTCCGCGTACCCCTATCCTCGGTTGTGAAGGATACTTACGTAAAACCTACGTAAAGCTTGTACGTATTACTGTTCTCGGGTTATGAAGAACACTTATGGTTACGAATAGTCTAGTGGATATACAACATGGGAAGCCCCCACCAATAGAACGTACTATCGGCCCAGTAGAGCCACATGTTACAAACGAACTTACTATTACGCATTTACTTTCTGTGAACTCGCTCAACTAGTTGTTGATCCTCTGTTACATGCCTTGTAGGTCGTTAGATACATGGAGCTTGCACAGGGAGGAGCTGGTCGTTGTGGGCTTGGATCGTGATTGTTTCGTTAAACACTTTTGACATTTCATACTTACTTATGTTGGGTTTTATTTATACGCTTCCGCAAATCAGTGATAATATACTTATGTTTTGGAACACCTTTCATATGGAATGGTTTGATTTAATTACAATTACTTTTACTTTATACATTGTTCTATATGATTGGTGGTTTGATCCTGGTCAGTCACGCTCCCAAGCGGTGATATCCGCAGGTGGATTTTGGGGGTGTGACACTGCTCATCAAGTACAAGGCAGCAATAATCCTCACAAGGCTCGTGACAAGGTGAATGAAGGATCCAATCAAGGAGAAAAGACGAAGAATGGTGCTCATAGCAAAGAGAGTTATGCAAACAACAAATACAAGCACCCAAATTCGTCTACGTCTAAGAGTAAAGTGCAGGCGCATCCAACGCAAAAAGGACCGGTTCGTCCTTCAGGACCTGCTAGAGCAAATCAAGCTGCTCAAAATGTCTTTCCGATAAAAAGACAGACTTGCTACAACTGTGGCATTGCGGGTCATATTGCTAGAAGCTGCACACGTCGTCCCTACGTACCCTATGAACCGTATTATGCTCAAAATCAGAAGGTTACACCAAATGATAACTACCATTCTAAGCCTATGAAGGTATCATCACCTAAGGAAATGAAGAATGTAAATCCCAAGGTTAAACCATCTGATGGGGATTGGAACGCTGCCAAAAACAAACGCAAAGCTTTTCAGGAACAAAAACGTGTTTCTACAACTAACAAACCTGGAACAGCTAAAGTTGCTCAACCGAAGGCAACAAACACGTTTGTTAAATCGAAACAGATTTGGAAACCCAAATCCAAAGCAGCAACGTCTCCAATTCTTGAGACAAAAGGGGACTTGTGTTTGAAAGAAGTGTCTTACTTTGATGCTTCAGGTAAACCCAGGACCACGATGGCCTGGGTACCCATGTCTTACTAATCTCCTTATTTTTCAGAAACAACTAAGGAGGAGCTGTTGACAATCTCTGGAATGTTGATAGCGGTTGTTCCAGAGATAAAACCGGGTAACATTTCACTGTTGCAAAAAGTTCAATTTTTTTTTACAGATGATGTGTTTCCTTTGGAGGAGATTAGAGAAGTAAGATAAGATCAGCAAAAGGTACCGTTTAAATTCTGTACTTTGATTTGAATATTGATTAGTCTTCAATCTGATGACAGAACGGTTAAGCAAAAATATTTTTTTTTTCTCTTTCTTAGTTCATTATTTTGTATATAAAGTGTCCTTTCTCTAGTAAATGGTAAATTTGCGCAAAAATACAAGATTTATGCACAAATTTAGGGGGAGAAAATGAGAAAAATACAAAAACATTAGAAAATGAAAAGGCCAAAAAGAAAGATTGCATGATATGGGAAGTGAAATAAATGTTCGTGTTAAAGGGTTTGACTAACACATGTAAGGTGCCATAGCTGAAAAGACTAGGATCTACTGCGATATGTCGATAGGCTTGACGCTCAAAATGATAAAAGATACCAAGTGATATAAACCTAACGAACTATGTACCATATGGGTATTATACCAACGGCGTATGATTTTATGGTCTTAAATCTTGCGTTGATAGATAGCCAACATCTGAGGTTTCGGGTCTTTATATTGTTGAATCATCCGGGGATATCTTGGCTGTCCTTCTGTTCAGAACTAAAATTGTACATGACCCCAGGAAAGAAAGTCACTTGGAATTAGCTCATTTCTATTTGAATGTCTGTATGTTGTCCCGATACACACAATTTTGATCTGATTCTGAAATCTTCTCTGAAAAAAGTCATGTACCTCCTCTGCTGCATCCAGATATATGCTGACCTGGAGGTGCTAAGCAACAACAGCTTCTGCTGCATCCAGATACATGCTGACCTAGCTGTACGTTGTCGCGTTATAGATCTAATACACCCGAAAGAGGCCCTCAAGTGCCCAAAAGAAACCCAAGAAACCTATATCAAACTGAGAAAAACTCATTTGATCTGTATATTATACCATCTCTGCAAAAGATCTATTCTGTTCTCTTCTCAATCTATTCCCCGTTAAGATTTCAGAAATCTGGATTGGACTTGTGAAATATGTGGTAGGGAAGATACTTGCATCATAGAGTGTGCTATTTATATTTCCAGGATTTGATTAGTATTTATTTGGGTGTTCATTGTTAAGAAATCAAAACATGATAAAACAGATTATATGCAGACCTAGACACAGTCAGGATATCTTAAAGGATGACATCAGTATACTCACCTGTTACGATGAATCGTTGTGCTTACCTTGATCGTGGGGGTATGCCTTGGAATGGGACATACGGGTATAATAGTATAATATTACCTTAAGCATATCACGAAGTTGAAAAATTGAAAGTTGAGCGTTAAAGTTTAAATGGACAAACATATTGGCAATCGCATAGACCAGTTTGATTAGGCTCGTGCTGAAAAGTGTTCCTTAGTCTGCCTGAGAACGAATTTTGATCCCATTGCAATTGTAATTGTATATTATGGTAGTTGTTTATATTTTGATTTTTATTTGTTTTTAGTTCTTAAAATTAAAAGAAATTCAAAAATTCAAAAATCCAAAAATAGAGTGCTTATTTGTTTTTCTTAAAATTAAAAATGTAACCGTTCTTGAAGATTAGACTAATCATCAAAAGTTGAAAGAATTTAAATTGTGAAATCCGAATGCAAGTACTTGGATGTACCAAGTGTTCATATGGTACTCTCCCTGTTGCATAAGAAATGTTTGCTTATGAGTTTGTGAGCATGTGCAGAACTTGATTTCAATCAAGAACAGGGATTGATGAAGACTGAGATGCTGTTAGTTGCTGAAGAAGCCTAAAGCATCACAACAAGAAGATGTACCTGAGTCAGAAGAACTGGATACGAGACGCCGTCTGACAATGAAAGTGCATTTGAAGAAGTACCGCGAATCTGCTTGAAAGATAAAGATTGAAGAAGAAAAGAGCTGCTGAGAATCCTCCTCTCACGTTCTTTTTGACAAGATTTTCAAGCAAATGCTGATTGTGATCCTGATATGAAGCTAACCACACAATCTGAAGAAAGAGACCCAGTGCTGAGAGTTCAGAAGTCAAGAACTTCCACAACATCTGCAACATAGCGACAACCATAGATTTCGTTGAAGACGTTGCTGAATTCAAGTTATGAAGACAATTTGATGACATCAGTCTAGGGGAGATTGTTAGGCCCTAAAGTGTGAGACTAACGCATCAAATTGACACAACGGGTTATGGTTACGAACTGGGCTTTACCGGGTTAGTTTATATTAGGTTTTGGACCTTTATAGGTCTCTTGGGCCAAGCTTTAGGCCATGTGGGCCAAGCAGGCCCAAGGGAAGCCCATGTAGGGAAGTGGGCTTGGGTATGTATATAAACAAGTTTCTAACTTGTTTTAGGGTTTGATCTTGAGAGTTACAGTTACAAAAAATTCCTCTAGAGTTAGAGAGAGAGGCGATTGGTTGTGAGCTTGTACCAGACGATTTTGCTTGTTCAAGTAATAGAATCGTGTGCAAGTTTAAAGGTTATTTCGGTGTTCTTGTTCTTTTCGTTTTGATTTCTTGAATCACCAATTGATTGGATTCCGCACAATCAATTGGTTGTTTGATATCATTGAAAGATCTGGTTAAACGGGACTTACAAAGTCTATCTTAGAAAAATACCTAGCTCCCTGGAGTTGATCAAAAAGGTCATCAATCCTAGGTAATGGGTATCGATTCTTAATTGTAACCTTATTCAGTTCCCTATAATCAATACACAACCGCATCGATCTGTCTTTCATTTTCACAAACAACACTGGAGCTCCCCATGGAGAGGAACTTGGTTGTATAAATCCTTTGCTTAATAATTCATCTAATTGCTTTTTCAGTTCTAGCATTTCAGTGGGTGCTAATTGATATGGTGCCTTGGCTATTGGTGTAGTACCAGGAATTAGATGAATTCTAAACTCTACTTCTCTATCGGGTGGTAATCCAGGTAATTCTTCTGGAAAGACATCTGGGTATTCTGAGACTACAGGGATGTCCTAAAGTTCCTTACTTTTAGTGTTAATGATTACGGAAATCATATACACTACTTCTTGTTTTCTTGAATAACTAGCCAACTTCATTACTGAAATGAATTTTAGTGGCTTTCGAGGTTTATCTCCTGTGATTAAAATTACTTCTCCTGTAGGGGTACGAATTTCTACAGAATTCTTATCACAAAGGATTCGAGCATGGTTGGCTACCAACTAATCCATTCCTAACACCACATCGAATCCGGCTAATTTCATAGGTAACAGGTTTGCAGAGAACTTATGACCTAAAAGTTCTATCTTTCCTTCTTGCCAAACCTTATCTATGTTAACAGAATTCCCGTCTGCCGTTTCGACTGTAAAAATCTGCCTAAGGGTGGTTAAGGGTAAATTAAGAGCTTGGCAGAATGAAGTATTGATAAAACTTTGGTTTGCACCAGAGTCGAATAGTACTTTTGCATAAACGTTGTGAACTAAAAACGTACCAGCTATGACGTCAGGAATTAGTTCGGCTTCCTGAGTAGTCAATTGAAAGGCTCTTGCATTCTTCTTGGTAGCTCCGTCAGCTAGCTTGCCTTTGTTGTCTGCTGGTTTAACCAATTTAGGACATTCTGTTTTGAAATGCCCTGCTTCTCCACAGTTAAAGCAGACTATGGTTTTCATTCTGCAGTTTTCTTCACAATATCCTACAGATTTGCAAAAATTGCAGATTGCATTGCATCTTCCAAAATGTTTCCTTTAGCAATTTCTGCAGAATGGCGGGGTTGAAGATTGCCCTGTTCCTCTTCGTTTGAAGCTGTTATTATTACCCGTACGAAAACCTTAGGTAATTTTCTGAGCCAATTCCTTCTTCCTGTTTTCATCTGTTGTGCGTACCAGTTCATCAGTTAGGGTGTTAGTTAATTCCACAGCATCGTCAATAGTGCGTGGTCTCGCAGCTTTGACGATATTACGGATTTCGCCAATTAACCCCCAAATATAACGGGAAATAAGCACCGGTTCTGGCGAAGCCAGGGTTGGTACCACTCTCGCATATTCAAAGAATGTCGAAGTATATCCTCGACAATCTACACCTACCATACGATGGCTCAGGAACTTATTTGCCATTTGTTCCTTTTCATACTCGGGAAAGAATTTTCTTTCCATTAACTGCTTAAATTCTTCCCAATTCATGGCATAAGCCCTATTTCTTCCTTTAGCTTGAAGTACCGTATTCCACCATTCTAGCGCCCCTTCTTTGAATAAATTTGACGCATACATGACCTGATCGTTCATGTCACATTTGCTTATTGCAATTACTGCTTCGGTTTTCTCTAACCAACGCAGTGCTGCAGTTGCTCCTTCGTTGCCTGCAAATTCAGTGGGTTTACAAGCAAGAAATTCTTTGTAAGTGCAACCAGGCGTTGCGGCTTTCATTTTCTTAGGAAGTGGGGCCTGCCGTGGATTATTCTCGTCATGATTGCCACCTCCATTTATGCTATTACTACCATTATCTTCCGGAGTACGTTTACTAGGAATGATTTGTTGGGGTTCAGCAGGTTTCTGAGCAGCAGCTAGGATTGCTGGAATAGCATTGGCTATCCCTTGAGCAACGATATTTTCAATATCTTGCCTAGTCATATATTGATTTTCCTGATTTTGCTCAGATTGGTTTACTTCGTTAACTGGTTCATTAGCGTTTTCCATCTGGTAATTATTATAAGTGTGAATTATTAATATCAATAATTGGTATAACAAATAATTACATATATACATAAAATTTTACAACACACATATATATATAGCCAAAATTGTCGATTTCTCGATTTTCAGTTTTATAGATTATATAGGCATCCTTACACACTGTTTATCTTACAACGTTTTATTTCTATTTTACAGTGTCATAGGTTTGTTACTACTTATTATTATACAACCACAGCTTCGTAACCCACTATTTCTTTGTCAACTGGCATGTCAGTAGCGACGCTCCCTTTTGTCGTATTTCCAGGAAATTTGTTCTCCTATTTCCCGGATCCTATTCCCTGTACCTATCAGTTCTTCACCAAACTGGCGGAGTTCGGCTAAGTTTTCGTTGCTCATTGGCGGATTGGGGATAGGTTCTGGATCAAACTGAGGGAGAAAGGTATAAGGACTATTGATTATGTTTTGGAACTGCCAGTCATTTGTCCACCAATCTTCCATTTCTCCTAAAGGTCGGGTGTGGATTAGAGGGTCTGGAATAGTTGGTTCTAAATTTACAGGGAGTTGGGTTTCGGCAGGATAAGGGTAGAAATTGTTGTTGATCGGTCTAATGACATCACAACTTGCCAGTAGGCGATCTACTTCTTCTTGAAATGTTATTTCTTCAGTTTGTTTAGAGCTTTCTCCAATTTCTATTCCCTTTGGCTTAAAATTTTCCTCGATGTCTATCCCTGTTGGCCTAGAGCTCTCTCCAGTCTCGATCCTTTTTCCTTTATCCACAGGGTTTTCTATCTTTGGAAGTTTCCTAGTTACTGGCTTCTTCCTACGTACTTTCCTCCATCCTACATATCTTCTTCTTTTAGGCTTTGCTTTCTCCGGAGGTGGAGCTTGGAATTCCATAGGTTCTTCCACATCAGCAAAGTAATCAGTAAAGTCGTTGGAGACTTCGATTGGTACTGGATAGAGATTGAGATTCTAAAAGGCTTCAGATAGCTCACTCATGTTGTTAGCATATATGCATAATGCACAAAAATGCTAAGTTAAAATCTTATAAGGAAATTTAAATAAACATTCCGTTTATTGTATATCGAAAGACTAATTTTACAAAGGATAATGGGAAATTTAAAACACATTAGGATTTATTTATTTATTTACGAAGTAGTGTTTTTCTGGATAGAGATGCTAATACTAGATCAGGCTTATTGGTAGTTTAGAGGTTTGCATTCTCTGCTACAGTAGCTAACATATAAAGATTTGCCCATTTTTCATCTAATTTGTCTTCCCAAGGTGGATTTTTGCTTATTTCCTAGATTTTTGGATTAAACCTCACTTTCTTGTGTTGTGGTTTCTGACTTTTCCTAATAATCGAATTTCTTTTCTCTGGAGTAAGAGGATTCTCATATTGTGCTTTACGGACAAAGATTCCCTCTTCCAGATCTGCTGGGTATTTTTAGGAAGAGGTTCCTTTTTCTTTAGGTGCAGTATCTAATTTGTGATATTTAATTTAGGCGACAGCGGAAGTCTTTAAATACAGGATCTTTTAATACTAAAAATGCTCATTTATTTTATTTACATAATTTAGGGATAAAACCCCGTAATTTACAATAAAGTGATTTCACTGGGAAATCTTTATTTTACAAAACATGTTTCTTTATTTATTTATATTGAGCCACTCTTTTAAGCTTGTAGTGCTTCACGGCACTTTTTCCTGGTTTACAACAGATCACCTGAAACATGTTTGAAAAAAAGGTTTTGTCAGTGGAGAAATACTGAGTGAATCATTCAATTTACTTAAAACGACGCATTTTGTTATAAGTTACAGTGTTAAGAGTTTTTACATTTGCTTCTGATATCAACCAACTACCCACAGTATTTGTCACTCGACCCATTGGCCCTCCTGTTGTCCAATGGTGTCTATGACTATGGTCATATCACCCCTTGGCTGCCCCAATGGTGAAGATTATCAAGTACTGTATACAAAACCCCACATACCGGCTGTAATTTGGTGATTACAAAGACTTAATCCCTGTAATTATAACTTTGAAAATAACTTGGAGTTTTGTAAAACAGTTGATAAAAAGAGAATGACTCACATTGCAGATTTAACGAGCAGTGTATAAGCCTACTGACTAGCCTTGTTTAACCTAATTTAATTAACAATGCACATAAACTGGGTTAGTAACTAATACAGTAGTTACGAAAATTCACGAGATTAAATCCCTCACAACTAATGACAAAGTGCGATACTTAAACATCCAGCGGATTCACAACGAATGACAGAGTATAGCCCGTATTCGGACAGCACTCAAACATTCAAGTCGAAATCACGACGAATGACAATGTATAACCCTAATGTGGGCAGCACTTAAACATCTGTTGGATAGTATCAATCGATCGGACGTTGTATCGTAATAGCGATCGAGTTATTACCCTGTTTGCGGCAGCACTTCGTGAATCGTGTGTGTTTAGGACTGTTTCTGCTATAACTCAGCGTATAAGTCGACTTTTTACGTCATTTTAATTCCAGAAATCAAGTCCCAAAGTCCCCTATTTATACACAAAATTTGACCCCCCTCGCGTGACGCGAGGGGTACCCCCCTTGGGCGTCGCGTAGCGCGAGGGGTCACCCTACTCCATAGGGTAGCCCTTTGCGTGTGTAGCCTTGCTGAGTTGAAAGTTTTGTAAAATTCGAATTTGACAGCAAATTATTTAGATAATCGTCAGCTAGGTTTTACCCCCCCCCCTGAGTTTTAGGGGCCCTGATCCTGATTCTGATTGTTCTGAAAATTTAGGGTTTACGCAGAATTACTTGGGTTTCTCAATTAGGGTTTCCTTATGGGATAATTAACACATTAAGTATTGATTTTAGTGAGAGTTGTTACATAGAGTGTACAACAAGAAGACTAGACAGATCATTGAGTCTTATGACGTGCAGTGGCTCAAAGAAAATCAGACGGACGCTGGAAACATGCCGTTTACTCTTTATAATTATGCCTATCTACTTAAATCATTTGATATTCTTGATGATCCTCCTGTTACTCATGCAGGTACTTCTGGTACAACTAATGCTGTCTCTCGACCCTCAGTTGTTCCACATAATGTTGTAGAAAGGGGGATTCTACAGCTGTGGGGATCACACACCTGGAGCCTCATCTTCAACAAATACATCAGAGATTCCAGTGGCTCCTGATTATACCGACATTCTTAATGATGGAGGGGAGGGGTTGGACTCGTATGATGAGGAGGATAACCCCAACGTTCAAAGTGACATGTTTGATGGTCCCATTCCTGAAGAGTTTTTTGCAAACGATACAGAAGAAGAGCAAGTCTCTGACCAAACTGAGTTAGTAGCAGTTGATTACTTAACGAATGTTTTTCCAACTGGCACTGCACCAGAGGTTGCTATTTCGACTAGTGTCCAGCGTGATCATCCCATCGAAAACGTGATTGGACCAGTGGAGGCTGGAGTGTTGACTAGAAGTCAGTCAGGAATTATCAACAACTGCTTGTTTTCATGTTTCATCTCTCAAATCGAGCCAAAGACAACTGATGCGGCTCTTATGGAACCTAGCTGGGTAGATGCAATGCAGGATGAGTTAAATCTGTTTGAGAAATTGAAAGTATGGAAGTGGTTACTCTACCTGCTGGAAAGAAATCACTCGGGACTAGATGGGTCTATCGCAACAAGAGAGATGATAGCGGAGCGATTGTTAGAAACAAGGCAAGACTGGTCGTCCAAGGGTTTAGACAGATTGAAGGCCTTGACTATGATGAAGTGTATGCCGCTGTGGCCCGATTGGAAGCAATCAGAATCTTTCTAGCATACGCATCCTACATGGGATTCAAGGTCTATCAGATGGATGTCAAGACGACGTTTCTCTACGGCAAAGTAAAGGAAGAGATCTATGTCTCACAGGCACCGGGCTTTGTGAACAAACAGTGTCCCCGTCACGTGTATAAGCTTGATAAGGCTTTATATGGGTTACACCAGGCTCCTCGTGCATGGTAAGCTACTCTGACAGAGCATCTGCTCGCTCATGGATACACTCGGGGTGTGATTGATCAGACACTGTTCATTCGAAAAGTGGGAGAGGATCGAATCTTAGTGCAGATCTATGTGGACGACATCATCTTTGGATCCACTAGTGATGCACTGTGCAAGGAATTCGAAGAAGTTATGAAGAAGCAATTTGAAATGAGTGCATTGGGAGAGATGAGTTTCTTTTTGGGTCTGCAGATTCGCCAAGATTCGAAAGGAATTCTCGTTCATCAGGGAAAATATGTCGATGATATTCTTGCAAAGTTCAAACTTCAAGATGCCAAACCTGCAAATACTCCTATAGCAGAAAGACCAGTGATGACTGATCTGGAAGGGGAAGCTGTTGATGCTACACTGTACCGGTCGATGATTGGCTCGTTGATGTACTTGACAGCCAGTAGACCAGATATCATGTTCACTGTGTGTCAGTGTGCTCGTTATCAGGCTGCTCCTAAACTTTCTCATTAAAATGTTGTTCAGAGAATCTTTCGATATCTTAAGGGCAGGCCTCGGCTTGGACTTTTGTATCGAAAAGAATCTCCATTTGATCTGTGTGCTTTTTCTGACAGCAATTTTGGAGGTACTGGCAGGGACATGAAGTCTACGTCAGTTGGATGCCAGTTTCTGGGGGATCGCCTCATCTCCTGGCAATGTAAGAAGCAGCAAACTGTCTCTCTGTCAACTTCAGAAGCAGAATACGTGGCCGCTTCAGCATGCTGCTCACAGGTTATCTGGATTCAAAACCAGCTGGTGGATTATGGTTTGAATTTTTCCCAAACTCCCATTTATTGTGACAATGATGCAGCTATCCAAATAGTGAAAAGTCCGATATATTTTTCAAAAACCAAGCACATTGCCATAAAAATTCACTTTATTCGTGATTCTTTCAACCAGGGTTTAATTAAAATGGAACAAATTCATACTGACGACAATGTCGCAGATATTTTTACAAAACCGGTTGATAAAGCACGTTTTCTTGCTCTTCTTGAACTTCTCAAAATGGTCGAATTCGAGGATTGACCGTGGTCACACAAAAATATTTTTCTTCGTTTCTGTAAATTTGTTTCTTAAAATAGCTTTTCTTTCATTTTAAGCAAAAATTTAGGGGGGTGTAGTCTCTCAGAAAAATACAAAAACATTAAAAAATCAGAAAAATACAAAAATAGTTCTCTGCTTTTGCCATGCCTTGGCTACAATCCGGGAAATGAAATAAATTTTCACTATGTGGATTAAGGCTGACTCATGTAAGACCAACATTGAAATGGTCTGACTCCAGAGTGATGTGCTGGTAGGCTTTATCCTAATGGCTGGACTCTTTGACTGGTACTGTTTAGAACACTAATATCTATTCTATGACCTCAGGAAAGAACGTTCACTTGGAATTAGAGCATAGCTATTTCAATGCATGTGTGATGTCCTGATACACACAATTTCGTTCTAGTTCTGAAATCTTTTCTAAACAACTCGTGTATCTCCTCTGTTTTGCGTGAGCAAAGACCTGGAGGTGCTAGGCAACGTCGGCTTCTGTTTTGCGTGAGCAAAGACCTAGTTGTACGTTGTCGCTCTGTGGATCAAATACACCCGAAAGAGGCCCTCTAGTGCCCAAAAGAAACCTCGAAATAAAAACCTATATCAAACTGAGAAATTCTCATTTGATTTGTATATTATATCAATCTCTGCTGATCTATTATGTTCTTTTCTCAATCCAGTCCAGTCAAGGTTTCAGAACTCTAGAATGGGCTTGTGAAATATGTGGTAGGGAAACTACTCGTATGATAGCCTGTTCAAATCTAAAATTCCGGGATTTGATCGTGATTGATTTGAGTGTTCATATAATTTAAAATGAAAACATGATAAATAAGTTGCAGTCCGTCATTTGATAAAAGCCTAGGGAGATAAGTTTAAGAGGAAAAACATACTGGTAATCGCTCGGATCTACCAGAGTAAATTAGTGTTGATAAATGCAGTCTATCCCGAATCTCTGTGATTTGATCCCATAAGAAAAGTGCATTGCAAAACTGGTGTGTAAGTTGTTTGTTTTTGTAAATATTTCATATCGTTCCATTTATTTTTTGTGTAAATATTTGTTGCTTTTGTATAAATACATAGTTATTATTTTATTTATATAAAATCATGTGGCCGTTTAGTTATGAATCGAGGGAGACCAAACTTTTATACAATATCCTTTGCACAATTTAAAAGGTATTTTATCCTCGGGATTTGAGTTGGGCCCACCGTAAACTTGGTGGGCCCCACAGAATCCAAAACTCTTTTCGAAATTGAGACGGTAAACAAAAAGAACAAAAGGGGGTGTAGAATGACGGCTGGGCCCACCGCAGACTTGGTGGGCCCCCTTGGTTGAAAATCCATTCAGTTTAGGGTATTTAGGGACTTGTGCGATAAAGTTGAAAAACTTTTCAAATTATTGGCTTTGACAAACTGATTTCTCTCAAAGCCCTCACAAGTTCTGATCGCACAAGTCCTCTAGTTTCTTCATCATCATCTGCAATCATGTCAAATGAGAAAGGGAAATCAAAAGGTCAGTTATTCTATTTCAATCCTTCTTGAATCTGTGTTTGTTGATTGACATTGAAAGGTGAGAAAGTAGGATTGTTTGGGTTGTTACTTGAATGAATGTTGGGTGTTTAGAAGGGTTTTGTTGCTGAGATCAAAAATTATAGGGTATATGAGGCCTTAACAGATTAAATTTTGTTTAAAAGTGGATTAGAACCCTAAGATTCAACTGGAAAAACGTGTTTTGAAACCCTAGAATGTCGCCCGAAGTTGCAGGCCTCGCCGGAGAAGACAACCGGAGATGACGAGTGAATCACACGCGCCGTCAGAGTGAATCGCACAAGCTGGGGACAGACGGTTTTGCAACTGAAATTTTGTGTGAAAAGTCCGTTTTGCCCTGTGTTTTAAAATTCTTGTGCAATTGAAAGTCTTTTTGACTTTCATTGACCATATCTTGTGCGATTGACTTTTGTTGACTACATCTTGTGCGATTGACTTGGTTTAACCAGGTCTTGTGGGTTTGACATTTGTTGACCAGTCTTGTGCGACTGTCTTATTACAAAATTGCCATCGCACAAGACATGCCTGATCACACAAGGCATATTCAATCGCACAAGGTCTTGTCTTTTGGGCCTGATCCAGTCTGTTTGGGCCTATATTTACACAATGAGATTGTTAACTGTTTGTGTTGTAATTTTGTGAATTCTTTTAAACAGAACACAATAGTGTGTTTTATTTTAGGCTAAACACTTGCAGATTGGAACATTCTCTTCGGGAGAATCCAATTATTCGTGAAGACTGGATCAAAGATTTATAGGATAACTCAACAGCGAAGAAAGGTGACATGGTAATCAAGTCAAAGGTTCAGGGTACAGAAGTTTCAGTCAGTGAACAAGATATACATGATGTGTTGCTATTCGGAGATGTAGCAGATGATCCAACAGAATATTCAAAAGAAAAGGTCATGGAGATTTTAGTCAAAATGAGCTATGAGGGAGCGGTTCCTCCTCCCACAATCAAGAAGTTGTTGCATCCATACTGGAGACTTCTGGCTCATATTTATTTGGTATGCATCAGTGGGAACAAAAGTGGTCTTGACAAACTGACATTGAAATAAACTTCTGCAGTGGTTTCAGTGGTTGAAGGATGGAAGTATAACTACTCAAAGAGTGTCTTTGATGGTCTGTTTGTGAATGTGAAAACGTTGAATGAGAAGTACTGGTACACGTTCCCTAGATTTATCCAGATGATCTTAGAAAAGAAGTATCCTAAGTTGCCAATAACTGTGAAGACTTATGATGCCAAGATGATGAATCACTTGGTATTTACATGGATAAACCAAAGGTTAAGAGATAATGTTGGGATCAAGTATCAAAACAAGAGAAATTTAGAGAAGTTTGGGGTGTTTTGTGAAATTCAAGAAGAAGCACCGGCTCAGATAAATGCTATTGTGGCTGAAGAGCATGATGTAGAGATAATTGAAACTCCTGTGATGTTCAAGAGCCGATTGAGAACGTAGATCTGACTAGTATTGAAAGTGAGGAAGATGTTGCAGATGACAGGATGGTTGATGATGAAGATGAAGATGAAAATGTTGATAAGAGTGAAACAGAGACTGAGATCATGGATAAAGACCTTACAGCAGAAACTGAAGAGATTAGTGAACCAGTTCAAGTGAGCCCTCCTCATGTTGAACCAGTTCACGTGAGCCCTCCTCATGTTGAACCAGTTCACGTGAGCCCTCCTCATGTTGAACCAGTTCACATTGATTGTAAGCTAAACACTTGCAGATTGGCACATTCTCTTCGGGAGAATCTAGTTATTCGTGAATACTGGATCAAAGATTTCTGGGATAACTCAACGGCGAAGAAAGGTGACACGGTAATCAAGTCAAAAGTTCAGGGTACAGAAGTTTCAGTTAGTGAACAAGATATACGTGATGTGTTGCTATTCGGAGATGCAGTTGATGATCCAACAGAATATTCAAAAGAAAAGGTCATGGAGATTTTAGTGAAAATGAGCTATGAGGGAGCGGTTCCTCCTCCCACAATCAAGAAGTTGCTGCATCCATACTGGAGACTTCTGGCTCATATTTATCTAGTATGCATCAGTGGGAACAAGAGTGGTCTTGACAAACTGACATTGAAACAAACTTCTGCAGTGGTTTCAGTGGTTGAAGGATGGAAGTATAACTACTCCAAGGGTGTCTTTGATGATATGTTTGTGAATGTGAAAACGTTGAATGAGAAGTACTGGTACAAGTTCCCTAGATTTATCCAGATGATCTTAGAAAAGAAGTATCCTAAGTTGCCAGTAACTGTGAAGACTTATGATGCCAAGATGATGAATCACTTGGTATTTACATGGATGAACCAAATGTCAAGAGATAATGTTGGTATCAAGTATCAAAACAAGCAAAATTTAGAGAAGTTTGGGGTGTTTTATGAAATTCAAGAAGAAGCACCGGCTCAGATAAATGCTATTGTGGCTGAAGAGTATGATGTAGAGATAATTGAAACTCCTGTTGTCACACCCCAATTTCCACGTGTCACCGGTGGGCCCGGTGGGGAGTATCGTGACGTAACTGATATCATCATAGTCAAACAACACAACATATAAACGCACAGCGGAAGCAAAAGATATAGATTTATTTCAACCGAATACATTGTAATATTTAAGTATCACAAACAGTCGAAACAGATCCACAGGCTGATCAAATAAAAAGGAAACTTGTTCAACAGACTTTGACATCTAAAGCTTGCGAGACTTGAGTAATGATGCCTAGAGTAGCCAGCCTATTTCGTCTAGAACCTGCACTTAGCCTTTTTGGAAAATACGTCAGTTTGCACTGGTAAATACAACTTAACTGACTCATTTTGAAAATAGTTTGAAAATTGATTTGAATGCACTTAGGCAAAAATATTTTTATAACTTGGGACAATTAAAATAATCTTGTATACAGTTTTACTCATTTATCGTCCGTTAGGGCCGGTTTATAAGGCCAGACTTAAGTTAACTGACACGCCACAGGTATAATGCCCACAAGGTCGATTCCTTATAGTGGGATACCAGTTTTTACATAATGCAACTGTCAGGTGTACGCCTACACCCCGTGCTTAGGTCGTGGCCATTTCTTTGAATGATGCCAAGGATATCCGGGACATGGTCATTTAACCCCCAAGGGCCATACACCAAATAATACATATCAAACAGGTTATGTAAATACATCAATCACAATACGATTTAAATGACTACATACACCCGACCAAGCGGTACTTTTATAGTACCGTATCCCAAGCCCGTATAGGGAAAATAAGTTATGAGTATTTACCTGAGCAATGTATAAATCAAATACAGCAAGTGCACGTAGCTTTTACTGGGCTCCTAATCTGGAACGAAGGTTTTTAATAACCTATTAGAATCCTAACGGGTCTTTAATTAAGCCTAGACTTAGACCGGTTAGTTTTCAAAAGGAAGACACGGTCCATAACGCATGATAAAGCGAAGACCGGTTTAGAATGTGGTTTTGACCCGACAAGCTTGCATGCTTTTTTAATATGGGTAACTTAAACACATTCTGGATTTTGAGACCAAAAAGATATGGTTTGACCCGTTTCGGCTAATATATGCAAACTAGTTACATACGCCGCTCTGAGCGCGAAAAGTGCGTAACGGGTAACCAAATGAGTCATATGCAAGTTTCTTAAGTTAATATGCCTTCAATATGTTGTGACATCAGTAGGATATCTTCTATTATGCCCCAAATGAATTTAAACTCAAATTACGCCCCGTAGGGGTATTTTGGTCATTTAAATGGTTATAAAAGAGTTTAAATAAAATTCTGAGTTTCGGTCTGATGAAATCAGTAAAAATACTTAATTTAGTAAGTTATATCAGTAGGGTATAACTCATATGTGAAATTTATCAATTATTACCAAACTATGCATCTTAAGGGCATTTTGGTAATTTCACATAGGCTTAAAAGGTCAAAACTAGAAATCTGACTTCAAAAACTTTTACTTACTGCTAAAGTATGAAAATTTACTTAAAACATCAGTAGGTATCAAGTCTTACATATCTAATATGGTTTTAATACATACTATGCGTTAAAATGCTTAAAAACGCTTAAAAAGGCGATTTTGAGCTATTTCCGGGTTCTTAAAGGAAAGCTGATATTTTCACTATTCCAGAAGGCTTAAAATATTCTATTTATCATATTAGATCAGTAGAAAAAGGTTTGGTTTCAAAAGGTTTTGTAAAACTCATTTTATGGCTTAAAAGGGCAAAACCGACAACCACCAAATTAAGCTTAGAACTCTAGGTTATGATCAGCCTAAAAATAAATAAAAATCTCCAAAAATCCAAAAATATTATTTTATATCAGTGGGTAAAAAGTTTGGTATCAAAAATTGGGTTTAGGTAGGCTATATGCTAATTACGCCATTTAATTACTAAAAAGCTTTCTAATTACGCTATTGAGCGTAACTCTTAATCTAGACCTCAAACCGATGTCAAATTCTAGGTACAAGTTTATAAATCAATACCTAAGGTTTCTACTCTTTTACATTTTCAAAATTCACGTTTTAAGGTCATAAGGGCCTAATAGTCAACATTTAGGCATTTAACGGAAATATGCATATGAATCGGATAACTAATGAACCAAGTCGTATAATCCCAGAGGGTTATACTTATATGAAACCTGGTCCTAAATAAGCTCTAAGGCATTTCTAAATTATGCGCGAATGGGTCAGAACTGAAAGTCAAAGCAAAAGTCTACTTTTGCGACTTTCGGTTCCGAACCGAGCTTAAACTGAAAATTGTCGAGCTGAACATGTTTAGACATGTTCTTACATTAATTACCAAGTTATATTAATGAAAAAACAGGTTGCATAGCCTTTACATTGATAATTATGCATTTATTTGAAAATAGGCTTCCTGTTGACTTTTTATAATCAAGTTTGACTCGACAATTGACCTAGTTAGAGTGGGAATCAGAGAATACCCTTTTAAGGGTTTATTGCCCACATAATTACCAACTCATAGGTACTTTCAATTTGAAATTTGACTGGACAAATTAAGGTTAATGACGAAGTCAAACCTTAATTACTACGGATAGACTTTAAGCTAATAAACTATGCTAAACCGAATTAAGGAAGGTTAAGGACACTTACAAAGGTCCTAAGCACGATTAATGATCACTAAGAAGAGGACTTGAGCTCCAGAAATCTTCAAAATTGAAGTTGTAAGAGTTTTCAAGTGGGTGTCAAATGTTGCAACAAGCATGCTCTTATATAGGATCTTAGAACTCACAAGATCAATCCACCAAAGCCTATAGATGATCCTTGATCATTTACAAGTGTCCCTATGCTTGGAAAACCATCAAACAAGTCCCTAGAATTGAATACAAGGCTTCTAAGGCGGTGCAACCTGCTGAAACTCGCATCTGTACATGAATCTGTCCAGCTCAGGTTGTCGCGTAGCGCTATGATAAAAGGGGGAGTTGCTCGCGCTACGCTAGCAAGTAGGTAACCAGCCCAACAAGTTTCAGCTAATTACATTTCAGCCCCTGGTCCTTCCAAACATGGTTTTAACTTTGTTTATTGCATTTTCAACCCTCTAACTTTACTTTTAAGGGCTCCAAGGCATAACCAAACACCGTTAAGTCCTCGGTTAACTTTTTGATCACCCGTAAGGCCTTAAATTTCAACGTTGACGCTTTTGACCCCTCGTATACGAATATTGTCATAACTTTCTCATACTTTATCGAAACCTTGTGAAATTTTTATCACACATTCTCGTGAGTATAATTAACCATTAAAAATCTCCGGGTTTGCTAAAAGGTCACTCAGAGGTATACTTTAAACATGTTGACACATTGAACCCCTGTAGTTTGTAATTCCTCACTTTCTTTCACAATTAGCTTCGTATGATCCATGATTTATTCGTTTAAAGGTATAAACATCATGTAGGGCTCTATAAGGATACATTTATCCATTGTTGACACTTTGAATCCTTTTACATACGTAGATTCTTTGTTTGTCAACTTTAGTCCCTCTAAAGTAATCTCTTACACGTTTTAAGTCCATGACATGTGTCGATATAATATTGGTCATGAATTTTCGAGGTGTTATATCCTCACTCCCTTAAAAGAAATCTCGACCTCGAGATTTGCTAAAATGCTGGAAGTTCTTTTTGTCGCATAATGGACTTAACTTCTATAGCATATCTGGAGCCTCTCCAAGCTCCCAAGTTGACCTCTATAATAGGTATATGTATCCTTTTTGGAGCTTCTTAACCTGTCGATCCTTAATCGATGCAGGTTTCCCATCATATCTTAAATCTGCATATCATTATGTGATAATGCTTCTCGACTTATGGGTGAAACATATCCTTAAATCATTAGTGTGTAATACATGGCGATCTCCGCCAAGCTCCTTAAATAGGTTTTAGCTTATAAGATATTTATTCTTGATACATTCGGTTCCTTCGAATGATTCTATATATTCAGAGTTTAACTAGCCTGATAATTAACAAATTGGCACACCCTTCCAGGGTGATATCTTTTGTTGAACCTTATTCCTTAACAAGAACTCAGGAGGCTCGCGACTTTCATTAGTCCTTGATTTTCTACCGAATACTGGCAAATTTACAGATGAATTATGGATTTGTATGATCTTATTCGTTGTTTCCAAGGCAACTTTCAGATCCTGATAATTGGACTTACTAATCTTTTGTCTAACAATAGATGTTTAACATTCCATCTAAGCAAGGTCTCCAAAGGAGCAGCCTTGATACTTATATAACAACTATTATAGAAAAGCTTATCTTAAGGTGAGATGGTTATTCCAACCACTGCTTAAAACCAATCTTAAGGAATAGCTAATCCTTACAGCTAGTCGAACAAATCGACGATCCTGGGCAGTGATGGCGATTCTTAATCGTTGCCTAATTAGGGTTGCGGTAATCAAATGCATAAGCAAAATGAACCGTCTTTCTTATTTAACTATACCAAATTCTCAGAATATTGAGTTAGGCTATATGAATCCTCTATTTTAAAACTTACTTAATCAGGGTTTCGATTCTTCCAATGATGGTACTAGCCGTCATGGAGATAATAATAATACAGCCCTAAATGGGATATAAATCTTAACTCTACTTGCCTCTCAGGAGGTAAACAGGGTAATCTTAGGAGAAGATGATCAAGATACAAGGAGGTTACAGAGATTTTCCAGATCTCTGGCTCCAGTTCATCCATCATTGCTTGTGTCAATAAGTGACACGTTTATGCTACGAGTCCACGAATTCCTTAATCGGGAATATTTACTTGGAAAATTCCATTCTGGATATCTTCTTTGAATACCGTTAGCTGACTTTAGTACCATATGACCATTGAAATATCTTTGTGGTCCCATGCATTAAACCTCCATACTGATCAGGCATGGAAGCAATCTATGGAACATATTAAGATACACCAATCCTCATATGGCGCTTTTATCATCCTGCCTGGTATTCGTAATCATTAGAGATTAAGAAGATATCAACTACATATGCTGATGCACTTCCTCTAGAGAGGATACTTCTAAAACTCTATGACTGAAGGCTTCTGATAGGAACAGAAGAAATGGTTCTTATGATTTCGCCTGTAAGTTTTACCTTACACTTAATATCTGGGGTTCTTATGGGAAAATTTCTAAAAGTTTACTAAGCTTATGGTCTTATGAGAGACTTAGCAGCATCTAAAACCAAACGTAACTAATATAATCACAATAAGGGATTTATCTGATGTTATTATTAAGGTGAACTGCCTCTAATCATACATCAGGAGGGTTAAACGCCTCCATTCTTAAACCTTTTAAACTTAGCTGCAAAATCTTTGACAAATTTAGGGCAGTCTCAGCTTTGACTGATTATTTCTTAATCTATAAAACGTGAATAGCTGAGGTAGATCCATAGTGGATTTATAAGGAGCAGACTTTGGAACCTTAATGTGCCCTCTTATTGCCGATGCTAGCCACCGTTAATCATTTGCATTAAGCTTAGATTTTGAGTAATCTGAATAGAACACTATCTCAGCCAATGAATTAAAATTTGCGACATATTGTCGACAGTCTAGAATTTTTATGGTGAGAGTCAGGAAATTCTTATTCCACCTTTTCCATTTCATGATGCTGATAATAGGTTTTTCTAATAAGGTTCTTAAAACTTGGTCTATCTCATATTGTATAAGAGGATTTTTCTTGTGGACTTCATTAATGTCCTCACTAATTAAGGGTATTGCCATCAATTGACTGTGATGCATACCTCACCATGTCCTTTCCAGCATAACCGCTGATATACCTTAATTGTTTCTCCTTCATCCAACAATTTCCTGTAATCGATAGCCCCTTTTTACTATTGAAGTCTCTTGACTTCCAAGAGACAACGTACTTTTAAGTATATCCTAAAAAGAATGGGCTCCTTGCCATATGTGCTTTTGCTGGGTTTATTCTTCGCATCTGAAGTATGAATAAAGTTCTTCTCATGAGCAGCGACATGTGTTTTAGAGCAAACAACATTCAGCTTCTTGAACCTTTTTATGACTTTTCTTATAGCCTTTATAACAGCTGCGTTATTCACAGTTTTGGCGATTAACTCCCTTAACATTGAGGTTCACATTTGATGCATCATTAACATTTGTCGCATTTCTAGCATCGCGACTTTTGTTTATTTCTTCCGAGTTTTCCATACTCAGAGCTTTGGTATTAAATACCAAATTCAACAAGTGCTTAGGCAATCCGTACCATGTGCCTCCTTCTCGCCACATCCATAGCACGTGGTGTAACACCCCGTGTTTTCGAATGTCAAAGTCAAAGTCAACTTTGACTTTCTTTGACTGTAGATAGTCGATTTTATAGTTTAGTTGTATTATGTGGAGTAAGTGTTGTAATCAGCAAGAATCGAGGTAATCGAATGTGTTTTAATGCGAACCGATCTACGACTGTGAATGATAGGAAGTAACAACGCGATAAAGTTAAACTAATCAGTAATCAAACCGGTCTAACAATCAATCGAACTCGAGACTCGAATTATGCAAATTGTGGTATTGTTATACGTGTGTGTGTGCCTTATGTGTTACTTGTGCATGTTTACTTTATGTTTTGTGTGGTATTCAAACAAATCAATCGAAAATCGAATCGAAACTCGAAAAGCAATCGAACTCAATCGAAACCGACATCGAAACGTGACTTATAGGAGATTGTATGTTAGATATAGTAGTTGGGATTAAAAGTAATTTGACCAGGAACTCTATCGAATCCGTATCATCGTCCATCGAAATCGAAACTTCGAAAATCGTCGCAAAATACTCGAAGTGCGTGGTGGATCGAACATGAAGCATCCTGATCGAACAGGCCAGCCGATCGGCTAGCACCTTGCCAGCCGATCGGCTAGCACCTTGCCAGCCGATCGAGCAGCCCACTCGATCGGAGCTCCCAGCCGATCGGCTGCCACTTTCCTCTTTTGGAAGCGTATAAATAGGGCTGTCATTGTCATACTTTCCATTTTTGGAAAGCTCTGATCGAACCAGCTATCTTCTTCACCTTTTCTCAGATTTCTCTCAATCCCGGTAAGTTTTCACTCTAAATCTTGTACGTTTTTTATCATTACTTGATTCTACACCTTTCTATCTTTCAAAACTTGGATTCTAACCGTGAAATCACCAAGATCTAAGTGTTCTTGGGTGATGTCATCATGGTGTTCTTGAAGAACATCAAACTTTGACATCATTCAACCATTAATAGCTTAGATCCAACCGATTTCCACATAAACAAGTTAAGATCTATCATAGATCTAAACATTTTCATGGTGTGAGGGATTGAAAGAAGGGTTTCCAACTTTCTTTCAACTCTTTTACACTCAATGCCTCCCATCAATAGAAACGGAGCTTGAACCGGCTAACTAATCATTCAAATAGTTACAAGGTTCCAGATTTGGGTTCTATGAACAAGTTTCACCGATTTCGGGTTCAACTCCAAACCGACATTCCGAACCGTTCACCGGCTGGACTTGGGTGATTCCTGTTCGAGCCAAGGGAACAGGTAGGAACGAAAGTTATCATAGTTCAACACGTTGTCAAGATACCTTGAAAGAATGACAAATAAACAAACAGCCAAGTGTTAGACGAAAGGCCGACCAGGTCAGAAATGCTGGCCGAACGGCTAGACTGTTCGAACAGCCCAGCCGATCGGACATGCCAGCCGATCGACCGGGCCAGCCGATCGGCTAGCACATGGTCCCACACTTTCAAAATCTTATGAGGTATAGTATTGACGAAGTAGTGTTCGATCGAACATGTCACTCGATTGGTAAACATTACTGTTCGGATCATGAGATACTATGCTTCAACACTTAATCGTTTTCACAACTCGTTCGTAGCAGGGAATGCCAGCCGATCGAACAGACTGTTCGATCGAGTGACATTCAGTTGAGGACCACTTCTGAAATTCCTAGCCGATCGAGTGAGCTAGCCGATCGAGCGAACCGCTCGATCGATCGACTTGAAAGGTAGGAACACTTCAGTGTTCTCAAATGCTGCAACGAAAACTTCAAAAGTTCAAATCCTCAAACACAAACACACCAGAGGAAGAAACAATCCACTCGAATGGTCCAGCCGATCGAGCCAACCGGCCGATCGAACGGGACTGTCTAATCGGATATACCAGCCGATTGAACAGGTCGTCCGATCGAACCTGCCGTTCGATCGACCAGCCTATTCGATCCATTCCCACTTGTTTACTTTCCACGTTACTCATTGT
Organism: Helianthus annuus; assembly: GCF_002127325.2. Classification (NCBI taxonomy): domain Eukaryota; kingdom Viridiplantae; phylum Streptophyta; class Magnoliopsida; order Asterales; family Asteraceae; genus Helianthus; species Helianthus annuus. The sequence continues at coordinate 22,182,131 of NC_035448.2, read as the reverse complement.
TGTGCTATCGAACTATTCAGGCTAATCTTACTCTCAGCGCTCCCTTCAATGCATAATCAATCACTGTGAGTATACTCGAACCCTTTTTGCTTTAGCACTTTTGGGTGTTACATACGTTACTTATCAAAATCACAAACGAACACACTATTCAAACTATTTGAACGCTAACCGATTGCATGTATTGCGTGATTAAATGTATGCCTGTTATTATGTTTACACGTGGAAAGCTGTCTACCTGCCTTAGCAACGTAGTACTATAGTTTGGACTCAGCGTCCGTTCACCCGGGGGTTGTTAAGGACAATCTACTTGCAAGATTTACGGTGGTGATCATGTATTGCGAACTGTCTCGGACAGTCAACCCGCAGTCACTGGTATTGATAGGTCCATGTCGATAATTTACATGCATAATTGCTATCTGCGTACGTGCTGGTTATGCGTAAACTATTCGAACTCTGTATGCTACTATCAAACTTGTATGCTCACCTTTACATTATATGTATTGACTTTATTGTAACGTATGTGACAGGTGCTTAAGTTGCTAGGATGCTTAGGTGCATGGTGATGAAATCAAGGCTAGGGAGTCTAGAAACAATAAACACTTGTCTGTAATAACTAAATCTGAGTTGTCGGAACGGAATTACTTGTCTTGTTGCATTCTGTGATAACTTGTTATTTATTTGGGACACGGTATGGGACGTGTCATTTAAACTAAATTTATATTATAGTTGTTGTGGAAACTTCTGGACAATCTGTTTCGCTCAGTGTCGCGCCCCGATGATTCCGCCATCGGTTGGGGTGTGACACGTGGCGTCCTTCAAGTCCTTGCATTCATGGGTCTTGTGATCCATCTCTTTACAGATGACACATCCCCTAGTCTGTTCAGAGAAACATTTTCCGAAGTGCTTCTTCCCGCAGGTTTTATATTTGGGTTTCGCCTCCTTTGGCTTGGGCTGGTTATAGTTTGAACCAGTCTTACCCTTTTTGTAACCTTTATTTGGGGTGTTATCGCACTTTCGCTTATGATCCTTTAATACACAGTCCATGGCGTTGTTTACGGCTGTATCTATCATAGCCTGTAACTCGGTGCCTGATAAGTTCGGTCTTGCACCATTATTCTGATCAACTGGATGATTGTGGACTTCAGAGGAGTCAGCCATGGTGAAGTTTTGAAGGCTACAAACCATGTAGTAATAATTTGCTGATTTGTCGAACTTGATGATTAAATAGCCATGGTGTAAATCAACCATATAGGCGAATAGATAGTATTAAATTTATTTGATTATGTTTTTCCTAGGTTTTTAAATAAACCATCTTTGGCGTTTAAACGGAATACAATCCTTCATATTTATTAGACAGGGGACATAAGTCACGACTGTCAATGCCGTACTGACATTTTATATAGCACAATGGCTTGTTCCAAAGGACTTTTTGATGGCATAGATGCCTTGTCACTAGGGAAACTTTAAAACATAATCAATGATTCCTTTGGATCGGAAAATTTCATATTTCATTGTCTTGACAAGAAGTTATGAAATAAAACTATCTTTTTCATGTATACATCTTTGCCCGTAGGTATACATCCCAGATGGATGTTTAGATGTGTACATCATGTTTGACGTTTATTAGCCATGATTCCTATTGATAATTTAGGCTAAATAAGGGGTTTAGAAGTTCCTAATATAAAGATGACAAGTGTGATTTTATCGCATCACTGTTGTCGGGAGTGTTAACATGTTTTCAGGTGTTAATAAGGATCTGAATCTCTTTTAAACAGGTTTTACCATCTTAGCAAAGTCTTTAATGACATTCAAGCTAGGTTATACCTTTTAAGATTCTTTCTAATACATATACTAACAGAAAAGGAATAATATTTATTTTATTCAGGATTTTCACTATAACCTAAATTATAAGTTAATAATGGCACAAAAAGGCCTAGTCACATGGACAGATTTATAAACCAAGATTTTACAAAATCGAGGTATTAAGGTTTGAATCAAAGTTCATTACCTTTTCTTGACAGGGAGTTGTAGGCTACCACTGTCTTTAGTCTCAAAGGACGTTAATTATTGCCCGTGGGCACTTCATCCTTAAGGGATGATTATATAAATAGGGGGATTTAAAATAACCCACTTTAAGAATAACTTATGTGATTTTATCGAATCACATTTGTCAAGCATGTTAATATGCTTTCAGATGTTTAATAAGGATTTGAATATTTTGAATAGGTTGTACCATCTTGGCCATGTCTGTAATGACATTTAGGCTAGGTTTTACCTTTAAGATTCTTTTTAATATTTAAACGCAGAACAATCCTAAATTGAGATGTTAACAAGGATCCGAATCTAATTGAGGAACTACCATCTTAGCCCTGTCTTAAAACAACACTTGAGCTAGGTCTTGTCCTTTTTAGATTTTTCCATTTTATTATAATGGTAGATCTTATAAAAGGAATGATATTTTAAATTTAACCGTTCCATTAAAATTTAAACAAGTACATGGTTGCCCTAAACGGGACTTCTAACTGAAATGACTTGCCCATGCAGGGGCTAATCAGAAAATAACAAGAAAACAAATAAAGGGTGAAATAAAACAAATTAAGATTAATCCTATGTTCTTTGTCTAGACTCGAGAATCAAGGAATGTGCAATTGTGTAACTGAGATTAAACACAAAAGGCTAGTGTTTAATTCACTCAGTGTTGGCTCTGATACCAACCTGTCACACCCCAATTTCCACGTGTCACCGGTGGGCCCGGTGGGGAGTATCGTGACGTAACTGATATCATCATAGTCAAACAACACAACATATAAACGCACAGCGGAAGCAAAAGATATAGATTTATTTCAACCGAATACATTGTAATATTTAAGTATCACAAACAGTCGAAACAGATCCACAAGCGGATCAAATAAAAAGGAAACTTGTTCAACAGACTTTGACATCTAAAGCTTGCGAGACTTGAGTAATGATGCCTGGAGTAGCCAGCCTATTTCGTCTAGAACCTGCACTTAGCCTTTTTGGAAAATACGTCAGTTTGCACTGGTAAATACAACTTAACTGACTCATTTTGAAAATAGTTTGAAAATTGATTTGAATGCACTTAGGCAAAAATATTTTTATAACTTGGGACAATTAAAATAATCTTGTATACAGTTTTACTCATTTATCGTCCGTTAGGGCCGGTTTATAAGGCCAGACTTAAGTTAACTGACACGCCACAGGTATAATGCCCACAAGGTCGATTCCTTATAGTGGGATACCAGTTTTTACATAATGCAACTGTCAGGTGTACGCCTACACCCCGTGCTTAGGTCGTGGCCATTTCTTTGAATGATGCCAAGGATATCCGGGACATGGTCATTTAACCCCCAAGGGCCATACACCAAATAATACATATCAAACAGGTTATGTAAATACATCAATCACAATACGATTTAAATGACTACATACACCCGACCAAGCGGTACTTTTATAGTACCGTATCCCAAGCCCGTATAGGGAAAATAAGTTAAGAGTATTTACCTGAGCAATGTATAAATCAAATACAGCAAGTGCACGTAGCTTTTACTGGGCTTCTAATCTGGAACGAAGGTTTTTAATAACCTATTAGAATCCTAACGGGTCTTTAATTAAGCCTAGACTTAGACCGGTTAGTTTTCAAAAGGAAGACACGGTCCATAACACATGATAAAGCGAAGACCGGTTTAGAATGTGGTTTTGACCCGACAAGCTTGCATGCTTGTTTAATATGGGTAACTTAAACACATTCTGGATTTTGAGACCAAAAATATATGGTTTGACCCGTTTCGGCTAATATATGCAAACTAGTTACATACGCCGCTCTGAGCGCGAAAGGTGCGTAACGGGTAACCAAATGAGTCATATGCAAGTTTCTTAAGTTAATATGCCTTCAATATGTTGTGACATCAGTAGGATATCTTCTATTATGCCCCAAATGAATTTAAACTCAAATTACGCCCCGTAGGGGTATTTTGGTCATTTAAATGGTTATAAAAGAGTTTAAATAAAATTCTGAGTTTCGTTCTGATGAAATCAGTAAAAATACTTAATTTAGTAAGTTATATCAGTAGGGTATAACTCATATGCGAAATTTATCAATTATTACCAAACTATGCATCTTAAGGGCATTTTGGTAATTTCACATAGGCTTAAAAGGTCAAAACTAGAAATCTGACTTCAAAAACTTTTACTTACTGCTAAAGTATGAAAATTTACTTAAAACATCAGTAGGTATCAAGTCTTACATATCTAATATGGTTTTAATACATACTATGCGTTAAAATGCTTAAAAACGCTTAAAAAGGCGATTTTGAGCTATTTCCGGGTTCTTAAAGGAAAGCTGATATTTTCACTATTCCAGAAGGCTTAAAATATTCTATTTATCATATTAGATCAGTAGAAAAAGGTTTGGTGTCAAAAGGTTTGGTAAAACTCATTTTATGGCTTAAAAGGGCAAAACCGACAACCACCAAATTAAGCTTAGAACTCTAGGTTATGATCAGCCTAAAAATAAATAAAAATCTCCAAAAATCCAAAAATATTATTTTATATCAGTGGGTAAAAAGTTTGGTATCAAAAATTGGGTTTAGGTAGGCTATATGCTAATTACGCCATTTAATTACTAAAAAGCTTTCTAATTACGCTATTGAGCGTAACTCTTAATCTAGACCTCAAACCGATGTCAAATTCTAGGTACAAGTTTATAAATCAATACCTAAGGTTTCTACTCTTTTACATTTTCAAAATTCACGTTTTAAGGTCATAAGGGCCTAATAGTCAACATTTAGGCATTTAACGGAAATATGCATATGAATCGGATAACTAATGAACCAAGTCGTATAATCCCAGAGGGTTATACTTATATGAAACCTGGTCCTAAATAAGCTCTAAGGCATTTCTAAATTATGCGCGAATGGGTCAGAACTGAAAGTCAAAGCAAAAGTCTACTTTTGCGACTTTCGATTCCGAACCGAGCTTAAACTGAAAATTGTCGAGCTGAACATGTTTAGACATGTTCTTACATTAATTACCAAGTTATATTAATGAAAAAACAGGTTGCATAGCCTTTACATTGATAATTATGCATTTATTTGAAAATAGGCTTCATGTTGACTTTTTATAATCAAGTTTGACTCGACAATTGACCTAGTTAGAGTGGGAATCAGAGAATACCCTTTTAAGGGTTTATTACCCACATAATTACCAACTCATAGGTACTTTCAATTTGAAATTTGACTGGACAAATTAAGGTTAATGAAGAAGTGAAACCTTAATTACGACGGATAGACTTTAAGCTAATAAACTATGCTAAACCGAATTAAGGAAGGTTAAGGACACTTACAAAGGTCCTAAGCACGATTAATGATCACTAAGAAGAGGACTTGAGCTCCAGAAATCTTCAAAATTGAAGTTGTAAGAGTTTTCAAGTGGGTGTCAAATGTTGCAACAAGCATGCTCTTATATAGGACCTTAGAACTCACAAGATCAATCCACCAAAGCCTATAGATGATCCTTGATCATTTACAAGTGTCCCTATGCTTGGAAAACCATCAAACAAGTCCCTAGAATTGAATACAAGGCTTCTAAGGCGGTGCAACCTGCTGAAACTCGCATCTGTACATGAATCTGTCCAGTCAGGTCGTCGCGTAGCGCTACGATAAAAGGGGGAGTTGCCCGCGCTACGCTAGCAAGTAGGTAACCAGCCAAACAAGTTTCAGCTAATTACATTTCAGCCCCTGGTCCTTCCAAACATGGTTTTAACTTTGTTTATTGCATTTTCAACCCTCTAACTTTACTTTTAAGGGCTCCAAGGCATAACCAAACCCCGTTAAGTCCTCGGTTAACTTTGTGATCACCCGTAAGGCCTTAAATTTCAACGTTGACGCTTTTGACCCCTCGTATACGAATATTGTCATAACTTTCTCATACTTTATCGAAACCTTGTGAAATTTTTATCACACATTCTCGTGAGTATAATTAACCATTACAAATCTCCGGGTTTGCTAAAAGGTCACTCAGAGGTATACTTTAAACATGTTGACACATTTAACCCCTGTAGTTTGTAATTCCTCACTTTCTTTCACAATTAGCTTCGTATGATCCATGATTTATTCGTTTAAAGGTATAAACATCGTGTAGGGATCTATAAGGATACATTTATCCATTGTTGACACTTTGAATCCTTTTACATACGTAGATTCTTTGTTTGTCAACTTTAGTCCCTATAAAGTAATCTCTTACACGTTTTAAGTCCATGACACGTGTCGATATAATATTGGTCATGAATTTTCGAGGTGTTACACCTGTCGATGTTCAAGAGCCGATTGAGAAAGTAGATCTGACTGGTATTGAAAGTGAGGAAGATGTTGCAGATGACAGGATGGTTGATGATGAAGATGAAGATGAAAATGTTGATGAGAGTGAAACAGAGACTGAGATCATGGATAAAGACCTTACAGCAGAAACTAAAGAGATTAGTGAACCAGTTCACGTGAGCCCTCCTCATGTTGAACCAGTTCACGTGTGCCCTCCTCATGTTGAACTAGTTCACATTGATTATAAGCTAAACACTTGCAGATTGGCACATTCTCTTCGGGAGAATCCAGTTATTCGTGAATACTGGATCAAAGATTTATGGGAAAACTCAACGGCGAAAAAGGTGACACGGTAATCAAGTCAAAGGTTCAGGGTACAGAAGTTTCAGTCAGTGAACAAGATATACGTGATGTGTTGCTATTCGGAGATGCAGCTGATGATCCAACAGAATATTCAAAAGAAAAGGTCATGGAGATTTTAGTCAAAATGAGTTATGAGGGAGCGGTTCCTCCTCCCACAAACAAGAAGTTGCTGCATCCGTACTGGAGACTTCTGGCTCATATTTATCTGGTATGCAACAGTGGGAACAAGAGTGGTCTTGACAAACTGACATTGAAACAAACTTCTGCAGTGGTTTCAGTGGTTGAAGGATGGAAGTATAACTACTCCAAGAGTGTCTTTGATGATATGTTTGTGAATGTGAAAACGTTGAATGAGAAGTACTGGTACAAGTTCCCTAGATTTATCCAGATGACCTTTGAAAAGAAGTATCCTAAGTTGCCAGTAACTGTGAAGACTTATGATGCCAAGATGATGAATCACTTGGTATTTACATGGATAAACCAAAGGTCAAGAGATAATGTTGGGATCAAGTATCAAAACAAGCAAAATTTAGAGAAGTTTGGGGTGTTTTGTGAAATTCAAGAAGAAGCACCGGCTCAGATAAATGCTATTGTGGCTGAAGAGTATGATGTAGAGATAATTGAAACTCCTGTCGATGTTCAAGAGCCGATTGAGAACGTAGATCTGACTGGTATTGAAAGTGAGGAAGATGTTGCAGATGACAGGATGGTTGATGATGAAGATGAAGATGAAAATGTTGATGAGAGTGAAACAGAGACTGAGATCATGGATAAAGGCCTTACAGCAGAAACTGAAGAGATTAGTGAACCAGTTCACTTGAGCCCTCCTCATGTTGAACCAGTTCACGTGAGCCCTCCTCATGTTGAACCAGTTCACATTGATTGTAAGCTAAACACTTGCAGATTGGCACATTCTCTTCGGGAGAATCCAGTTATTCGTGAATACTGGATCAAAGATTTCTGGGATAACTCAACGGCGAAGAAAGGTGACACGGTAATCAAGTCAAAGGTTCAGGGTACAGAAGTTTCAGTCAATGAACAAGATATACGTGTTGTGTTGCTATTCGGAGATGCAGCTGATGATCCAATAGAATATTCAAAAGAAAAGGTCATGGAGATTTTAGTCAAAATGAGCTATGAGGGAGCGGTCCCTCCTCCCATAATCAAGAAGTTGCTGCATCCATACTGGAGACTTCTGGCTCATATTTATCTGGTATGCATCAGTGGGAACAAGAGTGGTCTTGACAAACTGACATTGAAACAAACTTCTGCAGTGGTTTCAGTGGTTGAAGGATGGAAGTATAACTACTCAAAGAGTGTCTTTGATGATATGTTTGTGAATGTGAAAACGTTGAATGAGAAGTACTGGTACAAGTTCCCTAGATTTATCCAGAATCAGATGATCTTAGAAAAGAAGTATCCTAAGTTGCCAGTAACTGTGAAGACTTATGATGCCAAGATGATGAATCACTTGGTATTTACATGGATAAACCAAAGGTCAAGAGATAATGTTGGGATCAAGTATCAAAACAAGCAAAATTTAGAGAAGTTTGGGGTGTATTGTGAAATTCAAGAAGAAGAACCGGCTCAAATAAATGCTATTGTGGCTGAAGAGCATGATGTAGAGATAATTGAAACACTTGTCGATGTTCAAGAGCCGATTGAGAACGTAGATCTGACTGGTATTGAAAGTGAGGAAGATGTTGCAGATGACAGGATGGTTGATGATGAAGATGAAGATTAAAATGTTGATGAGAGTGAAACAGAGACAGAGATCATGGATAAGGCCTTACAGCAGAAACTGAAGAGATTAGTGAACCAGTTCACGTGAGCCCTCCTCATGTTGAACCAGTTCACGTGAGCCCTCCTCATGTTGAACCAGTTCACATTGATTGTAAGCTGAACACTTGCAGATTGGCACATTCTCTTCGGGAGAATCCAGTTATTCGTGAATACTGGATCAAAGATTTCTGGGATAACTCAACGGCGAAGAACGGTGACACGGTAATCAAGTCAAAGGTTCAGGGTACAGAAGTTTCAGTCAGTGAACAAGATATACGTGATGTGTTGCTATTCGGAGATGCAGCTGATGATCCAACAGAATATTCAAAAGAAAAGGTCATGGAGATTTTAGTCAAAATGAGCTATGAGGGAGCGGTTCCTCCTCCCACAATCAAGAAGTTGCTGCATACATACTGGAGACTTCTGGCTCATATTTATCTGGTATGCATCGGTGGGAACAAGAGTGGTCTTGACAAACTGACATTGAAGCAAACTTCTGCAGTGGTTTCAGTGGTTGAAGGATGGAAGTATAACTACTCAAAGAGTGTCTTTGATGATATGTTTGTGAATGTGAAAACGTTGAATGAGAAGTACTGGTACAAGTTCCCTAGTTTTATCCAGATGATCTTAGAAAAGAAGTATCCTAAGTTGCCAGTAACTGTGAAGACTTATGATGCCAAGATGATGAATCACTTGGTATTTACATGGATAAACCAAAGGTCAAGAGATAATGTTAGGATCAAGTATCAAAACAAGCGAAATTTAGAGAAGTTTAGGGTGTTTTGTGAAATTGAAGAAGAAGCACCGGCTCAAATAAATGCTATTGTGGCTGAAGAGCATGATGTAGAGATAACTGAAGCTCCTGTCGATGTTTAAGAGCCGATTGAGAACGTAGATCTGACTGGTATTGAAAGTGAGGAAGATGTTGCAGATGACAGGATGGTTGATGATGAAGATGAAAATGTTGATGAGAGTGAAACAGAGACTGAGATCATGGATGAAGGCCTTACAGCAGAAACTGAAGAGATTAGTGAACCAGTTCACGTGAGCCCTCCTCATGTTGAACCTGTGTATACAACGGAAACTGCTGCTGTTGATCATTCTTTAGAAGAACCTACCGCTAATCTTCCTCCTAGGAAACGAAGCAGAAGGGATCCTAGGCTCAGCGGTGAGGTAAATGTTCAAACAACCTCAGAGACATCAAACCCCACTAGCACTTCACAACCAAAGTTCAGCTATACACCATCAGAACTCAATCCCAAGATAGTTGATTTTATCTTGAATGAAAGATCAGTGATGTATATGCCTGCCCCTAAACCAGGTGAAGGTTCAAGCAGTGGCCCATCTGAAGCTCAAGTTATTAGAGCTGCTGAGTTGCTACAAGCTACTGTTGTTCAAGTTGAAGCAGCAGCTAAGTTAAAACAAGTTGAAACTCCTGAAACTGTTGCGACTGCTGATAGTTCCGATAGTGAAGATATGTTTGAAGAAAATGAGACAACAATTCTGATGCGAAGAATCTCTACTCTTGAAGAAGACAAGATATTTAAGGATGCTCAGATCGAAAGTCTTATGGAAGAATTAGTGGTTAAAAATCAGAAGATCAATGAGTTGGAGACAAACTTGGGAGCTCTCAGTGCTATAGTGATGGATATGAAGCAGAAACTGGAAGGAAAATTTCCTAAGGAGTTTGCTGATCCACCAAAAGAATCTACTGCTGAAGAGAGAGAGCAGCAGAGAAAAGAGCACGAAGATGCGATGAACATGTATTATGAAAGCACTCCTCGTACAGTGAATCAGAAACCAAGAAAGAAGATGGTTGTTATGAGGAATGTAGGAGCTGAACAGAACTTGCAATTTGGTGACAAACCTGATAGATATGTGATCACCACTAAAAAGAGCAAGAAAGGCAATAGATCGGGTATTAAAAGCTGGGCATACAACGATGAGAAGGAAATGTTTATTGTGCTGAGGAAGAATGGTGAGGTGGAGTATTATGCTAATTCTGAAGCATTCAACTCCTGGACTCCAGTTGATTTGAGGGAGCTGAGCAATGCTGGATTTCATGATCAAGTCAAGAATCCAAATTGCAAGATTGGAGTTAACTTCTTCAACAAGCTGCAACAACAGGCTAGAGTCAATTTTCGAGATATGAAGTTGGCTGAGTCTACCATTGAAGAAGATGATGAGGTATTGGATCCTGCCACAGGGAAGCCATATAAGATTGTGAAGTGGCCTGCAACTAAATAGATAAATACAGTGCCATTGTTGAAGGAGCTTCCCGATAACTCTCTGAAGAACTTCCAGTTTTGGATGTACGATCCTATTTCTGGTCAAGCTGTGATCGTGTGTGACGATGCTGAATACAAGTTCATTGACACTCGAGATTTGATATGCTTTGGTGAAATGACATCAATCTCTTAGCTAAGTCACAAATTCAAAGTGATCCTCAGTATGAGGTGTGTGCCAAAAGCTGGACAGGAGCTGTGGCCCAGATTATGAGTTTCAAGTTATGGTCAGGGCAACGTACGAGAGTTGAAACACAGCTGTTTGGTCCATATGTGGGAAGAAATATACCGATCTTTCCTGAGCTACAAAAGAAAAAGAAAGAACAAGCTAAGAAGCAGAAGAGGAAGCAGTAGTGAAGCAGGAGACGCCAAGCCAACACAAACCTAGGGGGATATTGTAAGGGCATATACTAGTGTAGGTTTGCGTCTGTCTTGGGCTATCTTGTTTTTTTTGGGTTCGATATGTATAGTGGGTTTATTTAGTTGTTTGGTGGTCTATGGGGTATGGGCTTGGCCCAATGTAAAAGGATCTCCTATGTTAGTATAAATAGGGGAGTCCTTATTCGAATTAGGTTGTTGATTCTATTATAAACTTTTGTGCTTTGTGCGACTAGGATACCAGACGAATCATTGCATTCGTGTGTTCTAGCTTGCTTTGAATCAATATATTGCTTTCAATCTTCGACATCTTGCTTGTAATTCCGCTACTTGTTTGGTGTTTGATATCCGATTGTAGTGATTCTGGACTTACAATCTTGATCCATGATTCTAGCTATTTTGGGTATGAAAGAGGGTTTTCTATAGTTGGTTTTAGAGAGAGGGAGGGAAAATCACGAGATTTTAGGGGGTGTGTTATTTATGACAGTTATTTGATTGATTTAAAACATGTAAAATGACAAGACTACCCCTAACCTATTGTGACAATTAATTAATGACACACAAATATTACAAAAATGCCACTGACTTGATCTCAACCATTAAGTACACTCATCGGATGGCTCAGATCGCTTCTTACACTTTGTAGGAAAAACACCCTTTGCGCAGGAACCCTACTCTCTCTCCCTATATATATATATATATATAGTGGATATATTTTACAAATGATTTATACATATTATATAGAGTAAACTTCCGTTTTGCTCCCTGTGGTTTGGTCACTTTAACGGTTTTGCCCCAAACCTTTAAAAATAGCCATTTTACTCCCTGATGTTTTGGTTTTGTTGCCAGTTTGCTCCCTGCGGGGAACAAAATGGAAAAACAAACAATTTGGATGGAGTTAGAGGCGGGGAGCAAACTGGCAAAAAAACTGAAACATCAGGGAGTAAAGTGGCTATTTTTAAAGGTTTGGAGCAAAACCGTTAAAGTTACCAAACCACAGGGAGCAAAACGGAAGTTTACTCTATTATATAAATGATTAAAACGATAAATGTAAAAAAAGAATAGATCAAAATGGTAAGTGAAAAGATTTATAAAGTTAATCCCCAAAATATCCCTAGTTAAAAATGGGGTTTTTGGACAGAGTAAGTTAGGGTATGTGATCAAAATGGCAATAAAGAGAAAAGTCAGGGACCCAAAGGAGAAAAAAAAACTATTTGGACTAAAATGGCAAATTTGGACAAACCTCTGGGACTAAAATGACAATTTACTCTTTTTTTTAACAATGAATCTTTCATTCAACCAACCAAAGAGGAAAAACTCACAGCAAGAAGCTATGAACTTCCACCACAACAAACAAATATCCAAATAGAAAAGGATACAACAAAACAAAAACAAAAAGGATTACGCCTCGGCCAAAGGAAAATGTAACCAATTGCTCCAGGCAGGCTTCTCTGGGCACTTTCGCTCGATTTGACATCCTTAAGAAAGCTTCGTCTTTGATACTTTTAACCACGTTTAACTCCGAAGTCAACCTGCCATTAAAAGTTTTATCGTTTCGCCACAACCAGAGCTTCCAGCAAGTAGCATACATAATCGTGAGCAGAAGCTTACGGATATTCTGCGCCGAATTCCATTGATGCACTTCCTTAATTAAGTCATTTAAGCCTCCATCTAGACACGTCACAGGCATCTTCATCCTGGTCAAAATCTGCACCCACACTTCTCTAGCGCTTGGGCATGAAACGAAAACATGGCGACATCTTCCTCGACTACATGACACATCGAACAAAGAGTTTTCCTGACTTGCAAGCCTCTTCTGGACAACGCTTTTTTAGTCGCTAGTCTTCTAATTATCGCCCTCCAAACCAAAATGTTCACTTTAGGAGGCACCCAAGAGTTCCAAATGAAGTCAAAATTCTGGAAAGTGTTACCTTTCGCCTCACAAAGCTCCCTTCTTACTGATTTGACTTTAAAGGCATAAACCGAACAACCTTTCCATCCCCATGTGTCCAAACCAGCCTTCACTTTTTGCTGAGAAAGAAGGGCCATAAGAAGGGAACATTCGGCCCATTCTTGGGCTGAACTAGGATCCCTCTTCCAGCCCCATCTCCACAGCAAAGTCGATCCCACTAGCTCGTAACAATCTTGCACCTTAATCTTTTTTTGGCCAGCCAAGTAGAAAATGGACGGGAAGAGGTCATAGAGCAGACCTACGCCTGTCCAATTATCTAACAAAAAACACGCAAAATCTCCATAAGCAATTTCACAATGAAGAAGACTGTGTATATTGAACCCGTATTTTAAAAAGTCTTTTTCCAAGTCACCTATCAATTTCCACACCCCGTTTATACTTTTTTTTTATCAGAATGGATCTAAACGCCCGAACCTTCCCGTGTAAAGCCATAATAACTCGTGACCATGAATGATACCCGTTTACTTTGAATCTCCACCACCACTTAGAAATCAAGGCCATATTCATTTCTTTTTTGCCACCCACCCCTAGACCTCCTCTACATCTAGACTCCAACACTCGCTCCCAAGCCACCCATTTAATCTTGTTGTTTAAACCCGCACCACCCCAAATAAACCTTCTTCTATCCCTCAAGGTTCTTGATCATGGTATCCGGGGCTCTAAAGGGAGATAAATAGAAGTTGGGATACTTCCATGAACCGCCTTTGTCAATGTGATTCTTCTCGCGAGATAAAGAACTTTTGCTTTCCAAGTGGATAATTTAGAATTGAACTTATCTATAACCGGCTTCCAGTTTACCACCCACCTTATATTAACACCAACCGGAATACCAAGATAAATAAAAGGAAAGGATCCGCGATGACAATTCAAAATAGAAGCAAAATCCCGCACTTCAAAGTCGCATGCCCCGATACCAAACACCCGACTTTTACCCAAGTTTACCTTAAGGATCGTTAACAGAGAGAAAATCCGTAAAATTCTATTTAGAGACAACAAGTTCGCTCTACTCCACGTTCCTACAAAAATGGCGTCGTCGGCGTATAAAAGATGAGAAAGCAAGGGCCCCCCGTTCGGAAGTTGGAGGCCTTCGAATAAGCCCTCCGAAACCGCCCTAGACATAATATTGTTAAGAATCTCCATCTCGATTAAAAAAAGGAAAGGAGACCTTGGGTCTCCTTGGTGAAGGCCCCGGTGCATGTCCAATTCCGCAGTAGGGGATCCATTTATGAGCATCGAAGCTCTACAAGAAAACCAAACACCAATCATCCAATTCCTCCATTTTGATGAGAAGCCCATGTGTGTCATCGCCACTAGTAAACTTTTCCAACTTATCGAGTCATACGCCTTGTCAAAATCGACTTTAAAGATTAGAGCTTGTTTTTTCTCTTTTTTGGCCTACGAAATCATTTCATTTAGAACTAATGGCCCGTCCATAATATTATGAGAAGCGATGAAAGTCGACTGAACGGGAGCGATGACCTCACCAGTCACCTTTCTAATCCGATTGGCCAGAACCTTAGTTACCACCTTATGAACCGCACCAAGTAAAGAAATGGGCCTAAAATCCGAGATCACGACTGGATCTCTAACCTTTAGAATAAGCGCCAAGAAAGAGGTCCCGCACCTCTTGTGAATCGCCCCGTGGTCAAAGAATTGTTCAAACAAATTAAGAAAAAGGGGTTGTAACTCACCCCAAAACTTACGCACGAACTCAAAAGTGAAACCATCCGGACCTGGGGCTTTATCTGACCAACAATCCCAAACTGCACCGTGAATCTCTTCTAAAGTGAAACTGCCCACCAAAGCCTCCCGATTACTACTGGATAACTGATAAAAACCCGTTCTGCCGATCTTGGGCCTATTACACACCAGTTCCTTGAATTTGTCTTTGAGAAAATTCATCACTTCCTCCTTGATTTTTTCCGCGTCTGTAACCACATGTCTAGGCCTGTAAACGAACCGAACGTTCATGAACTGTTCATGAACTTGTTCGGCGGGAAGTTCGTTTATGTTCGTTTATTTAATAAACGAACAAACACGAACAAAAAAAATTGTTTGTTTAATTAAATGAACGAACATGAACACACCTTGTGTTCGTTCATTTATGTTCATGAATGTTCGTTTATGTTCGTTCATTTATGTTCATGAACGTTCGTTTAAATTTTAGTAAATATATAAATAGTTAGATTTGTATAAATGTTAGGTTTTCTAACTACTTATATTAATATGACTAATTAGTATATTTATGTACTCTAATTTAGATGTGTTTCCGGATGAATTGTAATATATTAGACTTGTTTGTTCAATCATGTTAATTTATGTTTCTTTATATTTATTCAAATATGTTCAGTTAATTTTTTTGTTTATGTTTGTTTGTGTTCGTTAATGTTCGTGAACTGTTCGTTTAGGATTTAAATGAACGGACATGAACGAACACGAACATGCCCGATTTCTTAATGAACGAACACGAACAAAAAAATGTATTTGATTATATGTTTGTGTTCGTTAAAGTTAAATGAACGAACATGAACATGCCTATGTTCGTGTTCGTTCGGTTCGTTTACAGGCCTACACATGTCCTCTAAAAATAACCCGTTAATCCTGTTTGCACTCCTATGAGAGTTAATAACTCTGTGAAAGAACGCAGAATTATCATCTCCTTTCGCAATCCATTTGACCTTTGCTTGTTGAGCGAGTTTCCTACACCTCGATTCTTCCCAATCTTTAATTGTTTGTTTAGCATGAATTCTGGTTAGCCTTTCCTCTTCTGTGAGTAACCTTGATTTTGCACAAAGCTATAGCCGCCTTAAAATTCGCTTCTCGAGATTCTGTAATATTCTTCCTCCAATCTTTTAAATTAACTTTCACATCCCTTAACAACAAAGATAAAGTTTCATCAGCAAAACGGCCCCCCGACTGTCCCGAGAGAGCTGAATTAACTACTTGCTCAACCCCTTCTTCCTCAAGCCAAGATTTAAAAAAACAAAAAGGCGAGGTACCATAATTAACCTTAACAGTAGACAAAATAATAGGGCAGTGATCAGACAGAAACCTAGGAAGCGCTTTGACAGTAGCATCCGGCCAACACGAAACAAAATCAATGTTAACTAAAAACTGGTCCAGCTTGCTTAACTTAGCACCGTCTTCCGACATGAACGTGAATTTATTTCCACCCATCGAGTAGTCTATAAAACCACCTCTACTAATGATGCTATTGAAGCCCATCGCGTTAATCCCATTAAAAACTGAGTTCATTCTGTCTTCCAGCACCCTAACATCATTAAAATCGCCCATAACCATCTTTAGACCCGACAACCCCACGAGAAGATCCAACAATAACCCCCAAAGCGCCCGTCTGGCCACCCCATCTGAAGGGGCATGCACATTAATAAAATGACAATTAACATCCAGCCCCGCAATACGCCCTCTGGTAAGGATAAAGTTTCGGTTAAAGACGACATTAGATACCGAAAATTTACCCGGATGCCACAAGGTTACAAAACCACCGCCAGATCTACTGACATAATTAACAATCACCTCTTGGCTAGTACGTAGGTCCGCCACTGTTACTAGCCTGATAGTTATACTACTAAATCTATACCTTTTGTTCATCAAAGGACTAAAACCCTTAATTGTATGAAGAGAGGCAGACTTCTATCAAACATTATAACCTTTAACATTTTGACTTAAACCCATCACGGTCGTTAGAGGACCCGGGGCGGGAGCGTGATGGCCACCGGTCACGCGTGATATTCGAACGGCACACCGCCGCCGGTGAATTCAAAACGCGTTATATATCTAACGCGTTAACCACACAACGCGTTGAACTTTTAAAAAATCGACCGTTGCACATGATGACCGTTGTTGAACGGTAAGTTCAATAAAAAAAATAATAATCCATTTTATCTATATATATATATCCACATTTTAACCATTTTTTCACACACCAAACTATATCTTTTAACCATTTTAAACCCATTTCACACAATTTTTATATCTTTCTCAAATGGAATTCCCTACGGATTCGACGTTTCCGATGTCTAGCGATACCGATACCGAGTCATCTTCCGACAACGACACGCTAAACTATTTTGTGTCGGTGTATAACGAGCTTGATGCCGAGTCGTCCCGCCTAAAGAAGAAGATGGTCGGCCGTGATCGTATAAGTGCCAACGAAGTTTTGATGAACGATTATTTTGTGGAAAACCCGCTATACAATGCCGAAACGTTTAGAGATCGTTTTCGTTTACCCAAAGAATTATTTTTAAAGATTGTTGGAGACATCGAGGCAAGCGAGGGATGGTTTCAAGAAGGTTACGATGCGAGGGGCAAACCAAGTTTCACGCCGATTCAAAAATGCACGTCCGCCATTCGCCAACTAGCGACAGGTAACCCACCCGATCAATATGATGAATACCTAGCTATGTCTGAAAGAACTTCACGTGAATGTTTGCAATTTTTTTGCAATGCGGTCATTAAGTTGTATTCTAACGAGTTTTTACGTAAACCGACGAGCCACGACATCTCACGTATTTACGCCACACACGAGGCTAGATGGCATTTTCCTGGGATGCTCGGTAGCATCGATTGTACACATATCGAGTTGAAAAATTGTCCAAGAGAGTTGCGAGGGGCGTATGTGAGGGGAGACATCAAAAGACCAACCATCATACTAGAAGCGGTGGCGTCGAATGATTTATGGATTTGGCATTCGTATTTCGGTGTCCCAGGTTCAAACAACGACATCAATGTGTTGCACACGTCGCCGTTGTTCCAAAGCGTAACGGACGGTACCGCACCTTCCTCTCCTTTCTATGTTAACGGTCGACATTACAGACGAGGCTTTTATCTTGTGGATGGTATCTACCCGTCTTGGTCTGTTTTTGTGAAAGCTCCCTCATTTCCCGTCGAGGCTAAAGAAAAGGCGTTCAAAAAATTACAAGAATCGGCAAGAAAAGATGTTGAGTGGGCATTTGGTGTTTTAAAGGGTAGATGGGGTATACTACACCGACCGGTTCGTTCTATGACCAAGAAAGCAATACATAGCATAGTGTATGCGTGTATCATATTGCACAATATGTTGATCAAACACGACGGACGTGCAATATCCCCGGATTGGGTACCGGATCCTCCTACACAAGTTCAAGTTCCACAAGATATCAATTTACAATTGCCTAACGAAGAAACTCACTTTCGGTTGAGATTCGATTTAATCGAACTAGTAGGTTCTCTAGGTTTGGAGTTTCCGGATTCGGACGAGGAGTAGGTTTTTTTTTTTTTAAATTGTATGTTCCTAGTATGTTAAATTCGAGGAGTAGGTTTTTTTTTTTTTTTTTTTTACAAATTGTATGTTTCTAGTATGTGAAATTGAAGTAGTATGTTTTAAAATTAATGAAATTTTTAATTTTAGTGTTTTATTGTTAATTTCTAATTTAAAATAAAAAATTAAAAAAATTGGGAGGGAGTGATAGAATTCCATCACTAGTGATTCCACCCCTCCTACATTTCTATCACTAGTGATGGAAATTTGATTGATGACATGGCATTACTTGATTGGATAGTGGGAATGATGGAATTCCATCACTAGTGAATCACCCCTAGTCCCCTTAGTGGGATCAACGTAATCGGTCCGTGAATTATTGTTAGTGCATGTCTTTATTTTGATATGCAGCTTTTTTTAATTGTAATTTTGATTCTGTATACTTTTTATAAAGTTTGTGTGTAAATGAACATTTGTATTTTTTATTTAGGATGTTTTTTTATCAGTTGTGTTTGTATTGTAGCGATGTTATTGTGTGCCATTGGTTTTAACTTCACATGTGTAATCAAGACTTGGCATTTGGCAATTGTGAGTTGTGGCCTGCAATTGTGCACGAAATGTTAATTAATCATTAATTTATATTTTTCGAAATATGTTTGTGTTAAGAACATATAACAAGCAACTATGTAAATATTATATTCTTGATGACAAATAAAAAGGACAAATTATAAAAATAAAGATCCGCAGATCGTCCAGTTGAAATTTGGATCTCAAGATATTTATTTATATTCTTTTATAATATATTTTATCCAGCTGGATATTAAAGAAGTATTCCTCTAGAAGTATCTGTAGGTGGAGTAGAGGATCATTGACACGTGAGGTCGCGTGTTCAAATATTATAGCTACACATTATTATTCATTATTTATTCTATTGCATTATTGTATATTGTATATTGTATAATTTGTAGATTTGGCCAATTGAGTTGTATTCTATGAAAATAACTAGCTTAGTATAAAGATATTTCCAAATATATCCTTTAAAGTTATGTTTATAGTTATTACATTATAATTTTGAGGGGAAATGGATTTTATCACTCCAAACTAATTAATTTTGGTCGCTGTCATTCTCAACTTTCATTTTAGCTCCCACCACCCTCTACTTAATACTTGGGTAGCTCTATCACTCAAGGGTTAACCAACCACTACTCTGTTAGCTTTTAGCCTACGTGGCATGTTGACGTGGCCTTTTTCCTACGTGGCTTGCTGACATGGCCTTGTCATGTATTATCTTTTGTATTTAGATCTGATTAAAAATATAAAATTAAAAGATTTATTTTATAAAACCCAACATCAACCGCCTCCCCCCCCCCTCTCTCTCCCTAGCTGCAACTCCACCACCGCCACCATCATCATCATCTTCACCAACCACCCACCACCACAGTCACCATCATCATCTCCACCAACAACCTCCAAACATCACCACATCAACCACCCACCACAGAGAAGACCACAAAAACCCCATCAGAGAAGACCACAAAAAACCCAAGAAGGCCTTGATATCCTCCAAGCCAAATCCACCCTCTCCGACCCCACCGACATCCTCTCCGACTGGAACCCCACCCACCCCACCCCCTGCAACTGGACCGACATCACCTGCTCCAACTCCAACTCCGTTACCGGAATCCACCTCCTTTCTGCCTCCCTCTTCGGCCCTTTCCCCACCACCCTCTGCCGCCTCCCCTCCCTCTCCACCCTCTCCTTCCCCACCACCCTCTGCCGCCTCCCTTCCCTCTGAGCAATGAAGCCGCCGCCGTCCCCGTCACTCGCCAAGATCGAAGCACAATCTCACCGGCGTTGTTTCCACAAAAACACTCTTAGAGATTTGAGGCAATAATGGAATGATGAAATAGAGGTGGATTTGGTTATTTTGATAATAAGAGATTTAATGGTAGAGATTTGGTTATGGGTTGGAGGGTGGTGGCCGGAGGTGGTTGTTGGTGGTGGTTGGAGAGGTAGAGAGAGAATGAGAGTTAGAGAGATGAGGTTTTTTTCTTTATATATAAAAAATATATACACACATATTATATTATATTATATTACATATATATATATACATATATATATATATATATATTAATTATAATTAAAAAGCCATGTCATCTTGCCACATCAGATAAAAAGCCACATAAAAAAATAACAAACAAACAGAGTTAGTGTTTGGTTAACGTCGGGGTCACAGGTACACCAAAGTGTTAAGTTGGGGGTGGTGGGATGCAAACTGAAAGTTGAGAGTGGCAATGACCAATTTTAATTAGTTTGGGGGTGATGAGATCCATTTCCCCTAATTTTTATGTATGTTTTAACACTTTCTTTTTATGTATGTTTTAACACTTCCTTTAAAGTTATGTTTACAGTTATTACAGCTTGTAAAAAAAGTTATATTCTTTATGTCACACCTCAACCTATTGCGGAAACATCGAGATGAGACGAAAACGAGATTGCAAGAGACTTCATAACACTATGTGACAATATAAATTAAATTCCAATTTCATTTCAAGACTAAATGTCATACAAAGATTCCAAATAAAAGACAACATTGTTTCAACAATACATCAAAATAACAAAATTAATCTAGGTGTGTATCTAAGTCCACCTAAATTGCATTCTTCATAGCATCAATCGAATCTATCAACCTGCAACATGTATTAAAATAATCAACAAAAGTTGGCGAGTATACAAGTTTTCGATTACATAGCATAATATAGCATAAAATAGTTTAAGTGCTCATATCCAACATGAATCATAATTTTGCAAGTTTACTAGCATGCCAAAACGGTGTACTTATAAGTTCAAACACAAGTTTCCAACGCGTTAAAATAGCCTATCCCAAATAGAGTAACGGGAGGTTAACATGTTTAACTTAACAATACCCCAAGTTTCGTGGGCGGTACGTTAATCCTATAGCGCTATAATTGTTAAGGTAGGCTAGCAAAGTTAATGAAGCATATAATCGACAGAAATAGTTTACATTAGCATACAAGTCTAAACAAACATCATATAGTTTCATGTTAAGTATGGATAGAGTTTAAAATAGTTTCATGTGATGTGTAATTTAGTATAGCATACATGTTGCACCCAAAAGTGATAAAAAGGAAAACGGGATCGAGTATACTCACGGTTTTGCAAGCTTTCCTACTTGAAATCCCGCGAGTGATGTCGGTTGATGGATTAGTTTGGAGCACCTTGTCCTTCTACACGAAGAAAACATAGGTGTGTGAGTTTGGGGAATCGGAAGATTATAGATTCGGAATTTAAATAACATGAAAATAAACATAAGAAAATAATCATCTTGTACACATAGCACATGTTCTTGTCACTATTGAAACTCAAGAGAGTTGTATGTTTTCATGGATTAAAGTCCATTAGAATCGTAACATGTGTATGGTCATATGTGATGTAACATAATCTTGACAAGTAACTATTAAGTTATCATCAAGTCTAGCTACTTAGATTTATATAGATTATATAGATAACATATGAATATTTAATAAAGATTACAAGTCCTATAGATCAAGCATGAGGTAGGAGATTAAAGTCTCCATTTAGGCACCTCTTAGTGTCATATAATTCATACATGAGGTAGGAACAACAAGGCTCCTATTTAGGTACCTCCATTGTTCACCACTACACTTGTTGTCATAAACAACAAGGAGGGTCATGAACTTACAAGTATTAAGGAAATAATAATAACTAATCTATGGAAAAACATCAAGTAGTGAGTGGACTTCTATAAAGGATAGCCCAAGCTAGTCCAACTATCACACATTCATAAAGCTTCATTCTTGAACACTACTTGTGGGTAAAACCCTAACTAAAACAGAATGTTTGTGAGGTTTTAACCTCTGATTTAACATTTCTCAACCTTTTTTTAAGCCCAACTAACCATTCAATTGATTATGAGCATTAGGACATAGGTTTGAGATGAGATAGACTCAAGTTCATCTAAGATTAACAAAGTTTAAGTGAAAACAGAAACTAACAGTCCACTTTGGAGCCTTTTTGGTGACATTCCAGAGCTTGGTTTTCCATGGAAAACCTCTGAAAATGTTCCTAAGGTTGTTCCAAGCAAGTGGGAAAAAGAATGGATGAAAAAGACTAAGTATTGAGTGAGTTATGCTCACTTTAGTGAAGTGTCGTGATTCTGCTCGAACTTCTGATTAGCAGCAAGATATGAACTGATTTGAGAGTGTTGTGGATGATTTGCAAAGTCTAAAATGCTTGGAGAGCACTTGGGTTTTATATGGGAGGATTAGGGTTGGTTTTGGTGAAGAATTAAATGCATAAAACATGTTTAAAACTCAAACAATCATCAAAATCCCGCTCAAAGTCGCACTGCATAACCAGGTCTACGGACTGACTCAGTCGCGGGCCGCGAAGAAGGGCAAGGCGGTCTGTCGCGGGCCGCCAGGGACCCCAGTCGCGCCAATCTTTGTTGTTTTGTCACTTTTCACCCCTAAACTTCCGAATATTGTTATTTTAAGTTATATTTAGGGTGTTTTTGGTACAAGAAAGGTATGTTATGCATTTGAATCATAAAAAAGATACAAAACAAGTATAGTTATGTTTATTTGTCGAGAAATAGTATCGAATTCGCGTAATTTAGCATATAGATCAATAGTTTGCAAGTTTGACGTTTTTAGCACAAAGTATGAATAAAATGTCACATGAATGATGTTTTTGAACGTATGAACATGTAAGACACGCGTGTAACATAAATGTAACGAAAATGAGAATTTCATTATGATTCAAGTCTCGGATTTTACATCGATTACAACGAACGAACGATTACAAGAATACAAAGTTTCTAAAAATAGAATTACAAGCAAGGGTTTCCAAATATAGAAAGTACGAAATAACGGGGCGTTACACTTTATGTATGTTTTAACACTTAAATGGCTAGGGTAATGTTTCACACACAAAAAAAAAAAAAAAAAAAAAAAACAAACAAACAAAATGAACATAATCCTATATCATCTATGAATGTGCAACTACATCCTACTATGCATAAAACCCTAATTTAGTAAAATAACCAACAATGTATTTTAGCATCGATTGAGTTCAGATTATACTATTCTTAACAAAAATTCTAGCATAAAGAACTACGGTTTTGATGAACGCTCAGCTTGGGTGGGGTGGATGAGCTAGTTTAACTTGGTTTGACAACTTAGTAGTTCAGTTTTTGCAGTTTAAATCGACTTTCATTTTTTCAATATAATTTTCAAAAAGATTAGATGGTTAATGATTATAACAGATATACACCACTACATGGTTCGAAAAAATATGCATAAAAATAATAAAAGTTAAACAATTGTTCGGCCTATATAGCTGGTTTCAAGTTCCAAACCTAACCAAATTGTTAAACGTGCAACTACGAATATAACCCATTTGGACCAGGTTGCTTTGTTTAAAACGGTAACGGTCTATAACAACCAATAATCTTACCCCCTAGACAATCAAAGATGAACATAGTCAACATTTTATGTCCAGTTTGATTAATAAGTTCTTTTACTATCCTACAAACACAAGAAAAAAAGAGTAAATTACAAGTTTTGTTCTTTATGTTAACACCATTTTGCAGGCGGTGTCTTTTGGCGCAAAAGTTGACAAGTTTTGCTCTTAATGCTTTAAAATCTAACACGGTATGTTCTTTAGGCCAAACCCATTTAGATTTTTCTGTTAGTTATGTCATGTGCAAAGCACATGAGGGTACTACTGTAATTTTACCTATGTAATTAAGAAATAATAAAATAGATATATTAATAAACCCAATAACTCTCTCTCTCTCTCAACACTCTTTATCTCTCTAAATTCTTCCTCTCCTTCAAGAATCAAGTTCATCTGCATCTCCATTCTCATATCTTCAATCTTCCAATCCATATCCATCTTCATGTGGCGAAGTGTGCAGCGACGGTGACAGTGAACAGAGGGATGGTGGTGTTCGGTTGTGAAGTATGGGAGGTGAACGGTGGGGCTATGGTGGTGGTGTGTTGGTGTAGTGGTGGTTGTGTCGGTGCAGTGGTGGTGTGTCGGCAGGGGTGTTCAGCTGTGGTGTGCGGCGCTAGTGTGAATGAATGGATGGTGGTTTGGGGGTGAACGGTGGGGCTATAGCGGTGGTGTGTTGATGCAGTGGTGGTTGATGATTTGGGGTCGGTGACAGTGAACAGAGTGATGGTGGGTTTTGGTTGGTGAAGTGGTGGTTGGTGTTTGTATTGAAATTCAGATCTGATAGAATTCAAACGTAAAGTGTTTGTTTATCAAATCTGATAACAGGGTTTTGATTCGAATGTTCTAAAGATGTGTATGTCATTTTTAGATTATCGGTCTAGATTTGAAGTGTTTGAATGCTAGTAAATAGAAATTGGCATAGAGAAAATGATTATCAATATGTATGCTTGCATCTTGCTGCATAACATGATTATCGAAGATGAAGGTAACGCCATATGTGAATATGATCCTAATGACATTCATGAGAATGTTGTACCAGTTGATGAAAGGTAACAAGAATCTAACATGTGGGTGTTATACAACGAGACTACGCATAACCATCTTCGTTCGGATTTGATTGAACATGTTTGGCAATTTGGTCGGGTTAACAACAACGAGTAGTTTTATTTTCTTAATTTATAATATGTAGTTTAAATCTGGATGTTATTTTTTTATTAATTTGAATGTTATGTAGTTTTATTACTAAAATTTATTTAATTTTATTTGTTGTTTATTTATAATTAATAAAATATATTTCACACAAAAAAGGGGGTGGATAGTGGTTTGGGTCATGACCACACCCTTAGGATAGTGATTTTGGATGGTGAATTAGAGGGTGATGACATGACGATAACGTGGAAGATCGTGGAGGTCATGAGTGTCATGACCACACCCTATAGCCTTAGCCTCAATAATGGAGCTCCATTTGGTCCAATCTTAACCCATGGGTTACTGGTCCACTCATTTTAAATGATCCATATGTTATTAACGTGTTACTATCAATGAATCTTTGATAAATTCAATAAGACTATTCGTAGTGGTTAATGCCTCTTAAGGAGCATTTTTCTCCACGTCAGCATTATAACGTCTTATGTAATGGTTAAGGCCCTTTAATGCTCTTTTATTCATTATTTTCCATGTTTTCCTTTCTCATTGGGCATTATTCCAGAAATGCTACTCCCTCTGAATGCCCCTATAAGACCGCGGGGTGTGGGCTTGGGTTTGGGGCGTGGGAACCAAACCAACGCCGCTTTATCCACACCGGGCCAGCTTGGGTAGCAGCGTTGCCCCTCTGGCGTGGCTATGAAGCCTGGAGTGGGGCGGATTGACTAGATGATGTGGATGGCTGGGATTGGCTAGCAAAATATGACCGTTTGGGTAGCCGTTGGGTAACGACTAGTTTAAAAAAATATATTTCTTTTTCAAACTTATAAATACTCACCTATTTTTAAAAACTTTTACCACTTCTCTACTTTTCACCTTCTTCAATCTCTATATTTTTTTTTATAAATTCAACCCATAATCCTCTACAATGCATCCATTTAACCTAAACCTCAACCCGAACAACCCCTTCGCTTTCCAAGAGAACCCGAACCCTAGCCCGCCACAAAACCGCCAACCACTAAACCCGACCCAAATACCCCACTTCCAAGCACAAGGTTTTGTATACTCACCTTGTCCCGAGCTTGCCGGAATGGCGTCGTATATATAGGGGGCGTATTTTCACGAACTTTCCATTCGACGATTCGTCTATTCCAATTAACATATCCCAACCTGATTCCGTACCCGAAACACAACTGCAAGACGTTGGTGGTTCGTCATCCAAACCGGCCAAAAAAAGAAGTAAAAAAACGATGAAGAGAAAGCAATAGCCACCGCTCAACGAGTCCAAAAAAAAAGTGGACGAATCAAGAAGAAGTTACTTTGACGAGATGGTATATTGACGAATCACAAGATCCGATCAAAGGTTTTGCTTTATTATAAGTTTTTATAACGACTAATTTTTTTTTGGAATAAGGAATGCACGACACCGTACAGATTTTTAGGATGCCATAAAAAATTCCACATACAAATGCAACACAAGTAGGTGTATCATGAAAATGATAGCCTCTCGTCCAAGTGAAGTGAAATAAATAACCAGGTCGCCTTCTACAATGGTTATTTCCATAAGGCAAAAAACTCGCCAAGGAGCGGTGAAACCAAAACCGACTTTATCCAAAATGCCATGGTCTCGTATAGAGATAACAAGGGGGCCGAGTTCAAGTACATGCATTGTTGGAATATATGTAGGTACGCTTCTAAATGGGCGAGAGTCCCTACTGGTAGTGAATCAACCTCATCAAAAAGGGCAAGAACACCCTCGTCCCAAGCTCAATTCGATGCTCGTGGTCAAGAGCTTGATCTAAGTTTGTATGATTTTAAGGATTCTCTTTCCTGCCCACCCGATAGAGACACTTCAAAAAAGTGGGTTCAAAGAGGTAGATCGGGCTCGGCATTAGGTTCGGCCCCTAGTTCGGCTTCGGATAAAGGTTTGTACTCCGAGTAGTTAAGTATCCAAGCGGCTTGTGAAAAAAAGGCATATCACAAATAAAAACTTGCTGATATGAAGTTTCTGCCATGAACGTCGATCACCTTAGCGGAGCAAAATTGGAAACGACGTTGGAGATGAAAAAAGAGATCTTGCAAAAATATAACATGGATAAATGATGAAGTTTTATTATTATTTTTAATGTACTTGTTTTTTTTTTAATTTTATGTAGTTTTTTAGTTAGTTTGTTAATTTAATTAAATGAAATTTTAATTAGTTTAAAAAAAATAGCAGTGACATATCAACCCAAGCCCCCAATCCACGCCGCCACCACACCCCACTTATTTTGGGGTGGCCTGGTGGAGCCCATCTCCGCCACATGTCAACCCAAGCCCGCAACCTAAGCCCCACACCCAACGATCTAATGGCCATAGAAGATTGTGTGGGGACATTATTAAACTTTTCACGCCCCTATGATGCCCATTACAGATATCCTAAGGCTACTGGGTATGGTGACGGGATGAAGAGGGTGACGGGATGAAGACCGGGGGGCGGCGTGGGAGGACGGGCGTCGCTGAGGGGGGGCCCACTTGTTTGCTCCGTCGCAAACGGCGAAGAAAGGACGAAGAGGACGTGACGAAGGGGGTCGGCGTGGAGGGACGATGACACCGTGGCGGCGCCGGGGTGGAGGATGGGACCATACCCACCAGCCTAAGGGCGAGAAATTAAACACTTTTTTTTTGAAAAGAGAATTTCAATAACACAACTCGAAGCGCCCTCAAAGCAAGGACCTACGAGCGAACATACAATACAACATCAATCCAAAGGGCAACAACACCATTTTTTCCAATCGACATCTTTGTATCTAGACCTATTACGAAACCAGAAATATGCCATCGATTTAATGCTCTCTACAATCTCTACAGACCTCCGTCTTTTGTTGTTGAAAATCCGATCATTGCGCTCGTTCCACATAATCCATAAAGTAGTGTAAATAAAGATGTACCTCTTGTCTTTGGTCATTAAACACTTAACTTCCTAAATAAATAAATGCATAAATTATTCAATTTAAACATTCACAAATTTTATAGTAAAAATGAAATAAATTAAGATTGCTAAAATTGAGGAAAACCGTTAACTTCAAACAGGGTCCCCAAATAATAGAATTTGGGTCCGAAAATTAGGATAAACCGTCTATGGTTGTTTGCATTATGACACGACCCTTTTAAACCAAATTTATCCGTATCTAATTCCTTGAGTTGTGATTAAAGTATTTTTATTTTTATGAATTGAAAATGGATGTGAAGATCATGCAGTGTCGAATTGGGCTTGTGCAAGGGAATCAACCGCAAAAGCCCACTATCTTTTAGGCCCACCAACTTAATTTATTTTCAGGCCCGTGTCCTTTTCCGATTTCTACTTAGATCACCACCAATATGTCGTTGTGCCAAAGAAACAGTGGCGGAGCTTGACCAAAAGTTTCGAGATGACGGAAAGTCATGGGACCTCATTTATATATTGTATAAATATTTAGGCAAAATAATTGTGGGGGTGGGGAGGGGGGGGGGGCACCCCCCACTATACACAAAGCTCCGCCAGTGCAAAGAAACCAACGAGAATCACTTACTCAAATTAAATAGTTACAGAGAATCGCATAACCAATTGTACCTAGTTCTTTTGGGTTACAATATAAGCTAAAAAAAGAGGTGTGCTTATATAATTATGTAATCGACCTAAATACAATACTCGCTTAAGGTGTCCTCCTGAACACCTCGAGGACTCATAAACCTCGATAAGGATTGTCCAACCATCTCGAATGTAACATGAGTGAATCTAATACCATTTGTAATATCTTCCTCTCGTACAACTAATATTTTCGGCTTTCTCCATCCGGATTTCACCGAATTTGGTTTTGGTTGCTCTATGGAGACTTCCTAGAGGTTACTCATCCTATTACTATTTCCACCTAAGCACGCTTAAGTTTTTAGTTCTGACGGGATCCACAACCATTTTGTCCAAAATGTGTTGTTGATATTTGAGGCGAAACATGTATATTTGCTTCTGGTAGGGGACCCAATTGTGGTCATGAACTAATCAAATGAGATGATTTGATAGGTTAAACTGAATGATGTTAAATGTCATTATTAAAATAAAATGATAAGGATTTGATTTATAAATGCGATCAAACAAGTGAAAACAAATTTAAAGAGTCATGATAAATTCATGAAATTTATAATAGCCATAAACGACCAACTAATGTGATACATTGGCCCATGAAATTGATGGGTCACCCCGACAATGCGAGAAACAATAGTAACGCAACATCCAACACCACATGTTTAAGGGCCCATCAATTAAAAACCACATCCTCTAATGACTATCTTGGTCCCATTTTTAGTATTTTACTTTTGTTACTAATATAATTAAATTATTTTGTAAAAAAAAAAGTACTTTTTAACACTGATCAGGATCTGAATATTTTTTTCATAAAATTTACACTTCCATGAAATAATAGTTAATATATGAAAACCACGCTCATTGTTATTTTTTAATAGTAAAGGCTCCAATACTTGGGATTACCTTCAGTTCGTAAAACAGAACGCGGTAACCCAGCCTACACTCATTATTTGTAAAAGATGTATTTTAAAATACTTATTTTCAAATTTGTTAGGATCTGAGTTTGGATTGATAATGATTTGTGTTTGAATTTAGATGAACAATGAAAGAGTAGTGCAGCGGAAATTAAATGGAAGCAAACTTTTCACAATCAAACCGAAGAAATGCTTTCAATCATACATTTTCAACACAGAATCAAATGATTAAATTTATTTCAAACTTTGATTACAATGCATGTATGATTCACAAACTCCCCCTCAGCCCGAGCTCAGTATTTGTTCATGCAGGAAGAAGATGGTGGAAGAGCTGAACAGAACAGTACAGAGCACTGTTCTATTTATAGGCACTAGCAAACTACTGAGCATCTAAGCTGATGTCACCATGAAAGTGACATCTAACCTCCTAACAAACTCTTAACAACTGACCTATACAAACACTGCTATACTAACTACTGATGTTACAGTTTATTACATAGAGTAAACATAAACAGCTGCTGCATCCTTCCACTGCTGTGAACCCAGCAGTACTTGTCATGATCAGCAGTGCCTGAACCAAGGCAGTAGATTGAGCAGTAGAGCTTTAGTTCTTCAACAGTCTTTGACTTGATCAGTAGTTGTAGGTCAGCAGTTTGCATGATCAGCAGATAGGAGGTCAGCAGATGTTGAAACCACTTTCAAGGGGAGAGATTTGCATGCATAACATCTGCTTATTCTGGATCCTCTGCTCTGATCTAGTTTTGGCTTTTATTATCTGTTCCTTTGGCAGGGATCAATCCCAACAATCTCCCCTGGAACAGATAATGCCAAAACTCTCCATTATTAAAAGATCTTTATTGCCTCATCAGCAATTCCCTTATTTGCCCTTTGAGTTGTAATTCAAAGGTTAAGGCATATGTATCATCTTCATCCCTGCTAAGTGGAAGATCAATGAGATCCTGCAAATCTTCAATACTCTGGCCAAGAGCTTGTTCCCTTGTTAATTTCTTCACTTCTCCACTAGACTTGAACACTGTCAGTACGTGGGTCTGTTTATCAGTTTTCCACTTTAGTACTTTTAAGCCTGGTGGGTTTCTTGGGAGATTTTTATTTGATGAGGTATTTGGTGATGCTGGCCTATTCATGATTGGCTGAGCAGTACTTGCAGATTGTTCCAGTTCAGATTCTTCTTTCATCATTAACATAATGCCCTCTTTTACAAGGTCATTTCCAGCAATTAGATCTTGAACTGTTTCAGCACCAAACTGGTTTTGACTCCTTCTTTTGTAGATGGCAGCACCAGCAGGAGCAGTGGTTCTTTTGGCTTGCAGCTTTGGTGGTCGTTTTGAGACCTCTGCTTTGGAGTAATCAGGTTTTTGTGGAGCTGTTGGATCTTTCTTCCTAAGTTCTTCCAACCTTTTATAGGTGGCCCTGACCCTAACTTCTCCCCACTTTGACACAGAATTCTTTGACCCATAATCAGCTGTGATAAGCTCCTCTTTCATTCTCTTCAACTCTAATGCCTTTTCAGCTTTAAACTGTTTGAATTTTTCAGGAGGAGTCTGCTGGACTTTATTTTTGATCATTTCATGAATCCTGGCTACTTCTTTTTCAAGCTCAGGAATGGTCCAGTTTTTGTACATGTGTTTCTCCCCCTTGTATTTCTTGTAGGTCATGATATTTTCAATGTAATCTTTTCTCAAGGACTCATCTGCCCTTTCAGAGATTTGCTGACATACATTTTTGGCAAACTGCTCCATAGATCTGACCTGTGTGAGTAGAAACTGATAGTTTTGTTGAAATTCTCTATCAGATTTCCCATGTTTATTTTTTATTGAGATATCCTCTGCCTGCTTGGCCTTGAATTTCAAATATTCTTCAATATTATTTGGCGTGGGATATCCTTCAATCGATGGCAAACTCCTTTTGGCAGGGTCATCCTCATAATAGAAAGATTTAATCTCTTCCCTAACTGCTATGAGTTCCAAAGGGAATATAACACCCGCAGTAGGTAATGGCTTTTGGATTTGAGCTGAAGAGAGAGGAATGGGTTTTGGAATTGTGACAAGTGCTTGGGATTTTGAAGCTGTTGGTGGTAGTGATGGAGAATCATCATCTGATATGATAATCCTTCTCCTTTTTATTTTAGGAGAGACAGATGACGATTTGGGTGGAACAGTGGAGGTGGTTTGAGTGGCAGTAGTTTGTGACTGACAGACAGCTGTTGAAACAACTGGTGTTTCAACCACTGTTGTCATTACAGCAGATGTTGTAACATCTACTGTCTTCTGCTTTTTGGCAGGAGGTGATGGTGGTGATGGTAAGGCAGTGGTAGTGGTGTGTGTTGAAGTGAGAGCAGTTGCTGTAACAACTGAGGTACCAGCAGATGTTGATACAACAGAGGTTTCAGCAACTGTTTGGGTGGAGGTTTGATGTTGGTGGCTTTTAGATGGTGGTTTTGAAGTATGCTTAGGAAGACTGGATGGTGTGGATTTGGGTTTCCTTACTTTTCTAGTAAGATTTCTTTTTGGAACAGGATTTTGAACATCCTTTTCACCAGAACAACCTTGCGCATTCAGCTTCATGAAAGCTCACTTCTCCTCATTCCACCTTGACAAATCCTTTGCCGCTCTATCCCTTTTTACACTTATGACACCATCATCTAGTGCATTCTGGGTAACATCAACCTTCTTGCTACCGTCTAGCAAGGGAATGTTTCTAAGCATTGCATCCTTTTCTGGATCAAGATACACCCCATTATCAATCCCTTTCTTTATCCACTCCTTAATTTTCTCCCCCTTTTTGGCATTATCTAAGGGGATTTCATCAATAAAAAGAACTGTTGGAGGAGCAGTGCCAGTGGTTGCCAACAGATGTGTTTTTAGAGCCTTGATGTCTGCTTGTGTGGTTTTGAAACTAGACTCCATTGCTTCTCTGAGCTCTTGAACATGTTTTTCATGCTGCTGCTCAGCCATTTGTTGTTGGTGGTGGAGAAATGGTTGAAAAAGATTCCAGAGCTCATTTGTAACATCTGCTGATGGTGGAGCAGGTGCTTGAGGAGGAACAGTAGTGGATGGTACCATTTGAACTGTTAACAACTGTTGCAGCATTTCTTTGATTTCTACAACAGATGTATCCAGTTTGTCAA
The DNA here is from genome assembly GCF_002127325.2 of Helianthus annuus. Classification (NCBI taxonomy): domain Eukaryota; kingdom Viridiplantae; phylum Streptophyta; class Magnoliopsida; order Asterales; family Asteraceae; genus Helianthus; species Helianthus annuus. The sequence goes on along the minus strand of NC_035448.2, from coordinate 22,149,445 downwards.
CTCTTTCCGTCAATTCCTGGTACTTTAAACCATCACCCAAGTTAATGGGATCATCTGATTTCCCACTAGCAGTGGTTTTATCAGAGGTTGAGGTAGGGAGTGTACTACAAACATCAACAACTGATGCCCCTTTTTCTTGGTACTGGGGTCTTCTTCCTTCAACACTTAATAATCTTTTGATGGAACCAGTGGTTAATACAAACTCACTAGCAGATAACAGAGGTGTTATGGAAGGAATTGCCTCCAAGGAAGTCTTATTGATGTAATCACTGTCCAAGTGTAAACCTGTTGTCACACCCCGATTTCCACGTGTCACCAGTGGGCCTGGTGTGGGGTACAGTGACGTAGTTGGCATCGTCATAGACAATCAACACAATATAATAATGCACAGCGGAAGCAGAATAGATACATTTCAACTTTACTTTAAAATGACATAATAACATCATATGTAGTTGAAACGGATCCACAGGCGGATCAAATAAAAATAAGAATAAATAGTTCAACAGATATTTGTCGTCCGAGCTTGCGAGACTATAGTGGACGCTCTTAGGAAACAGCCAGCCTGATTTCGTATAGTACCTGCACTTAACCTTTTGGGGAAAATACGTCAGTTTACACTGGTAAATACAAATCAACCGACTCATTTTGAAAATGATTGAAAATTTATTTAAATGCACAAGGCATAAATATTTTTATTAACTTGGGATAATTATGTAATATAAACTTGTGAACGATTTACATGCAATCGTATCTTTGGTGGCCCGGGATCTGCTGTCCGGGCTAAGAATTAAATGACACACCACATTAAAGAGTTATACACGCCGAGTGTACGCCTACACCCCGTGCTCTGGTCGTGGCCATCTCGTAAGATAATGCCAAGGATATCCGGGACACGGTCAATAACCCCCCAAAGCCTAAAGTAAGACAAGACTGTTTAAACGAGTCGCACAAGCTATTCAAGACTGTACACCCATAAGGCGCAGGACTTGTGCGCCCGATCAAGCGGTATTTTAAATACCGTACCCCAAGCCCGTATAGGGAAAATAAGTCAAAATGTATTTACCTGAGCAAGTATGTAACACAAACGGTAAGTGTGGTAGCTTTTACTGGGCCTCCTAATCTGGAACAAAGGTTTATAATTAACCTATTAGATTCCTAACGGGTCTTTTATTTAAGCCTAAGCTTTGACCGGTTAGTTTTAAGAATGATACGGTTTACGCACGATTAAGCGAAAGACCGGATAGAATGTGATTTAGACCCGACAAGTTTGAATACTTGTATAATATGGGTATACTAAATACATTCTGGATTTTGAAATAAAAATGATATCGTTTGACCCGTTTCGGTCAATTTACGCAAACTAGTTACGTAAACCGAACCGAACGCGAAAAGGGCGATACGGGTAGACCAATGATTCAAATGCAAGTTCCCTGATATAATATGCTTTAATTATGATATAATATCAGTAAGTTATGTTCTATATTGCCCGGAATAATTTTAAACTCAATTTATGCCTTAGAAGGGCATTTTGGTCTTTTTAAAAGATTATAAAAGAGTCAAATTAGAAATCTGAGTTTCGGGTCTGGTTCATACAGTAAATATACCTCATTTAACATATTATAACAGTAGGGTATGACCCATATATCAAATTTATCATTTAAAATCAAACTATGCACCGTAGGGGTATTTTAGTAAATTCACAAGGGCTAAAAATGCCAAAACTGGAAATCTGAGATCATATACTTATACTTACTGTTATTATATGAAAATATGCTAATTACATCAGTAGGTATAAGTCTTACATGTTTAAAACAAGTATAACGCTTACTATGCGCTTAAAACGCTAAATATGCGATTTAGAGCCGTTTCCGGGTTTATATATGAAAGCTGAGATTTTTATATTTCCAGAAGGCTCAAAATAATTTATTTAACATTTGAAATCAGTAGAAAAAGGTTTCGGGTCAAAAGGATGTGTAAAACTCATTTTATGGCTTAAACGGTCAAAACCGACATAACCCGAAATAACTAGGCGATCTAGGATCCGTTCAGCCAAAAATTAATTAAAAATCATCAAAATTCCCAGAATATTATAATACATCAGTTGGTAAAAAGTTTTATACCAAAACGTGGCCAGAAATAGGTCATATGCGAAAAGGGCCGTTTATGTAAATTAAGAACATAGTTTTACGCTAATGGCCATAACTCAAAATCTGGACCACCAACTGATCCGAAACTTTCGGTGCAAGTTTATATATTAGAAATAAATATTTCTACTCTTTCACTTTTCCAAAAATCACGTTTTATATTAAAAAGGGCAAAATAGTCAACTTTATGCATAAATCGGAAACATGCATTCGAATCGGCTAAAGCATAGACTTAATCAACAAAAATTCCAGAAAGTTTTACCAAAATAAAAATGGTCAAAAATACTCTCCAATACAGATCTCAAACATGCATGTACGAATCCGAATCGATAGTCTACGAATTAGTCGTTTTATAGGACTTCCGGCTCCGATTCGTATTTATACTATAGATTGTCGAGTTGATCGTGGTAAAATACATTCTTATATTCATACTAAAGCTATCTATGAAGATCAAACAGATTGCATGTCATTTATTTTACCATTTAAGCTATTTTTCTCAAAAATCACTTCTGTTGACTTTTTAGAATCACGTTTGACTCGACAATTAGCATGCATGTAGTGGGATTCAGATAATACCCTTTAGAGGGTTTGTTTCCCACATAAATACCAACATATATCAGGTTTCAATTCGAGAAATGACTGATTAAAACTTGTTTAATCAGAAAGTCAAAGCTTATGAACAAACAGTTTGACTTTTAGCAATAATCAAAGCAAGAACGGATTGGAGATCGAATTAGAAGCTTACCAAGGTCCTATTGATGTTAAGCTAACACTAGAAATCGGCCTTGATGTCCAGAAATGCTTCAGAGATGCTTGAGAGCTTTTGCAAGTTTGGAAGTTCTTGTTCACAACACAAGTGTTTAGTAAAATGAGCTTTGGATCAGATTTAAAGCTGAATTGTTGATGTTTGCAAGGGGTTACTGTGGCCTAGGCATGCATGCAATGTTATTGGAGCTTTTGGGAGGTGAAAAAAGCTGTTACCCACTTAATTTCGGACCCAAATCGCTGCTGTTCGCGGATTCTGCACCTGGGTTTATTGGCAGCTCCAAAGTTTGCCCATTTGTTGCAGTTTTGGTCCCTGTACTTTGGTTGCGATGATTTGGCCATGAATCTTGACTCGTAAACCCCCGAATCTGGTTTTTAAGAACCCTTGGACATTTACCAACATGGTAATGTCCTCGTTTAACTTTGAGCTCGCCCGAAAAGCCATAAAATTCGACGTTGACGCTTTTAACCCCTCAAGTACGGTTTTGGCCATAACTTTCTCATAAGATAACGAAACTTCATGAAATTTTTACCACATATTCTAGTGAGTATATTTTAGCTTTACATAGCTTCGGGTCTGCCAAAAGATCACTCAGAGGTATAAATTCAACATGTTGACACTTTTAGCCCCTATAGTTACGGTTTTGGCCATAACTTTCTCATACGTTGACGAAACTTCATGAAATTTTAACCACACATTCTAGTGAGTATATTTTAGCTTTACGAAGCTTCGGGTCTGCCAAAAGTTCACTCAGAGGTATAAATTAAACATGTTGACACTTTTGGCCCCTATAGTTTGCAATACTTCACTTTTGTGCAATTTCCGCGTCGTATGATCCATGAACCATCCGTTTAAGGTTATAAACATTATGTAGGGTTATCATAGAGCCTATTTATCCATTGTTGACACTTTGGACCCTTACGTTCCATAGTTTTCACTGTTTGTCACTTTTAGTCCCTCTAAGGTATGTTTTCACATACCGGAACCTTATGACACGTGTCAAGACATTATTGGACGAAATTTTTCGAGGTGTTACATCCTCACCCCCTTAAAAGAAATCTCGTCCCCGAGATTTACTGAAACAAGTGGGGATATTTTTCCTTCATCGTGGATTCCACTTCCCACGTATACTCGGGTCCTCTACGGGCATCCCATTTGACCTTTACAATAGGCACGTGCTTCCTTCGAAGTTTCTTTACCTGTCGATCCTCAATCGACAAAGGTTTTTCCACAAATTTTAGACTCTCGTCTATGTGTATATCTGTATGCGGTATAACCAGTGATTCGTCAGCGAAACACTTCTTCAAGTTACAGATGTGGAACACATTATGAATAGCACTAAGCTCTTCAGGCAAGTTTAACTTATAAGCGACTGCCCCGACACGTTCGATTATCTCGAAAGGTCCTATGTATCTCGGGCTTAGCTTGCCTTTCTTTCCAAATCGCATTACACCTTTCCAAGGTGATACCTTAAGCAACACTTTATCACCTACATCGAAGTGAAAATCCTTGCGCTTAGGATCCGCATAACTTTTCTGCCTATCCCTGGCAGTTTTCAAACGATCGCGAATCTGAATGATCTTATCTGTCGTTTCAAGAACGATATCTGGTCCTGACAACTGGACATCTCCAACTTCTGCCCAACAAATGGGCGATCTACACTTTCTACCGTATAGGGCCTCAAAAGGCGCAACCTTTATGCTGGAATGGTAGCTGTTGTTGTAGGAGAATTCAATCAGTGGTAGGTTCTTATCCCAACTACCACCCAAATCGATCGCACATGCTCGAAGCATGTCTTCCAAAGTTTGAATAGTACGCTCACTCTGACTATCAGTCTGAGGATGATAAGCCGTACTAAAATTCAAACGAGTGCCCAACGATTGTTGGAAACTCTTCCAAAAATGCGACGTATATCTGGTATCTCTATCGGAGATAATAGATATAGGTATACCATGTAGCGCTACGATCTTATCGACGTATAATTGGGCTAACATATCTGAGCTATACGTCTCTTTGATGGGTAGAAAATGAGCTGACTTAGTCAGTCTATCTACAATGACCCATATGGTATCATTTCCCTTCTTCGTCTTCGGCAACTTGGTGATGAAATCCATTGTCACCATTTCCCATTTCCACTTGGGAATTTCAGGTTGTTGCAGCAAACCTGACGGCTTCTGATGCTCAGCCTTGACTTGCGCACAAGTCAAGCATTTAGCTACATGCTCAGCTACTGACTTTTTCAAACCAATCCACCAGTAGTTTGCTTTCAAATCCTGGTACATCTTATCAGCTCCAGGATGAACGGAATATTTAGAGCTGTGGGCTTCCTGGAGGATAACATCCCGAAGTCCTCCATAAACTGGAACCCATATTCGTCCGTTTAGTCGTAGCATTCCATCTTTGTCGTAGGATAACTGCTCCTCAGTTACTCCTAACTTTTCTGCAGGATAGTTAGCTTCCAGCACAACTTCCTTCTGTGCAGCTAACACCCTTTCATTCAAATTATTTCTTATCTCAATGCGCTTGGCATTGATTCTGATTGGCTTCACCCTTTCCTTTCTACTTAAGGCGTCGGCAACCACATTTGCCTTGCCTGGATGGTATCGTATCTCGCAATCATAGTCATTGAGAGTTTCCATCCATCGCCTTTGACGCATGTTCAATTCCTTCTGATTGAACAGATGCTGAAGACTCTTGTGATCCGAATAAATTATGCACTTGGTGCCATACAAGTAATGTCTCCATAGCTTCAATGCAAATACAACCGCACCCAATTCCAAATCGTGGGTGGTGTAGTTCTTCTCGTGCACCTTTAGCTGGCGAGAAGCGTAGGCAATGACTTTGCCTTTCTGCATGAGTACGCAACCCATGCCCGTATGTGATGCGTCACAATACACCACAAATTCCTCTATTCCATCAGGCAATGTCAACACTGGCGCATTGCTCAACTTCTTCTTCAAGATATCGAAGGATTCTTGCTGCTTAGGGCCCTAATCGAACTTAATCTTCTTACGGGTCAATGAAGTTAGGGGCGCAGCAATTCTCGAAAAGTTCTCGATAAATCGCCTATAGTATCCTGCCAATCCGAGGAAACTGCGAATCTCGGTAGGAGTCTTCGGCTCCTGCCAGTTCATGACTGCTTCTACTTTAGCGGGATCTACTTGGATACCACGCTCGCTTACAACATGTCCAAGGAATTAGACTTCTCGAAGCCAAAATTCACACTTCGAAAATTTGGCATAAAGCTTCTCTTGATGCAGAAGTTTGAGAATACAACGAAGGTGTTTCTCATGATCAGCTTGGCTCTTCGAGTAGATAAGAATGTCATCAATGAAGACGATGACGAACTTATCTAAATAAGGTTTGCAGACGCGATTCATGAGATCCATGAACGCGGCTGGTGCGTTAGTGAGCCCAAACGGCATCACTAGGAACTCGTAATGTCCATAACGAGTCCTAAATGCTGTCTTGTGTACGTCTTCCTCCTTGACCTTCAACTGATGATATCCTGACCTTAGGTCAATCTTGGAGAAATAGCTTGCTCCTTGCAACTGATCGAACAGATCGTCGATCCTGGGTAACGGATATCTATTCTTGATAGTGACCTTGTTAAGCTCACGATAATCGATGCACAGACACATCGACCCATCCTTCTTTTTAACGAACAAGATTGGCGCTCCCCAAGGAGATGAGCTAGGTCTAATAAAACCTTTAGCTAATAGATCATCCAACTGCGTCCTCAACTCCTTCATCTCCGTTGGTGCCAATCTGTATGGTGCTCTTGCTACAGGTGCAGCGCCTGGTATGATATCTATCCGAAACTCTACTTGCCTATCTGGTGGCAAACCAGGTAGCTCTTCAGGGAAAACCTCAGGATATTCCGAAATAACAGGAATATCTTCAATCTTCGGCTTCGGCTCATCAATGGTAACTTGTGCCATATAAATGACATATCCTTTCTGCATGCACTTGGATGCCTTGAGCATGGACACTTGCTCAGGCAATCCATGCTGGGTATCTCCTTGAATAGTAAGTGACTCACCAGACGGAGTCTTCACTATCACCTGCTTTCTATTGCACAGAATCTGGGCTTGGTTACTCGACAACCAATCCATGCCTATCACTATGTCGAATCCAGCTAGCTTAAAGGGAAGCAAGGATAACGGGAAAGAATGATTCCTAATGGATATAACACATCCATCTAGAACAGTCGAGGCGGTTTCTAAGGTTCCATCGGCTAATTCCACCTCATATTTCACACTTAAGGTTTTAACAGGAAGGTTCAACAATTTACAAAACTTATCATCTACAAACGACTTATCGGCTCCTGAATCAAACAAGACTCTAGCAAAAACATCATTTACAAGAAACGTACCGGTAATGACGTTGTCGTCAAGGACTGCTTCCTTAGCGTCCATTCTGAAGACTCTCGCATTAGTCTTCTTCCCATCATCTGCTTTCTTCGCATTCTTTGGGCAGTTGGGCCGAATATGCCCTTTCTCGTTGCAACCGAAACAAGTTGCATCCTTCATTTTCTTGCAATCCACAGCTTTATGATCTGTGGACTTGCAGATCCCACAACGTTTCTCGAAAGACTGGGACTTAGACTCCTGCCTGCATCTCCCAAAATGATGCCTCTTACAAACCTTGCATTTGGGTTTCTCACCCGACTGATCCCCTTTCTTGAACCCCGACCCTTTCCTATGGTCGTTGTTTCCCTTGTGTCGTTTCTCAGATCTTCGTGAGGTGTCATCCTCACGTTTCCTTTTGTTTTCCTCCAAGCTCTTCATAGCTTTTAGTCTGACGACATCTTGAGTGAGGGAGAGGGATAGATCAGCTACTGATCTAAATGTAGTAGGCCTTGAAGCCTTGACGCTTGCCTTTATCTCCGGTGCCAGACCCCCAATAAATCGAGCAATCCTACGCGGCTCCGGGGTCACCAGATAAGGCACTAACCGGGATAAGGTGTTGAACGTAGTAAGATACGCTTGACAATCGAGATTCTTCATAACTAGAGACACAAAATCCGATTCAATTCTCTCGACCTCATGCTGCGGACAGAAATTTTCCTTGATCAGTGCTACAAACTGATCCCAAGTCATGCTATACAGAGCGGTCTTTCCAGTAGCTTGTAGAAGCGACTTCCACCATGCTAACGCGTCTCCCTTGAACGACTGGGACGCGTACTTCACAACATCCCTATCAGCACACCCGCTGATATCGACCACAGTATCCATCTCATCAATCCACGTCATACAATCGACGGCTCCCTTTTCCCCAGTGAAATCTCTGGGCTTGCAAGATACGAAGTATTTGTACGTACAGGACCTGCTGTGCGTATCATGGTTCATCTTAACTTCTTGCTTTGGGATGCTGCTGTGGTTGGAGGAGTGATTATCATCCTCAGGTTTCTTCGGCTCACTCTTTTTAGAAGGTGGCTTACTATGAGCCTCAGAATGAGTCTTGGGCTTTGCGTGCGGTTCTGTTCGGGTCCTACTCCGAGTACCACTAGATTCCCTGAATTGCCTATCCATAGCTTTGGCAACAGCGTTATCTATCAGTGCTTGCAACTCTGCACCGGTAACGTGAATCTTTGCATTATCTGAGTGTTCCCCAGAATGACTGTTGGTCTCCTCCGATTTGGCCATTGTAGCTTTAAGCTACAATAAGGGACAAGGTCTATTTAGAACCTAACAGTATCATCGTTCTAAACGATTTATTAACCATGGTATCAAGAACCTTAGCAGTTAATTTAATAAATTTCATTCAGGCTCTTATTAGCAATCAAGGAATGAAAATATATATATTGGCACCATAGGCCTAGTCACATGGACAATTACTAAATTATAAATTTAGATTTTTACAGGATTATAAATTGTATAATGAAACAAATAATCCTTTACTAGACAGAGAGTCATAAACCACAACTGTCACTATATGACATAGTCATAACCCGTAGGTATCAAGTCATTAATAGACTTGTATACAGATAAAATCTGTAGATAATTTATTAAAAAGGGTGGCTTGTGTGATTCTACTGATCACGCTTAGCCAGGAATGTTAACATGTTTTCAGATGTCAACAGGGAGTGGAATCTTTTCAACCAGGTTTTACCATCAGGGCCAGGCCTGTTAATAAGACATTCAAGCTAGGTTATACCTTACTAAGATTCTTATGAATGGCAAATCAAATAAAAATTGATATTTTCCATTATTTAAATATTATATTCATGCATATAAATAAAAATGAGAAATTCCAATTAACCATTTCAAATCCCAAATAAAGTACTAGTACATCTTTGCCCTAAACGGGACTTTAATTCAAACATCACGAATAACATGCCCGCGCAGGGGCTAAACAACTAACAATCAACGACAAATGAAATAAAACAAACCCACGCAGGGGTTAACAGGACGACATACCCTCGCAGGGGTAGAATAAGGGAAATATACCCACGCAGGGGTAGAGTACAGGAATAGATGTCCACGCAGGGACATGAGTAATGAGATAACAATCAAAGGATTCAATGATCCTTCTTACTCTTACCCTTGAGTAAGTCAAACACCTTCCCGAACATACCACTGTTGCGTCGGCGATCAGCTCGCATCTCGTGTTGCAACTCACGTCGCATGCTGTTAATCCCATGCAGGATTTCTTGAACCTGCGGCGGCGACATCATAGGCGCCGGCGGCGGTGGCTGGTACTGCTGCGGCTGCGGCGGCTGTGGCTGCTGGTAACCCGGAGGGTAACCAAAAGTAGACTGCCCAGCAGTCCAAGTGTCTCCAAATGGACCACTAGGTGGGAGTGAGCTGTAGTTCACAGCTTGCCAATAAGGGTCTCCTGTGTAATCATAACCCTGAGGGAAAACCTGCTCGAACGGGTTAAACTGAGCTGCGCTGGCATAAGCCGGAATCGGCTCTCCATAGTTCTGCGGCAGCAGAGGCGGGATCGGTACTGAAGTGACCTCCGATACGGGATGCTGAGACTCCCCCGTCTCGGACTCCTCGGGAAGAGGCGTGTAGCGGCTGCTACCAACATGTGGAGGGGTGCCTATGCGAATCCCTCCGCGCGTAGACATGCGCGCATTCCTCCTTGGCCTCTGAGGCGGAGGAGGTAAAACTGGTGGCGGCGGTGGTGACGGAGTGATCACGTCACGCCATAGGGCCTCAGATAGGTCCTGCTGTAGAGGCGGCTGCTGCTGAAGCTGCTGCTGCTGAGAGTGGTGCTGCGAGTGCACCGGCGATCCATGGTGAGACTGGAGCATCGGAGAGTTGTGGCGGCTGGGGGTGTAATACCAATCATGTTGCCGAAACCTCTCCTGAAAGCTATCAACACCATTGTAGGGTGATCCCCTAAATGGTGACCCATCTGATATCTCGATGGGATGGTTGGGCGTACCTGACGGTGGCAGAGAAGGGTCCGTGTCTTCATCAACTTCCATCTCGTGATCACCAGGGAAGTGGTCCTCCGGTCCTAGTGGGTTATGACCCACTGGCTCATCCACAAAAGCATCAGGGTTATACAGACCCTGGTAAACTGGTGCTGGGTATTGGTGAGGCGACTGATGGAGCGGTATGTAAGATCCATGGGAACCAGGGGGCCCATTCTCCGAGTGGGGCCCAAATGATTGGGGTAGTGATGGCGAAGTGCTCATAGACACCGAGTGTCTAGCCGGCTCGGCGAATGATCCCCAAAGATCATTGGCTGCAGTGTGGTGCGTAGCTGACGGAGCTCGTCTGTGTGAGGGTCCTGCCTCATGGTCGTGCGATGTAGCGAATCCTCCTCGACCTCTCATTCGTGGCGGCATAATGATCCTGTCAAAAATTAAACAAGTTGCACAACAAATATATAAGACAAAGCAAATAATGAGATTAAAATAAAATAAACGAAATGTTGAACATTTCCTAAGTTCTTTGTCTAGACTCGAAAATCGAGGAATGTGCAATTGTGTAACTGAGATTAAACACATTAGGATAGTGTTTAATTCACTCAGCGTTGGCTCTGATAACAACCTGTCACACCCCGATTTCCACGTGTCACCGGTGGGCCCGGTGTGGGGTACAGTGACGTAGTTGGCATCGTCATAGACAATCAACACAATATAATAATACACAGCGGAAGCAGAATAGATACATTTCAACTTTACTTTAAAATGACATAATAACATCATATGTAGTTGAAACGGATCCACAGGCGGATCAAATAAAAATAAGAATAAATAGTTCAACAGATATTTGTCGTCCGAGCTTGCGAGACTATAGTGGACGCTCTTAGGAAATAGCCAGCCTGATTTCGTATAGTACCTGCACTTAACCTTTTGGGGAAAATACGTCAGTTTACACTGTTAAATACAAATCAACCGACTCATTTTGAAAATGATTGAAAATTTATTTAAATGCACAAGGCATAAATATTTTTATTAACTTGGGATAATTATGTAATATAAACTTGTGAACGATTTACATGCACTCGTATCTTTGGTGGCCCGGGATCTGCTGTCCGGGCTAAGAATTAAATGACACACCACATTAAAGAGTTATACACGCCGAGTGTACGCCTACACCCCGTGCTCTGGTCGTGGCCATCTCGTAAGATAATGCCAAGGATATCCGGGACACGGTCAATAACCCCCCAAAGCCTAAAGTAAGACAAGACTGTTTAAACGAGTCGCACAAGCTATTCAAGACTGTACACCCATAAGGCGCAGGACTTGTGCGCCCGATCAAGCGGTATTTTAAATACCGTACCCCAAGCCCGTATAGGGAAAATAAGTCAAAATGTATTTACCTGAGCAAGTATGTAACACAAACGGTAAGTGTGGTAGCTTTTACTGGGCCTCCTAATCTGGAACAAAGGTTTATAATTAACCTATTAGATTCCTAACGGGTCTTTTATTTAAGCCTAAGCTTTGACCGGTTAGTTTTAAGAATGATACGGTTTACGCACGATTAAGCGAAAGACCGGATAGAATGTGATTTAGACCCGACAAGTTTGAATACTTGTATAATATGGGTATACTAAATACATTCTGGATTTTGAAATAAAAATGATATCGTTTGACCCGTTTCGGTCAATTTACGCAAACTAGTTACGTAAACCGAACCGAACGCGAAAAGGGCGATACGGGTAGACCAATGATTCAAATGCAAGTTCCCTGATATAATATGCTTTAATTATGATATAATATCAGTAAGTTATGTTCTATATTGCCCGGAATAATTTTAAACTCAATTTATGCCTTAGAAGGGCATTTTGGTCTTTTTAAAAGATTATAAAAGAGTCAAATTAGAAATCTGAGTTTCGGGTCTGGTTCATACAGTAAATATACCTCATTTAACATATTATAACAGTAGGGTATGACCCATATATCAAATTTATCATTTAAAATCAAACTATGCACCGTAGGGGTATTTTAGTAAATTCACAAGGGCTAAAAATGCCAAAACTGGAAATCTGAGATCATATACTTATACTTACTGTTATTATATGAAAATATGCTAATTACATCAGTAGGTATAAGTCTTACATGTTTAAAACAAGTATAACGCTTACTATGCGCTTAAAACGCTAAATATGCGATTTAGAGCCGTTTCCGGGTTTATATATGAAAGCTGAGATTTTTATATTTCCAGAAGGCTCAAAATAATTTATTTAACATTTGAAATCAGTAGAAAAAGGTTTCGGGTCAAAAGGATGTGTAAAACTCATTTTATGGCTTAAACGGTCAAAACCGACATAACCCGAAATAACTAGGCGATCTAGGATCCGTTCAGCCAAAAATTAATTAAAAATCATCAAAATTCCCAGAATATTATAATACATCAGTTGGTAAAAAGTTTTATACCAAAACGTGGCCAGAAATAGGTCATATGCGAAAAGGGCCGTTTATGTAAATTAAGAACATAGTTTTACGCTAATGGCCATAACTCAAAATCTGGACCACCAACTGATCCGAAATTTTCGGTGCAAGTTTATATATTAGAAATAAAGATTTCTACTCTTTCACTTTTCCAAAAATCACGTATTATATTAAAAAGGGCAAAATAGTCAACTTTATGCATAAATCGGAAACATGCATTCGAATCGGCTAAAGCATAGACTTAATCAACAAAAATTCCAGAAAGTTTTACCAAAATAAAAATGGTCAAAAATACTCTCCAATACAGATCTCAAACATGCATGTACGAATCCGAATCGATAGTCTACGAATTAGTCGTTTTATAGGACTTCCGGCTCCGATTCGTATTTATACTATAGATTGTCGAGTTGATCGTGGTAAAATACATTCTTATATTCATACTAAAGCTATCTATGAAGATCAAACAGATTGCATGTCATTTATTTTACCATTTAAGCTATTTTTCTCAAAAATCACTTCTGTTGACTTTTTAGAATCACGTTTGACTCGACAATTAGCATGCATGTAGTGGGATTCAGATAATACCCTTTAGAGGGTTTGTTTCCCACCTAAATACCAACATATATCAGGTTTCAATTCGAGAAATGACTGATTGAAACTTGTTTAATCAGAAAGTCAAAGCTTATGAACAAACAGTTTGACTTTTAGCAATAATCAAAGCAAGAACGGATTGGAGATCGAATTAGAAGCTTACCAAGGTCCTATTGATGTTAAGCTAACACTAGAAATCGGCCTTGATGTCCAGAAATGTTTCAGAGATGCTTGAGAGCTTTTGCAAGTTTGGAAGTTCTTGTTCACAACACAAGTGTTTAGTAAAATGAGCTTTGGATCAGATTTAAAGCTGAATTGTTGATGTTTGCAAGGGGTTACTGTGGCCTAGGCATGCATGCAATGTTATTGGAGCTTTTGGGAGGTGAAAACAGCTGTTACCCACTTAATTTCGGACCCAAATCGCTGCTGTTCGCGGATTCTGCACCTGGGTTTATTGGCAGCTCCAAAGTTTGCCCATTTGTTGCAGTTTTGGTCCCTGTACTTTGGTTGCGATGATTTGGCCATGAATCTTGACTCGTAAACCCCCGAATCTGGTTTTTAAGAACCCTTGGACATTTACCAACATGGTAATGTCCTCGTTTAACTTTGCGCTCGCCCGAAAAGCCATAAAATTCGACGTTGACGCTTTTAACCCCTCAAGTACGGTTTTGGCCATAACTTTCTCATATGATAACGAAACTTCATGAAATTTTTACCACATATTCTAGTGAGTATATTTTAGCTTTACAAAGCTTCGGGTCTGCCAAAAGATCACTCAGAGGTATAAATTCAACATGTTGACACTTTTAGCCCCTATAGTTACGGTTTTGGCCATAACTTTCTCATACGTTGACGAAACTTCATGAAATTTTAACCACACATTCTAGTGAGTATATTTTAGCTTTACGAAGCTTCGGGTCTGCCAAAAGTTCACTCAGAGGTATAAATTAAACATGTTGACACTTTTGGCCCCTATAGTTTGCAATACTTCACTTTTGTGCAATTTCCGCGTCGTATGATCCATGAACCATCCGTTTAAGGTTATAAACATTATGTAGGGTTATCATAGAGCCTATTTATCCATTGTTGACACTTTGGACCCTTACGTTCCATAGTTTTCACTGTTTGTCACTTTTAGTCCCTCTAAGGTATGTTTTCACATACCGGAACCTTATGACACGTGTCAAGACATTATTGGACGAAATTTTTCGAGGTGTTACACCTGTAGGTTCAACACTTGTAGTGGCTGCTTCACTTGGATTACCACCAAGAGTTACTTGTAACTCAAGGGGTGTAACCTCCTCAGGTTGTGTTGGTGGGTTAGCAAAGATTGATATATCAGGCCCAGTCTGTTGTTGAGGTGTATTCTCATGAACAGGTGATTGAGAAGGACTGGTTTGTGCCAGGTTCAAATCAATTGCATCCAACAGTAGTTTGGTATTTGGTGGAATTGGGGATGTGAAGGTAGGTTTAGAAAGAGAAATTGCCCCGGGCATTGGGCTGTGGATGATGGAAACGAGTGCTTCCAGAGCATCATGATGTGGTGACCCTATTTTTACAACCTGTTCTTTTTGTGAAGAGACAGGAGGAGTTTCAGGTATCGTGTGAGATATTTTTACCAACTGCTATGAGGAAGAAGCAGCAGTGGTTTATTGTGACTTTTGTGTTGTCACAGGCAGTTGCTCTGGTATCTCATCCTCCAGAGTTGCCTTTTTGGTAGGTTTTGGGGGTTTTTGATTTTTCTTTTTCTGTGGCTTTTTGGTGATTTTAGGTGTGGGTTTCAAGGCAGTTGTTTTGCTACCTTGATCACCTTGAGCAATGGGCTCAGCAGTAGATGCCTGAGGAGCAGTGTTTGCTGCTAAAGTCTGCTCAGGCACCTCTGCTTGTGTTTTGCAAGGTGTTGACATTCTTCTAAAAGTTTCAGCAGTTAAGCTGTGCATTTCTAAAGATCCACCTTGGTTTATTACAGAAATATCATCCTTACTGAATTTTTTTTCTCAAAATAATAACTTAAAAATCTTGGAAACAGTAAGAATAATTTTGTTTCAACATTTTTAACCAAATCATTGAAGATTACCTTGGAATAGTTAAAATTTTCTTCTTGTAAAATAGCATATCCCAAGTTTTGAATCTTCATTGGTATTTCGTTAAACGAAGTGGTTTTATTTGAAACACACATAAGGAGGGTATGGAATAAAAACCGTGTTGCAGGAGGGAAGAAACCTTTTTGTAAGGTGTCCCTCCTCATCATTGTGTCAGCATACCCTCTTTCAATGAAGTTGATTTTTAACTCGTGTTTAGGGAAAGAATCTGTACCTTCCTGATCATCGAGTTGAAAGACCTCTGATATGGATTGTGGTGTTATTTGAACTACTTTTTCCTGTAGAGTAGAGTTAATGGCTATGACATTTTCACCTTGTTTGTCAAGGGTACAATTTTTCCAAAACTCTCTCTGGGTTTGCAGGTAGATGGGAGCATCTGCTGTAAGCAAAGTTTTGTACTTTGATGCAGTGATTATATCGAGGATGGAATCAAATATATCGATGGTGCCGGGTTTTGTGAGAAGACCCAGAAGATTATGAGACGATTTGTGTGGGATTTCTATGGAGATAGCCTTTTGAGAGGCCCCTTTGGAAGATTTTGCGTATGATTTCGATTTTGTCATTTTGAAGATGAGGATCGAAGATGAGTTTGTGAAGAAATTAGATGGAATGGGATGGAAACTTCTTTGAGAAGAGAATTTTTAAGAATTCAATTTGACAGTGAAACCCTGTTTGGGGTTTGAAAAGGGGTTTTATAGAGGAAAAGTGAATGCTGACGTGGCAGCGGTTACAAAAGGTCTGACCACTATGTACTGTCCGTATGCCATCCCCTGGTGAAATGAAGGACAGTACTTTTGAACAGTACTTTTTGTGAAAACAACTGGTGAAGACAGTAGTTGTAACGGTAATGGAGATAGTGGATGATTTTCACTATCAGTGGATAGCATATCAGTGGATACAACACTGATTTTGAACATCAGTGCTTATAAGAGGAAATGAGAACAGGGGATGACTTTCAGCAGTGGACAGACTTTTGATTTTGAACCCATCAGTGGTTATGGCAGACTTTTAGGATTTTAATGAAAAATTCATTTTTAGCTATTTTTAAGGATGGATTTTTTATTTTCTGAAAACATTTTAATGCTTTTATTCATTAAAAAAACAGGATTTTGCCTGTTATTCCATGTTTAGCATGCCAATCCTAGAGATCAAGCTTTCAAAGGTGGATGTGTCTAATGCTTTGGTTAACACATCTGCCAGCTGATCCTTAGTTGGAACATGATGCAGAGAAATCAAACCTTTTTCATAGCAATCCCTCACAAAGTGATGTCTGATGTCGATGTGTTTGGTGGTTGAGTGGGAAACTGGATTTTTGATGATATTTTCTGCTGCCTAGCTGTCCAACATGAGTGGTGTCTTCAAGGCAGTGATACCAAAATCCAGTAGCTGATTTTGAAGCCAGAGCAGTTGGGCTGTACAGCTTGCAGCAGCTATATATTCTGCCTCAGCAGTGGATGTGGAAACAGCTGCTTGCTTTTTGCTTTGCCAAGACACTAAGCAATTGCCTAGGAATTGGTACCCTCCTGAAGTGGACTTCCTTGTTTTATCACATCCAGCAAAGTCACTATTTGAGAAACCTGAAAGCTCAATTTTACCATCAGCTGGATACCTGATACCAAGTGTGGGAGCACCTTTGAGGTATCTGAATATCCTTTTTACAGCAATAAGGTTTGACTTTCTAGGGGCTGATTGGGATCTTGCACAGACACATGTTGCAAACATGATATCTGGTCTAGATGCAGTTAGGTACAATAAAGACCCAATCATGCTTCTATATAAGGTCTGATCAACCAAATCATCCTTTTCTTCATACATGACCAATTTATTGGTTACAATGGGTGTACTACATGGGTTACAATCATCCATATCAAATTTCTTTAAAAGTTCTTTGGCATATTTGCCTTGATGGATGAAAGTACCATTTTGCAGCTGCCTTACTTGGAGACCAAGAAAGCACTGGAGTTCACCCATTGCACTCATTTCAAACTCAACTGTCATGAGATGCCTGAACTCTTCACACATTTTATTACCTGTGCTTCCGAAAATGATGTCATCCACATAAATTTGGACAATCATCAAATCCTTCCCTCTCCATTTTAAAAACAGTGTTTTATCAATCCTGCCTCTGGTGAAACCAATGGAAAGTAAAAAGGTGGACAGAGTTTCATACCAGGCCCTTGGTGCTTGCTTCAAGCCATACAAAGTTTATTCAGCTTGTAGACATGATCTGGATTAAATGGATCCTCAAATCCTGGAGGTTGACAAACATAAACCTCCTCTTGAATCTTACCATAGAGGAATGCACATTTGATATCCATTTGATACACCTTGATGTTGTGGTTGACAGCAAAGGCCAGAAAGAGTCTAATAGCTTCAAGTCTTGCTACAGGGGCAAATGTTTCATCATAGTCAATGCCATCTTCTTGTCTGAAACCTTGAACCACAAGCCTGGCTTTATTCTTGACAACAATACCCCTTTCATCAGTTTTATTTTTGAAGACCCATTTTGTGCCAATAGGACTCACACCCTCTAGCAATGGAACAAGCTCCCATACTTGTTGTCTTCTAAACTGTTGGAGCTCCTCTTGCATGGCTTCTACCCAGCTGTTGTCTTTCAGTGCCTCTTGGTACTTGACTAGCTGATGGAGTGATAGAAAACCAGCAAAAAGAGAAATGTTTTGGGATTGCCTTCTTGTGAGCACCCCTTCATTGATGTTGCCAATGATTTGATCTGGTGGATGAGATTTCAAGAAGATGAGCTCTCCTTGGTATGGAACAATGGCATTGAGTGGTGAGGGCTGCAGATGTGTATCATCTGAGCTAACCACTGCTGGTGACTTTGATGACCCAGCAGTGGCTTCAAAAGGTGGTGGCATAGGGGGTAAAGGTGTGGACACCTGCTGACTTTGATCCACTGTTTGAGGACCTTTCTCAGCAGTGTTTGATGAGGTGGAAGCAGGGGTCAAAGGGCTACTTTGGTCAACAACTGTTGAGGTAGCAGTGGTTGAGCTTTGACAGCTGTTTTGGACATCTGCTGCTCTTCCCATTGTGGCAGACTTTTGTTGAGGAATGATGATCTCATATCCATAGTCTGGTGATGAATCCTCTGATGGACCTGCACTGTTAGTCTTGAAAGCAGTATTTTCAAAAGTGAATTTTTCAAGATCAAACAATTCTGTAGGATTTGCAGGGATTTTCATTGAACTTTACATTCAAAGTCTCTTCCACTGCTTTGGTCCGTGTGTTGAACACTTTGTAGGCCTTAGCAGTGGTTGAGTATCCCAGGTGGTATCCCATATCAATTTTGGCTGCAAACTTTGAGATAGAATCTTTTAAGTTTAGAATGAAACATGGGCAACCAAAAACTTTGAAATATGAGATTAATGGCTTTATTTTATATAGAATTTCATAAGCAGTCTTGTTGTGCCTAGGGTTGATTAAAAATCTGTTTTGGACATAGCAAGCAGTATTTACTGCCTCTGCCCAAAAAGTTAATGGCAAACCTGAATCTGCAAGCATGGTTCTGGCAGCCTCAATCAATGTTCTGTTCTTCCTTTCAACAACCCCATTTTGCTTTGGTGTTCTAGGGATGTTGTACTGCCTTACAATCCCTTTCTTCACACAGAAGGCATCCAACTCCTTTGTAACACCTCGAATTTTTGTGTCCAATAAATAAATGACACGTGTCAAATACGTCAAAAATAATATAAACCCGGATTTAATTAAGATATGCGGTAGGATTTTCGAATATGTCGACATGTTAATTTTATACCTCTGAGCGACTTCATATTATAAATCCCAAGACCCCCAGGCAAGTTTATAAGCACCTAATCTTAAGCGGGTCATTAATAAAAATCACAAGCCTACAAGTTGCTAATCTAATCCTAAGAAAATAATGCAAGACAAATAATTGGTCATAAGCCCATCCTTCTTGCAAACCCATATTGCATATGGGGTAGGCATCTGGTCAAGTATGGGTAAAAGGCCAGCCATCAAAAATTATTAATTCAAAGTTGACCGTTCAATACATGAAAGGTTAATTTTTTTTTTGCCACTGATGATCGCTTACGGACCGTAAGGGTTATGTGTTGGTGCACTTGTGTCTGTACTTTGTCTGTATTTTGTAATGTATAAAACGATGTCTTTTGTCTGTTGTGTTTACGTCTTTTGTTATGTTTGTTTAAGTGTTTGACTAAATGTTTGACCAAGTCAACCATCCTCCTGGTTTGACTTGGCCAAACAGTCAACATTATGTGTGTAAATTTGTATGTTTCGAAGGATGTCATCGAAGGATGTTATGTATCCTTCGATGACCTCGAAAGACATCATTCGATGGATTCTTATGGACCTCGAAGGATATATCATCCTTCGAGGTATATATGGATCCTTCGGAATCTTTCGATGGACATTCTGGTCGATAGATGATCCTTCGACCAGAACTCCTTATCCTTCGTGCATGTCAACTGTTATGGGTATATATATACCATGTTGGGGTTCATTTCACAGTAGACACTGAGAAAGATATTGTGAGAGCATTGTGAGTGAACCCAAGGTCTTGTAAGAGAGCATTTCAGTTTGGTCAAGGGCTGTAACCGTGTCCACTGAAATACAAGAGAAAACTTTGATATATTGCTTGTCTACTCTTTCTCTTTGTAATCTTTGCTTTCATCTAAACTACGGTTTGCACTCTAGCTTGGATTCCGCACTTGCTAGTGTGTTAAACATAACAAGGAATAGGTTTATCCTCAACCTCCGAGGGACCTACATTATGCCTTACGGACCGTAAGGGGGGTGAAGGGGTAAAAGTGTTTCCGCCATAGGCTTACGGACCGCAAGGCCCAAGCCATACGGTCCGTAAGCGATGCCCAGCGACAGAAAGTTGGCTGTTGGCTGTGTTAAACGGTAAAACATTAATGCCAAGATCTTCCAGAGATATGGGCGACCCCTAATCATATTTTAGCACAAAGGGACAGTTGTTGATCATCAAGGGAGCCTTGTAGACCCTTGTGTGATGATCTTAGTGATCCTCATTGCCTATAAAAGGCCATAAGGTTGCAACAATGTTCCTCACACCTTCTCTTGCATCTCTGATCATCTTTGGAGCTCAAGACTTCTATCTAAGCTTCACATTTCGTGCATAGGACTTCTGTAAGTTGGTTCAACCCTTTATGGTTTAGTTTTTGCTTAGTTTTAGCTTAAAAGTCAAACCGTCGTAACTAACGGTTGACATAACGGTTAATCACAAATGGTCCAGTGATTAGCCGAATCAAAAGTAGTTATAAGTTGGTATTTATGTGGGTAATAAACCCCTAAAAGGGTTCCCCTGATCACCACTCTAACTAGTTTAAATGTCGAGTCAAACGTGCTTAGAAAAAGTCAACATAAATACTATTTTGCGATTTATGCATAATCTGTAATGTAGATGGTATGCAGCCTGTTTAAACACTCATAAAATATGATAATAAGTATATTAACAAGTCTAAGCTTGTTTGATTCGGCCATTTTCTATATTGACCCGGTTCGGAGCCGAAAGTCGCAAAACTTTGACTTTTGCTTTGACTTCAGTTCTGATCCGTTTTAGTGTAATGTAGAAATGCCTTAGGACTCTCTTAGGACCAGGTTACATGATGGTATAACCCTATGTGACCGGTTCGCCGTTTGTCCAAGTCTTTTACACATTTCCGTTAAATGCTTAAAAGTTGACCGTAACGCCCTTTTTAAATTAAAACGAGAATTTCGGACATGTGAAAGGATCATAACCTTGGTTACTGATTTCTAAGCATGTCCCTAAAATTTCACGTTAGTCCGAGGTCCAGAATATGAGTTATGCTAAATAGCGCAAATTGCGAAACTTTAGTAATTAAATAGCGCAATTAGCATAACGCCTATCTAAACCCGGATTTCGACACCAAACCTTTTACTCACTGTTGTAAAATAATATTTTGGGATTTTTAAAGATTTTTAATTGTTTTTAACCTGCTCATAACCTGCGGTTATGGCAACGGTTCGGTAAATACCGAATATGCCCTTTACGGCCATAACTTGAGTTCTACAAGGTCTTTTGACCCGATTCCAGTTGCTACTGATTTTAAATAATAAATAAAGTATTTTAGACTTTATAAAATGTTCGGGAAACTCAGATTTCCTGTAAAACTCTAAAACCTCTTTAAAAGCCTTTAAAAAGACCAAAATACCCCTACGGGGCATAATATGAACTTAAACTCGTTACGGGCATTACGGAAGGTATCCTACTGATACCACAACCTTTTTAAGGCATATTGACTTAGGAAACAAGTGTAGGACTCTTACGGTTACCCGTTGCGCCTTTAGCGCGCACGGTTCGGCTTATGTAACTAGTTTACATAAGTTAGCCGAAACGGGTCAAACCATATTGTTTTGACCCCAAAATCCAGAGTATGATTATTACACCTATAAAAAAACAAGTCTTCAAACTTGTTGGGTCAAGATCACACTCCATTCACGGTTTTCGCCTTTCACGCGATTAAACCGTAACTATCCTTGAAACTAACCGGTCTAAGCTACGGCAATTATAAAGACCCGTTAGGATTCTAATAGGTTATTTTAAAACCTTCGTTCCAGAATAGGAGACCAGTAAAAGCTATCTGTGATTTATTCAATTAAGGATTATACTTGCAAAGGTAAATACTTTTAACTTATTTTCCGTTATACGGGCTTGGGTTACGGTATCTAAAATACCGCTTGGTCGGGCAATTGACCCCAACTCATTTATAGTTGGGTATTATCAATGTGACCCATTTGAAAACTTGTTTTGTTGGCTTGACGCCTTTGGGGGCTTAATGACCATGTCCCGGATATTCTTGGCAGCATTTACGAATGGCCACGACCTTGACATCCCGGTGTAGGCGTACACCCGGCATTATGTCTATAGTTATAAAAGTGTAGCCGTTGGTTACCCGCCACGGTTTTATACTATGTGGTGTGTCTATTAAACTTTAACCCGACACGACTCGGGCGACCGAACGCATAGTAACATGTAATTCTTTACAAGATTTGATTATAAATTATCCCAAGTTATAAAGAGTTTGTGCCTTGAGCATTTAAACAAAATTTTATCAAACATTTTACCAAAGTGTCAGTTGAATGTATTTACCAGTGTAAACTGACGTATTTTCCCCAAAAAGATTAAATGCAGGTACTAAACGTAATCGGCTGGCTATAGCTCCTTAGCATCTTAAAGAGTCTCGCAAGCTTTTGATGCCTTGTCTGTTGAACAATATTTTTATGTATTATTTGATCCCCTATGGATTTTATTTCAACGAACAGTGATACTTTGATATTACGGTAAAGGTTGAAAAATATTTATCTATATGCTTCCGCTGTGCATTCATATATTGTGTGGTTTGACTATAATGTTGCCAACTACGTCACGGTAATCCCCCACTGGGCCCACCGGTGAGACACATGGAAATCGGGGTGTGACAGGTTGGTATCAGAGCCAACACTGAGTGAATTAAACACTAGCCTTGTGTTTAATCTCAGTTACACAATTGCACATACTTGAGTCTAGACAAGAACATAGGACAAATTCGAATTTGTTATTCCAGTTTGTCTTTTATTTGTTTATTGTTATTTAAAGTTTTAAAAGCAGGAAAAATGCCACCTGCAATCAGACGAGGAAGAGGAGGAAGAGGAAGAGGAACGATCATTACTCACCATGATCACGAAGCTGGACCTTTGAACACGCGAGCTCCTTCCAGTACAAGGAGTGAAGAACCACAGAGACGAAGAAACCTTTTTGAACCTGCGAGACATTCTACTTCGCATAGCTCGACGCCATCGTACCGTCACTCGTTCGGGCCAGATTCCGAAAATGATCCCAATAACCCTCAACCATCCTTTTTACATCTACAGCGATCTGCATCGCACCGTACTTTTGATGATCCCACTCCTTACTTCAGAGGTCAGTTTAACCCAGCAGATTACATTCAGGAACCTGCAGGCTTTGTCCCGTTAGGACCACAGGATCACTTCTCAGAAGACCATATGGATGAGGACACAGATCCCATCGAACCTGCTCATGGTACGCCCACACATCCTATCTAGATTTCTGATGGATCTTCTTTTCATGGCACACCTTATCAAGGGCCAGATAGTTTTCAAGCACTGTTCAACCAGCACGAGTGGTACTTCACACCCTCCCATCATACATCGCAGCAGCAACAACAGCAAGATCCCTCCGAGGATCCACGTTTTGTGGCAGTTACGCCACCACCTCCGCCACCGGTTCAACCAGAAATGCCTGATTCGCCAAGGCGTAGAAGATCAGGCGCACGGATGTCTACCCGAGGAGGGGAATTCTATTTCAGCACCCCTCGCCACTCGAGAGCTAGTCACTATCCGTCAGTACCTGAAGAAGGACCTTCAAGTCCAGTACAGGAGGCGACCTCCGCACCAGTTGCACCATCTTCGCCACCATTTGGGTATGACCACCCAATACCTGCATACACGGGTCCAACGGCATACAACCCGTTCGAACAGCCGCCGCACACGCATTACAATTACAACTATGAGCGCGACCCATATGTGATAGCGGCTAGGTATAATGCCCGCTATCCCGACGGAGCTTTTGGAAACCCTGGGATACCAGATTACTCAGCTCATGGGTATCCAGCCCCTCCTAGACCTCCAGTTCCGCAACCGGCGCCACAACCACGTTTTTCTCCGCCCGAACAAGAAGAGATCCTCCACCGTTTAACTCGTGTGGAAAGGGATTTCGAGGAAGAACGAAAGAACAACATGGGATTCCTTAAAGGTCTAGCAAACCTGTTGAAGGGCAAGAAGAAGAAACGTGACCATTAGTCCTTATATATGTTCTAATGTAGTGTCTATTTTAAATAAGTCCCTGCGTGGACGTTTATCGTATTTCAGTCCCTACGTGGACTTATCCTTTAGTCCCTGCGCGGACACCTATCTTGTATTGGTCCCTGCGTGGACATGTCTCTTTATTAACCTCTATGTAGGTAGGTACTTGTTTTAAAGTCCCGTTTAGGGCAGCGTGTAATCGTATTTAAAGTTTATGGAATGTATGTTATAAATTTCATTTTTGTTATTACTATATATGAAATAAATCAAAACCATTCCTTTTAAATTTAAATCTGCCTAAGTAAAGAATCTAAAGAGTGAAACCTAGCCAGGTGTCTTTTTAGACCCGGCCAAGATGGTAAGACCTGATTAAAAGATTCAGAATTCCAGTTAACCTCTATAATCATGTTAATGTTCATGGCAGATGTGATTCGTTAAAATCGCACGCGTCATTCTTGTATAAGAAATCCTTCTAAGGATTTCAAAACCCAAATTAATGATATAATAAATCATGGGTTAAATCATCAATAAAGATGATCATTTATTAAACATCCATTAGTGATGTAGTGCCTACGGGCCGAATTATTAAACATCCATTAGTGGTGTAGTGCCTACGGGTCAAATCATTAAACATCCATTAGAGATGTAGTGCCTACGGGCCATGATGATTGCCATATAAGACAAAGGACAGTGGTGGTCTATGACTACCTGTCAGAAAGGGTAAAAGGACTATGGTTCAAACCTTCATACCTTGATTCTCTGTAATCTCGGCTAATATTATAAAAACGTCCTCGTGACTAGGCTTTTGTGTCAATAACAATATTATTTGTAATTAGGATAAGTATGTTCAAATCCTAAGTAAAAGTGAGTAACAAATTAACCAGATATGGTCTCTGTTACCATGGTTAATGAATTGCCATAAAAGACAATTCCATAACAAACTCCTAAATAAAATTTTCGTTATCTTCTGTAACAGATTCAAGTTACCATGGCTGACCCTAGTGGAGAAAATAGCCACTCGAAGGAAGACGAATATGATAACGCCCAAGTTCATCTGACGGGCGCAGAGTTGAAAACTCTTGTCGATAACGCTGTCAAGGCAGCTCTGGATCGACAATATGAGGAATATACCGAATCTCGGAGCCGAACTATATCCAAACCACACTCAAAGCCGAGAACCCACACAAAATCTCACAGCAAACCGCTGTCCAAACCTAAAAAGGACGATGATAATCATTCGTCAAATGAAAACAGTGTCCGTCAAGAAAGAGTATATACTGACGCATCTCGCGCCAGAGGCTGCACCTACAAATACTTTGTATCATGCAAGCCCCGAGACTTTAACAGGGAGAAAGGAGCGGTCGATTGTATGACATGGCTTGAAGAGATGGACACCGTGGTGGACATCAGCGGCTGTGCGGAAAGAGACGTGGTAAAGTTTGTGTCTCAATCATTCAAGGGCGAGGCCCTGGCTTGGTGGAGGTCGTTGGTTCAGGCCTCGGGAAAGGCTGTTCTATACAGCATGACATGGGAGGAATTCGTTTCCCTCATTAAAGAGAATTACTGCCCTCAACACGAGGTGGAAAAGATAGAATCCGATTTTCTATCATTAGTGATGACAAACCTTGACTGCCAAGCTTACCTAACGAGCTTCAACACAATGTCCCGGTTGGTTCCATACCTGGTAACTCCGGAGCCAAAAAGAATCGCTCGTTTCATCGGTGGGTTAGCCCCCGAAATAAAGGCAAGCGTGAAGGCCTCTCGGCCAGCGACCTTTCGATCTGTAGCCGATATATCTTTGTCCCTTACTTTGGATGCAGTCTGACAAAGATCGCTAAGGAACAAAGAAGCTGAAAAGAGAAAGCGTGAAGATGAAACTTCACGGAGGTCGAGCAAGAAACACCGTGGAAACGGTGATAACAAGAGGGGGTCGGAGTCAAGGAAGGATGGGCAACAGGCTGGTGAGAAGCCCAAGTGCAAGACTTGCAAGAGACATCACTTTGGAAAGTGTAGGCTCGAGTCAAACTCGCAGACCCAGTCGAGGTCGTATGCTTGTGGGTTGTGCAAGTCCAAGGACCACAAGACCGTGGACTGCAAGAAGATAAAAGATGCAACCTGCTATAACTGCAACGAGAAGGGGCACATTAAAAGCAACTGCCCTAAATATGCCAAGAAGCCTGAAGAGGCCAAGAAGAGCAATGCTAGAGTCTTCAGGATGGAGGCGAAAGAAGCGGTGCTGGATGACAACGTGATCATAGGTACTTTTCTCGTAAATGATATCTTTGCAAGAGTACTTTTTGATTCAGGCGCTGATAAGTCTTTCGTAGATCATAAATTTTGCAAATTACTGAATATGCCTGTCAAAACCTTAAATGTGAATTACGAGGTAGAGCTAGCAGATGGCACCATAGAAACCGTCTCCACTGTGTTAGATGGATGTGTGATATCCATTAAGAACCACTCTTTTCCTCTATCTCTACTTCCCTTTAAATTGGCCGGTTTTGACCTAGTATTGGGTATGGACTGGTTATCTCACAACCAGGCCCAGATCGTCTGCAGCAGATTGTGATAAAGACTCCGGCTGGTGAATCGCTTACCATTCGGGGAGATACCCAGTACGGATTGCCTGAGCAAGTGACTATGCTCAAAGCTTCAAAATGTCTAAAGAAGGGTTGTGTCATCTACATGGCACAGGTGATTATTGAAGAACCTAATCCGAAGATAGAAGACATTCCCATCATTTCGGAATATCCAGAAGTTTTCCCTGAGGATCTACCTGGTTTGCCACCAGATAGACAAGTGGAATTCAGGATCGATATCATCCCTGGAGCAGCTTCGATTGCTAGAGCACCTTACAGGCTAGCACCAACCGAGATGAAGGAGTTAAGGACCCAGCTGGATGAACTACTGGCTAAAGGTTTCATCAAACCTAGTTCGTCTCCCTGGGGAGCACCTGTCCTGTTTGTTAAGAAAAAGGACGGATCGATGCGTCTGTGCATCGATTATCGCGAACTTAATAAGGTCACGATAAAGAATAGATATCCCTTGCCAAGGATCGACGATTTGTTCGATCAGTTACAAGGGGCGAGTTATTTTTCGAAGATCGACTTGAGGTCAGGCTACCATCAACTGAAAGTCAGAGATGAAGACGTGCATAAAACAGCATTTAGGACTCGCTACGGTCACTACGAGTTCCTAGTGATGCCTTTTGGGCTCACAAATGCACCGGCTGCGTTCATGGATCTCATGAATCGCGTTTGCAAGCCGTACTTGGATAAATTCGTCATCGTCTTCATCGACGATATTCTTATATACTCGAAGAACCGAGCTGACCATGAGAAACACCTTCGCTGTATTCTCAAACTGCTACACCATGAGAAACTCTATGCCAAATTCTCTAAGTGCGAATTCTGGCTACGAGCAGTCCAATTTCTAGGACACGTTGTCAGCGAGCGTGGTATCCAGGTGGATCCCGCTAAAGTAGAGGCTGTCATGAATTGGCAAGAGCCAAAGACGCCTACTGAGATTCGTAGTTTCCTGGGGTTAGCAGGATACTACAGGCGATTCATTGAAAATTTTTCAAGGATTGCTGCGCCCTTAACTTCCTTGACCAAGAAGAAGGAAAAGTTCGTTTGGGGCCCTAAGCAGCAAGAGTCCTTTGATATTCTAAAACAAAAGCTGAGCAACGCCCCTGCGTTGACACTACCTGAAGGTACCGAAGAGTTCGTAGTTTACTGCGACGCATCACACACTGGCATGGGATGTGTGCTCATGCAGAAAGGCAAGGTTATTGCCTATGCTTCAAGACAGTTAAAAGTGCATGAGAAAAATTACACCACCCATGACTTGGAGCTGGGTGCCGTTGTGTTCGCACTAAAACTATGGAGGCATTATCTTTATGGTATCAAGTTTGTGATCTATTCTGATCACAAGAGCCTTCAACATCTGTTTAATCAGAAGGAGTTAAATATGAGGCAACGCCGTTGGATGGAGACTTTAAATGATTATGATTGTGAAATCAGATATCATCCCGGCAAGGCGAATGTAGTCGCTGATGCTTTAAGTAGAAAGGAAAGGATGAAACCCATTCGAATCAATGCCAAGAGCATTGAAGTCAAGAATAATTTGATTGAAAGGTTATTAGCTGCACAGCGAGAGGCTGTGTTGGAAGCTAACTATCCTCAAGAGAAGCTGGGAGTAACTGAGGAGCAGTTAACTCTTAGCAAGGACGGAATCTTACGTTTGAATGGACGAATATGGGTTCCGATTTATGGAGGACTACGAGATGTTATCCTCCAGGAAGCCCATAGTTCCAAGTATTCTGTTCACCCGGGAGCTGATAAGATGTATCAGGATCTAAAGGCAAATTATTGGTGGATAGGCTTGAAAAAGTCTGTAGCCGCTTATGTTGCAAAATGCTTAACTTGTGCGCAAGTCAAGGCTGAGCATCAAAAGCCATCTGGCTTGCTACAACAGCCTGAACTTCCTGAATGGAAGTGGGAATGCGTAACTATGGATTTTATTACCAAGTTACCCAAGACAAGGAAAGGAAATGACACAATATGGGTTATCATTGATAGGCTGACTAAATCAGCGCATTTCTTACCCATCAAGGAGACTTATAGCTCCGACATGTTAGCCCAGTTATACGTTGATAAGATTGTAGCCTTGCATGGCATACCTGTGTCTATTATCTCTGACCGGGATACTAGGTACACGTCGCATTTCTGGAAGAGTTTCCAGCAATCTTTGGGCACACGTTTGAATTTTAGTACGGCTTACCATCCTCAGACAGACGGTCAGAGTGAGCGTACTATTCAAACGTTGGAAGACATGCTACGTGCATGTGCTATCGATCTGGGTGGTAGTTGGGATAAGAACCTACCATTAATCGAATTCTCCTACAACAATAGCTACCATACCAGCATTAAGGCTACGCCTTTCGAGGCATTATACGGTAGAAAGTGTAGATCGCCTGTTTGTTGGGCGGAAGTTGGAGATGTCCAATTGTCTGGACCAGAGATAGTTTTCGAGACGACGGACAAGATTGTCCAGATTCGAGACCGTCTCAAAGCTGCCCGAGATAGGCAGAAGAGTTACGCGGATCCAAAGCGTAAAGATTTTCACTTCGAAGTAGGTGAAAAAGTGTTGCTTAAAGTATCACCCTGGAAGGGGGTGATGCGGTTCGGTAAGAAAGGCAAACTAAGCCCGAGATACATCGGACCTTTCGAGGTTGTCGAACGGGTCGGGTCCGTTGCCTATAAGTTAAACTTACCTGAAGAGCTCAATGGAATTCACAATGTGTTCCACATCTGCAATCTAAAGAAGTGCTTCGCTGATGAATCATTGGTGATCCCACACACAGATGTGCATATAGATGAGAGCTTGAAATTTGTAGAGAAGCCTTTGTCGATTGAGAGACAGGTAAAGAAGCTTCGAAGGAAGCATGTGCCTATTGTTAAGGTCAAGTGGGATGCCTGTAGAGGTCCCGAATTCACGTGGGAGGTTGAATCCACGATGAAAGAAAAATACCCTTATTTGTTTCAGTAAATCTCGGGTCGAGATTTATTTTAAGGGGGTGAGGATGTAACACCTCGAATTTTTGTGTCCAATAAATAAATGACACGTGTCAAATACGACAAAAATAATATAAACCCGGATTTAATTAAGATATGCAGTAGGATTTTTCGAATATGTCGACATGTTAATTTTATACCTCTGAGCGACTTCGTATTATAAATCCCAAGACCCCCAGGCAAGTTTATAAGCACCTAATCTTAAGCGGGTCATTAATAAAAATCACAAGCCTACAAGTTGCTAATCTAATCCTAAGAAAATAATGCAAGACAAATAATTGGTCATAAGCCCATCCTTCTTGCAAACCCATATTGCATATGGGGTAGGCATCTGGTCAAGTATGGGTACAAGGCCAGCCATCAAAAATTATTAATTCAAAGTTGACCGTTCAATACATGAAAGGTTAATTTTTTTTGCCACTGATGATCGCTTACGGACCGTAAGGGTTATACCTTACGGACCGTCAGGGGGGTGAAGGGGTAAAAGTGTTTCCGCCATAGGCTTACGGACCGCAAGGCCCAAGCCATACGGTCCGTAAGCGATGCCCAGCGACAGAAAGTCGGCTGTTGGCTGTGTTAAACGGTAAAACATTAATGCCAAGATCTTCCAGAGATATGGGCGACCCCTAATCATATTTTAGCACTGAGGGACAGTTGTTGATCATCAAGGGAGCCTAGTAGACCCTTGTGTGATGATCTTAGTGATCCTCATTGCCTATAAAAGGCCATAAGGTTGCAACAATGTTCCTCACACCTTCTCTTGCATCTCTGATCATCTCTGGAGCTCAAGACTTCTATCTAAGCTTCACATTTCGTGCATAGGACTTCTGTAAGTTGGTTCAACCCTTTATGGTTTAGTTTTGCTTAGTTTTAGCTTAAAAGTCAAACCGTCGTAACTAACGGTTGACATAACGGTTAATCACAAATGATCCAGTGATTTGCCGAATCAAAAGTAGTTATAAGTTGGTATTTATGTGGGTAATAAACCCCTAAAAGGGTTCCCCCTGATCACCACTCTAACTAGTTTAAATGTCGAGTCAAACGTGCTTAGAAAAAGTCAACATAAATACTATTTTGCGATTTATGCATAATCTATAACGTAGACGGTATGCAACCTGTTTAAACACTCATAACATATGATAATAAGTATATTAACAAGTCTAAGCTTGTTTGATTCGGCCATTTTCTATATTGACCCGGTTCGGAGCCGAAAGTCGCAAAACTTTGACTTTTGCTTTGACTTCAGTTCTGACCCGTTTAATGTAATGTAGAAATGCCTTAGGACTCTCTTAGGACCAGGTTACATGATGGTATAACCCTCTGTGACCGGTTCGCCGTTTGTCCAAGTCTTTTACACCTTTCCGTTAAATGCTTAAAAGTTGACCGTAACGCCCTTTTTAAATTAAAACGAGAATTTCGGACATGTGAAAGGATCATAACCTTGGTTACTGATTTCTAAGCATGTCCCTAAAATTTCACGTCAGTCCGAGGTCCAGAATATGAGTTATGCTAAATAGCGCAAATTGCGAAACTTTAGTAATTAAATAGCGCAATTAGCATAACGCCTATCTAAACCCGGATTTCGACACCAAACCTTTTACTCACTGTTGTAAAATAATATTTTGGGATTTTTAAAGATTTTTAATTATTTTTAACCTGCTCATAACCTGCGGTTATGGCAACGGTTCGGTAAATACCGAATATGCCCTTTACGGCCATAACTTGAGTTCTACAAGGTCTTTTGACCCGATTCCAGTTGCTACTGATTTTAAATAATAAATAAAGTATTTTAGACTTTATAAACTGTTCGGGAAACTCATATTTCCTGTAAAACTCTAAAACCTCTTTAAAAGCCTTTAAAAAGACCAAAATACCCCTACGGGGCATAATATGAACTTAAACTCGTTACGGGCATTACGGAAGGTATCCTACTGATACCACAACCTCTTTAAGGCATATTGACTTAGGAAACAAGTGTAGGACTCTTACGGTTACCCGTTGCGCCTTTAGCGCGCACGGTTCGGCTTAAGTAACTAGTTTACATAAGTTAGCCGAAACGGGTCAAACCATATTGTTTTGACCCCAAAATCCAGAGTATGATTATTACACCCATAAAAAAACAAGTCTTCAAACTTGTTGGGTCAAGATCACACTCCATTCACGGTTTTCGCCTTTCACGCGATTAAACCGTAACTATCCTTGAAACTGATCGGTCTAAGCTACGGCAATTATAAAGACCCGTTAGGATTCTAATAGGTTATTTTAAAACCTTCGTTCCAGAATAGGAGACCAGTAAAAGCTATCTGTGATTTATTCAATTAAGGATTATACTTGCAAAGGTAAATACTTTTAACTTATTTTCCGTTATACGGGCTTGGGTTACGGTATCTAAAATACCGCTTGGTCGGGCAATTGACCCCAATTCATTTGTAGTTGGGTATTATCAATGTGACCCGTTTGAAAACTTGTTTTTTTGGCTTGACGTCTTTGGGGGCTTAATGACCATGTCCCGGATATCCTTGGCAGCATTTACGAATGGCCACGACCTTGACATCCCGGTGTAGGCGTACACCCGGCATTATGTCTATAGTTATAAAAGTGTAGCCGTTGGTTACCCGCCACGGTTTTATACTATGTGGTGTGTCTATTAAACTTTAACCCGACACGACTCGGGCGACTGAACGCATAGTAACATGTAATTCTTTACAAGATTTGATTATAAATTATCCCAAGTTATAAAGAGTTTGTGCCTTGAGCATTTAAACCAAATTTTATCAAACATTTTACCAAAGTGTCAGTTGAATGTATTTACCAGTGTAAACTGACGTATTTTCCCCAAAAAGATTAAATGCAGGTACTAAACGTAATCGGCTGGCTATAGCTCCTTAGCATCTTAAAGAGTCTCGCAAGCTTTTGATGCCTTGTCTGTTGAACAATATTTTTATGTATTATTTGATCCCCTGTGGATTTTATTTCAACGAACAGTGATACTTTGATATTACGGTAAAGGTTGAAAAATATTTATCTATATGCTTCCGCTGTGCATTCATATATTGTGTGGTTTGACTATAATGTTGCCAACTACGTCACGGTAATCCCCCACCGGGCCCACCGGTGAGACACGTGGAAATCGGGGTGTGACATCCTTATTTTTGAATTCTGTGTCATTGTCACTCCTGAAGACTTTTACTGGAAGGTTAAATTGCTTTTCAACCTGTGTCACAAAGTCTGCAAAATGCCTGTAGTCTCATCTTTTGAGTGTAAAAAGAAGGTCCATGTAAACCTAGAGAAGTCATCAACAATAACCAAGCAATATCTCTTCTTTTTGAGACTCATGACTTGCACTGGGCCAAACAAATCAATGTGCAGCATTTGCAAACACTGGGTTGTTTTGGACTCTTCAAAGGGCTTGAAAGAGCTTTTATGTTGTTTTCCTTTTAAATAGGAAACACAATGCTCAGGACACGAAAACATTTTTTGTGGTAAGCCTCTCACTAAGCCATTTTTTGAAATCTCGTTAATTGTCTTGAGATTTGTGTGCCCCAGTCTTTTGTGCCATAGCTCTGTCTCTTTGTTAGAGGCAGCTGAGAACAGACATGCATCAGCTCTGGGACACTCTCTTGACATATCAACAACATAAACATTGCCACTTCTTTGAGCAACAAGTTTTGTTTTTCCTGATTTTATTATTGCTTCAATCTTTTCAACCATTTCGGGTCCAACAATCTTACAACACTCCTTTGTGAAGAATGTAACATACCCCTTGTCACTCATTTGTGAGACACTCAGGAGGTTGAATTTCAGATTGTCTATTAGATTGACATTTTCAAATTTTATATTTCCGGACTGAACTGTACCAGACCCCAGAACTTTCCCTTTACTATTATTCCCAAAGGATATATATCACCCCCTCCATGGATTTTGAAATCTTTGAGTAGGGCTTTACATCCTGTCATATGCCTGGAGCCTCCACTGTCTACATACCAAAGACTATCTAAGCATGCAGAAGCTCCCTGCACATGAAGCAAAAGGATTAGTTCATTAAGGTTTCCAAAGCCAATAAGGCTTTGGATGGGGTCTCAACAGTGTCTGGGATGATAACAGATGCATGGACAGTGGTTAGCTCAGGGGTTTGAACATTTTTGAGAATGTTTTTCTCTAACCACTGTTGAGGGTCTTGGCCAATCATCTGTTGATAACCAAAAGGATACCTGTTCACTTTGGGTTTAGAGGGCTTTTTGTAAGCCTCATAAACGTGTGGAATCCTTTGGTATGATGCTTTTTCCTTGCCTTTTCTGAAATAATTGGCTGGAGGTGCATCTGTCACCTGTACATCCATTTGAACAGATGTTTGATTCAACTGTTTTGTGACATCAGTTTGGACAGGGACGAACAGTGGTTGTTTCTTGGTGAACTTAACAGATGATGCTGATGAACTTAAGAATGTTTTTGCAGTGTACTCTTTCTTCTTTTCATCAAAGTTTTTGAGATACACACATTCCTTAGTTTTGTGGTTATTTTTACCACAGATGGTGCAGCTTTCAGCAGAAACAATAACATTTGTTTTGTTTAGATCATGTGCTTTAAGATAAAAACAGTCTTTTGTTAGATGATTCTTCTTTTCACAAAAATCACAAAACAGGTTTTTAATCTTTTCTCTTTTCTTCCTTTTCTCAGATTCCTTTGCAATAGAATTTTGAACCTCTGTTGGGATATCTTTGATATGAATGATTCTTGCTTTTGGAGCTTTTACACCATCAGTGGTTGTGAAATCCATTGGTTTGATGTTTTCCAGGATATCACACTCATCAGACCATGTGGGTTTAAATTGGTATTTCTCAATTTCCTCAAAAGTTGAGGATCCCACAGGTCTTTCCAGAGTAATTTTGTTACCAAGTTTATTAGTTATTTTAACCTCTTGGCCATCTTTGTTGGTTGGAATTATCTCAGTTGAACCAACTTGTTTTCCAGCTGTGTTTTCAAGATCATCATATTTTCTATGTCCAATACCAAACTTAACATTGCTTTCAAGCTGTTTTGCAAGCATAACCTCATACCCTTTACAAGACTCCACCCATCTTTCACAGGTGATCTGGGTAGACTCCAACTCCTTTTTGCAAACTTGGTATTTTTCTACCATAGTTTGGAGTTGAGTTTTGGTTATGCTCTGCTCCTCTTTTAAACTGCTGATTTCTTTATCTTTTTCAGCCAATTTGTTTCTAAGTTCTTTTAATGACTTTTCAAATTTGACTTCATCAGATAAGACTTTATCCCTAAGGTTTTCATTTACCTATTTGATGTTAGCAAATGCTATAATACATTTATCTGAACACAGTTTTTCAAGAACTTGAGGAGTTACCTTGGCAGCAGCCATCATGGCACAATTACATTGATGATCATCTTCTTCATCAGCTCTCCCTTCTCCCTCACCTGCTTTCTTCAATTCTTCTTTCTCTTTTTCATCTTTGGACCAAGGGTCGGGCAGTGGTTCAATCAGGGTTTCTGAATTATCTCACAGCAGTAGTTCACCAGCAACTGCAGTAACCACTGCTTTAGCAACTTCATCCACTGTTTCAGCACTTAGCTGTTCACCTTCAGTTTCAACCCCTTCTGGTATTGACTCTAATGCCATCAAACAAAATTCATCATCAAAAGTATCATTAGAAGCATAGAGAGCAAAATTTTCATCACCAAGTTCATCAGGCATGCTGCTCCAATCAACAAAGCCTTGTGTGAAAAAGCTTTGCCGATCTGGTTGTGTCACTGTTGGAGCAGCTTGTTGAGGTGCAACAGGTTGCACTTGTGCCTGAGGAACAGGGGCTTGAACATACTGAATTTATGGAACAGTGGTTTGAACATAATGCACAGGCACAGGGGTTGCAGCATAATGAGCAGTGTTAACATGTGCTGCAGGGGCATATTGGGTATAGTGCACAGTGTTTTGCTGTTGTGTCTAGGGTTTGAACTAGGATGAGTAATTATTGGACCAGTGGTTTGACTCCTACATTCCCTAGCAAAATGACCTAGCCTATTACACTTGTAACACTTGATTTTCGACTTATCCAACCCCACCCTTAAATTCCCATGAAGCCCTGGGAATTTTCTCCCTGTTCTTTTGTAGAATTTGCTTGTTCTAACACTAAGCAAAGCTAATTGATGCAATATGTCCATCTCTTCTAAGTCAGTGGGATCAAAATGTTGTAAATCATTGAGTTCAAAGCACAAGTTATGTGACATCTGGTTTTCATTATTTGCAGTGAAAGCATAATTTGCAGAGTGAAAATCAGAGTTGTTAAAATTACCACCAGCAGTTATGTCAATAAAATGATCATAACTCTGATCCTTACTGCTGCTACCAGATTCTTCCTGACCAAACAGAGTTGTGCTGTCAAATGAATAGTCATCAGCAACTTTACCAGACACTTGCAACTTCCTTTTCTGGTTTAACTCCCTTTCATAGGTCAGGAGTCTACCATGGAGTTGGGTCAGGGTCAGGTCTTTGAACTCAGCTGAATTTCTGGTGACAAAAGCAATTGTGTCCCATTTTTCTGGCAGTGATCTAAGGAACCTGCTATTTTGGGTTGCATTTGGAAATGTAACCTTAACAAGCCTTAGTTCACTGATGAGACAACCGAAACGTTCAAATTGTTGGGTTAGTGATTCCCCTTTGATATGACAAAATGTTTCATACTGCTGATTCAGAATTTCCCTCTTGTTTTCGATAACCTCTTTCGTTCCCCCAAATTGTTCCTTCAATGCATCCCATAATTCTTTGGCACTGTTACAGTGTAAAAGCCCAGCATAGATTTCATTGGGTAATGCAGAAGCTATGATGCTAAATGCTTTGGCATCGAGTTCGAACTTTTGAAAATCAGATTCAGTATAATTTTCAGTTGGTTTAGGAACGAACTTCTTTGTATCCTCAGCACTTGGCACCATGGGAACATGAGGACCAAAAACAACAGACCTCCAACATCCAGTGTTCTGTTGAGCAAGGATGTGACTCATCCTTCTCTCCCAGATGTTGTACTCATTACGTTTGAGCATAGGTGGTTTAAAAAGAGAGCCGATGTTATTCTTATCATCTTGTGATTGTGACGTCATCCTGGTTGTTTTACAGGCACTGATTAATCAACTTTAATGGTGATTAAACCTTGCTCTGTTTTTCAACAAAACGAACAAACTATCAGTATCAACGTTTGTGAGTTGAACTATTTATGTCAAAGTGATTGTTAAATCAAATTTGTCTGTCCAAGCTCTGATACCAATTGTTAGGATCTGAGTTTGGATTGATTGTGATTTGTGTTTGAATTTAGATGAACAATGAAAGAGTAGTGCAGCGGAAATTAAATGGAAGCAAACTTTTCACAATCAAACAGAAGAAATGCTTTCAGTCATACATTTTCAACACAGAATCAAATGATTAAATTTATTTCAAACTTTGATTACAATGCATGTATGATTCGCAAACTCCCCCTCAGCCCGAGCTCAGTATTTGTTCGTGCAGGAAGAAGATGGTGGAAGAGCAAAACAGAACAGTACAGAGCACTGTTCTATTTATAGGCACTAGCAAACTACTGAGCATCTAAGCTGACGTCACCATGAAAGTGACATCTAACCTCCTAACAAACTCTTAACAACTGACCTATACAAACACTGCTATACTAACTACTGATGTTACAGTTTATTACATAGAGTAAACATAAACTGCTGTTGCATCCTTCCACTGCTGTGAACCCAGCAGTACTTGTCATGATCAGCAGTGCCTGAACCAAGGCAGTAGATTAAGCAGCAGAGCTTTAGTTCTTCAACAGTCTTTGACTTGATCAGTAGTTGTAGGTCAGCAGTTTGCATGATCAGCAGATAGGAGGTCAGCAGATGTTGAAACCACTTTCAAGGGGAGAGATTTGCATGCATAACATCTGCTTATTCTGGATCCTCTGCTCTGATCCAGTTTTGACTTTTATTATCTGTTCCTTTGGCAGGGATCAATCCCAACAAAATTTATATAATTGCTTAGCATTATCGTATTTGACAAATTAGTTAAGAACTTAAGATAGATATTAACAGTCAAATGTTTTTGTTAACTAAATGTATAGCCAAATAAATAAGTATGTTCGTTGGTTGGAACCTTATCAAACCGACAAATACAAAAGAAATGAAATCAGAACACATGGACTTGAACAAGTACGGTTTTAGTTTAAATTGGGATCAATCTCAACACAATATAGTCATGGGTTTTCATTTTTTAAAAATATAAACCAATTTTGTCATGCCTTTTAACTCCCTAGATAGCATTCTGTCAAGTACATGTTGCGGTCTAATACAAGTTCTCAAGGTCACACAAAATTTAAAAAAAAAAGCACACATATAGACTTATAACCAAATTGAAGATAGACACTTAGGTGATTATTGTTTTTTAAGAGGTAAAATGTTTACGGTCTATGAATCACATCTGCAGACATCTGTAGAAGAAGAGACGGACCAAACCTCTACAGTCTGCAAGAAAAAAGTTGTTTGTTTTTAACGTATGTAGACTTCAAAAATAAACCGGTGGTGGTGGGTGGTGATGGTGGTGTTGGACGGTGCTGGTGGGTGGTGGTGGTGGACGGTGGTGGTGGACGGTGGTGGGTGGTGGACGATGGTGATAAATGATGGTGGGTGGTGGTGTTTAACCCTCTACAAAACTTTGAAGATCTTAGAAGTGGCTGGACCAAGTCTGCACCAAGAAGAGCTCGCGTAGACGTTTTTTAATGAAAAGTTTTCGGAAAAACAAACAGTCTGTAGATGGTAATGTATGCGCGTGGTCTGCGCGGCGCAGACAGAAGAGCCTACGCAGATCTTTTTTAGAAAAAACAAACACCAGCTTAACAGTTTAATTTATTAGACCCCCTCTCCTGTCAAAACGAAGTGCATCATAAGCCATTAAAACATTCCGAATGTTGCACTTACACTATAGTCAATCGTCTATTAAAACAATAATGCTTTATACAACATTTGATAATCAATTATCAAAATTTGTAAAAATAACAAAAATAGTTAGAACCTAATGTATTAACGCCATCTAAGCGGGTTTGATATATAACTATATAAGTCTAGTTTACCTTTCATATATATCAAACGCTCAACCTTTTTTTATTAAGGTGATAATGTATTAACGCCATCTAAGCGGGTTTGATAAGTCTAGTTTACCTTTAATATGTATCAAACGTTCTAACCTTTTTTTATTAAGGTGATGTCAAGGGAAAGTGTGTGGTTATTGGAGACAAGTACTTATAAATTACAAAGATTTAATTACTTTTATTTATTCGCCATTTCTTATTGATTCATTTTCTATAATATTTGATTATTTTCTAAAAGAAAGGAACACGTTTAATAACCCTTTCTTTTATGTGAATGAACAAGGGTAGCAACGTGTCCAAAAATGACCAATTGTGGTGACATTTTGTAGCCCTACAGGGTTATAATTAACATTGTTAGGTCAAAGAAAGTGACGGTTTTTGGCATAAACAAACGACGTCGTGTACTAGACACCACATGTTTCAACCATATGAAGCCACAGCACCTCGGTGCGTGTCCATTTTTTAACGTTTTTAAATTATTGTTACCTTATAAGACAACAAATTTACAATGTTTTTATAATAGATTGCAAGTCAAAAGTGTGCTTATGTTATGTTATCTTATCTATCTATAACTATAATTATTGAATACTTTTGGTTCATTGTATTTGTTTGATTTGATTTGACTTAATGTATGTTGCTTTTTCAAACTTGAAGATAAGGGACGTACTTAGATGAGGTGTGTGTATGGGGATTAAAGAGAGTGACATAATAGCCTCCAATTTGTGTTTAAACCAAACATATTTGAAAGTTTTTCTAAGATCCTCATAAAAAAGGATGATTTGGTGGATATTTATCGGGATTATGATCTTATGGACAGATGAAGTTATGATTTAAACTATTTGTTTTTTTTAATCTAAGATGTGTTAAATCATGTTGCAGATAGGGTGTAAACGAGTCAAACGGCTCATGAACTACTTGAGACCGGCTTGGTAAACGCTCGAATCAAGACGAGTTTGAGACCGAGCCTGAGTTTTATCTATTTAGCTCGAGCTAGCTCACGAGCCTATTATGTATATAATATTTATTCAGTTTATTAATCATGTAAACATATATAAAATGATGTTATCAATAACTAAATAATATATATATTATGATGTATAATAAATAACAAACAAGCCAACTCCAACTTTGAAAAAGCTACTACCGAGCCAAGCATGAATTCAAGCTCTTGTAAGTTAATCGATATGAGCTCGGTATAGCCTTGATGGTGGAGCACTATGTAATAGTTTTGTTGCTACGATAGTTCGGTCGGTGGTTCATTTGCTAATACTCCTCGCGTGTTGGTATATATGGAAAACTTGTAATGATGTGGTGTTTCCACCAAGAAGATATCCGTCTCAAGAACTTTCAAGGAGATCAAGACCATCGGCATTGCCACCGATCGGATTGCCACCCGATCGGACAGTCATCCGATCGGTGACCCACTCGATCCTATGCACTTTCCTTTTTGGGAAACCCTATAAATACCTCCAACTGTCACATCACTTGATGTGACAGCTCCACTGCTCGACCCAGCCGCTCTCAAGCTTCTTTCTCTCGATTTCTCGCGATTCTTGTAAGTTTTCAACCTAAATCTTGTACTTCTATGATCTACACGCACTCCTTCATCTTTTTCTCTTTTAATTCTTAACTTATAACCGTGAAATCACTAGATTTGAGGTGTTCTAGGATGATGTCATCATGGGGTTCTTATGAACTTCATGTTTTGGCTTCAATCCACCAAGAACAACTTAGATCTAGATGATTTCCACATAAATAAACAAAGATCTTGCATAGATCTGAACACATTCATGGTAAAAAGGATTGAAAGATGGTTCTCTAACTTTCTTTCAACTCTTTTACACTCAATGCACTCAAAATCGATAGAATCGGAGCTTGTTCTGATCTTCTACTCCTTCTAGTTGATGTGTTGGTTCAAGATCTGGGTTCTATCCAAGAGACTTCCGATTTCGGGTTAAACATGAAAAACCGTCTCGAACATTTAACTGGTCGGACTAGGGTGGTTCCTGTCTGATCGGGTCACTTGAGTCTTGACGAGGTTTCTGTTGTTTGGCACGTTAACACATCGTCTCGATCAAAACTACAACTTTCAAAACAGTCGAGTGTTAAGACAATCAGGCCGTCGGGACGGATTGCCGTCCGATCGGATTGTCATCCGATCGGATAGCCACCCGATCGGCTTACAGTTGGTCCCACACTTAAACTATTATTTCAACTTTTCAAGGTTTTGAACGTCGAACGGATTGCCGTCCGATCGGATGGCACGACCATCCGACCATGTGACGTTTGGGACTTCAACACTTAAACAATTTTCAACATGTTCAATGCATTACTAGTTCTATCATATTGTCACCCGATCGGCAGACCATCAGATCGAGTGACAACACTGCTGTGAACTTGTTCTCTGAGAAATACCTCGCCGAACGGATCGTTACCCGATCGAACCGCCGTTCGATCGATCGACCTGAAGGGTAGAGATACTTCTTTGTTTTTAAAATGCTACAATGAAAACTTCAAAAGGCAAACCATCATACACAAACACATCCTCACCAAACGAGGTGACAATCCAATCGAATGGCCATCCGATCGGATGCCCATCCGAATGGATTGTCATCCGATCGACTGGCCATCCGATCGGATTGCCATTCGATCGGATTACCATCCCACACTTACCACTTTGCACCGTTTTACGCGCCGCTTATCGTATATGCTATCGTTAATTGTTCAGGCTAATCACTCAGCGCTCCCTTCAATCCAAGGGCGTGTTTACTTGTTAAACACAATCTGTGAGTTGTTATGGGTGAAATTCTGAGCCCATATCCTGGAAAATATCTTGATATATATCTTGTTTATTGTATCTGTTTACATCCGGGATGCTGACTCAGGATATTGGTAACATCCTGAATGGTATCCTCATGATCACTAACGGATTAAATGCAGGTAAGTGGATTAGAAGCTAGCAACGTTCATGAAGACCTTTTCTACTGAAGACTCGGTCCAAGTCGTTCACAAGAAGCCGTTGAAGCCGCATTACTCGGTCTACAACGTTCACATTGGAATATTCGGAGCATCCCATGTTTATAGGAATTTTAGTTTGTAATTCGTTACTATAAATAGTGGATATATCAGATCAACTAGGACATCACAATCGCACTCTCTACACTCTCAACACTTGCTTTCTCGCAACTTTCACAAAATTCATTGTAA
Organism: Helianthus annuus; assembly: GCF_002127325.2. Classification (NCBI taxonomy): domain Eukaryota; kingdom Viridiplantae; phylum Streptophyta; class Magnoliopsida; order Asterales; family Asteraceae; genus Helianthus; species Helianthus annuus. The sequence goes on along the minus strand of NC_035448.2, from coordinate 22,107,234 downwards.
CACTTAGCGATCTGATCTATATCCTGCACTGTATCCTGAAGTTTAAAGCAATAAGAAGAACTAGGCAGCTGCGATTGTCAGCTCCCGAGGTTTTATGCCGGCGATCTAGATTGATCAAGGGCTTTCCTCGTACATCTCGTGTCATTTACTTTACTTTATTGCTCATTGTTTGATCGTAGATACAGCTCAATATCCTGAGCCGTATCCTGAACACTGTTTTTCCAAAGAACCTAACAAGCATATTTTCAACACACTTTTTAGCACACTACCTCACTCAACTAATTTGATCACTTAATTGCTTCGGTAATTTTTGACCAAAACAATTTGGCGCCCACCGTGGGGCAAGTGGTGCTCTCTTTACTAAAAATCTTTGTGAAATCGTTAATCGGTTTTCTGTTTTCAAAACTTTTTGCCACATTATTTACAATGGCCTCAAGATCGAACATGAGCTCTTCTACTATGTCTGCTACAACTTCTGCAACAGTTGGTTCGATGCTTCCACCGCCTCCTCCAAGGATGCCAGCCTCTACACAATCTCAAGATGTTATCCCTACCCGGAGTGTCCAGGGATCTGCTCCTGTTTTAGCTTCTAACGATGAAATTCTAACCTTGTTTGGAAGTGTGCAGGAACAAATGAGGCAGCAACAGGAAACAAACCAAATGCTTTTAAGGGAAATACAACTCCTGAAGTCTGGCTCAAGCAGATCTGCTGAGGATAATGTCACTCCATTACATCCCAGAGTGTTGAATTTTAGTTCAGCTGTGTATGCTGAGGATAACAGGGGGAATATCGTGCCCAGCCTTCCTCAGAATCATACTCCTGAAATACCCTCCTCGGTCAGGATATCGACTGTGAGGAGCTCAGGATATGCTTCAGGATATGGGCAAAATCCTCTAACGGGTAACATATCGAATAATAATGCTATTACCGCTAACAGTGTTGGATCTTTGCAGGATACAACTGTAGCGTCAGAATTATCCAGGGAACTTCAGAAATTAAAGGATATGATATCTAGTGTACCTGGGGTGGTGCAGCCAATTCCTGAAGTGTCCCAGGATAGCCACAGGGTATCTCGGTTCGTGCATCCTATATGTGATGCTGAAATCCCAAAAAGATTTCAGACTCCGAACATGAAACTCTACGACGGAACCACGGATCCTGAAGAGCATATTGCCCAGTATAGGGAAAGGATGGAGATCAACCCTATCCCTCCATATCTCAAGGAAGCCTGCTTGTGCAAGGGTTTTGGTTCAACCTTGACAGGATCGGCTTTGAAATGGCTCCTAAATGTTCCTCCACATTCGATTACATCTTTTGCTCACTTAGTAAATTTATTTAATAGTCAGTTTTCTTGTAGTAGAAGCTTTGAAAAATTAACAAGTGATCTCTACAGGATAACACAAGGGCCTCAGGAATCCCTTAGGGTTATGTGAACAAGTTCAGCCGGGAATCACTAGACATTCCTCATCTTGATGTTGCAACGGCTGTGCAAGCTTTCAAGATGGGGCTGCAAAAGGATTCTCAATTCTATCAAGACCTTGTAATGAACCCATGCAGGAACCTGGATGAAGCCCGGAACAGGGCTCTAAGATATATTCGGTTAGAGGATGACAGAAAAATGCAAGAAAAGATGAATGCATCCTCGACATATGAATCGACTAACAGGAAATCAGAATCCTCATATAGACCATATCGCTCTAAGCCATATGGCAGAAATGATAACAAGAGAGTGAATGCTGTTGAAGACGAGGATCCTGAAGAATATCCTGAATTATCTGAATATTGTTTTTCTGTTAATATACCTGAACTAATGTATGCTATGCAGGGTTTGGGAGATAAAGCCAGGTGGCCTCGGAAGAATCAACAAAAAGCAGATTGGAAAGACAAGTCAAAATGGTGTGCTTTCCATGAAGATTTTGGACATATGACTGAGGACTGCATCGCTCTGAGGAAAGAAATCAGCTACCTTCTAAGCAAGGGATATTTGAAAGATCTCTTAGGGAAGAAGAAGAATAAGGGTCAGGATACTGAGAAGGATCCTGAGCGAGCGGCATCACCTCCCGCCGATGCCAAGATAATCAACTTCATTTCAGGAGGATCCGACATTTGCGGAACTTCGTATTCGGCGGCCAAGAGACATGCAAAGGAAGCTAAGGCCGAGAGGGGAGACAAACCTATCAGGATGACTACGCTCACAACTGACAAAGTGATCACTTTTGATGCAGATGATAGGGATACTGTCCAGGATCCTCACCATGATGCTCTGGTAATAACATTATATGTGGCTAACCATTTTGTACGCAGGATATTGGTTGATAATGGCAGCTCCGTCAACATAATACAACTGGAGACTCTGAAGAGGATGAATGTGTCTCCGATGGATATCACTTCGAAGTCTACTGTGCTCGTTGGTTTCAGTGGAGAAGCTAGGAACACAGTGGGAGAGATAAGGCTGCCAGTATATGTTGAAGGAGTCAACAAGATGCAACGTTTTTGTGTGATGGATTCTCTATCATGCTATAACATCATCCTAGGAAGACCTTGGATCCACGATATGAAGGCCGTTCCATCAACGTATCACCAATGCATCAAGATCCCTACCCCTTGGGGGGTTGTCAAGATCGACAGTGATCAGCAGGAGGCGAAAGAATGCTACTCATCCTCGATGAAATCCTCAACCAAACCTAGTGCAGCATAGCAATTAAAGACGCGGGCCCAGGATATCGTGGAGGATCCGGAGCAGGATGTGAAGAAAATTATCCTGGACCAGGATAATCCCGATATTTCGGTGCTCGTGGGAACCAATATCCCTCAGGATATTGAAGAACAATTAATTAACTTTTTGAAATGCAGGATGTCAACGTTTGCATGGAAGCATGAAGATATGACAGGTATATCTAAAGACATTATTACTCACAAGCTTGGAATTGACAGGTCATTCAAGCCTATATAACAGAAGAGAAGAAAATTCGCCCCTGAGCGGAATGCAATTATCCAAGAGGAAGTTGAGAGATTATTGAAGTCCAGGATGATCAGAGAAGTTAAGTTCCCGAGGTGGCTAGCAAACGTGGTTGTGGTGCAGAAGAAAAATGGGAAATGGAGAGTTTGTGTAGACTACACAGACTTGAATAAAGCTTGTCCTAAAGACCCATTTCCTCTCCCCCACATTGATGCAATGGTAGATGCCACTGCCGGGCATGAAATGCTGACCTTCATGGACGCATCCTCAGGATTTCAACAGATCCAAATGGAGCCTTCTGACCAGGAGGATACTGCCTTTATGACACCAACAGGTATTTATTGTTATACAGCTATGCCTTTTGGTTTGAAAAATGCAGGTGCAACATACCAAAGATTGGTAAACATGATGTTCAAAGACAAACTGGGGGACACCATGGAGGTGTACATTGACGATATGGTGGTAAAATCAAAGAAAGCTCAGGATCACCTCCAGGATATTAAGGAAGCATTTGATATCCTGGACAAGTATAACATGAAGCTGAACCCTGCAAAGTGCCATTTTGGAGTGGGGGCAGGAAAATTTCTAGGATATATGGTAACCAAAAGAGGAATAGAAGCAAGCCCAGAGCAGATCAAAGCTATCCTGGATATAAAATCACCCTCAAATATGAAGGACGTACAAAGATTGACAGGCCGATTAGCAGCTTTAAACAGGTTTATCTCAAGATCCTCAGAAAAATGCAAAGACTTTTATGATATCCTGAAGAAGAACAAGAAATTTGAATGGGGTGAGAAGCATGAAGCAGCCCTGCAGGATTTGAAGCAGTATCTCTCAACCGCACCTCTATTGATGAAGCCTGAGGATGGTGAACCATTATCCTTGTATCTGGCAGTATCAGGGAATGCAGTAAGTGCAGTACTCGTAAAGGATCACGAAGGTCAGCAGTATCCTGTTTATTATGTTAGCAAAAGTTTGTTAAATGCTGAAACTAGATATTCTCACCTAGAAAAATTAATACTGGCTCTAGTAATGGCATCAACAAAGCTTAGACATTATTTTGAAACACATAGGATTCATGTTAAAACTAATTATCCTGTTAAAAATGTGCTTAGGAAACCAGAAATGTCAGGTAGAATGGCTAAGTGGTCAGTAAAATTAAGTGCCTATGATTTAGTATATGAACCTAGAAATGCCATAAAGTCTCAGGCTTTAGCTGACTTTGTGGCTGATTTTAGTAGTGACATTCAGGATGAGGTAGACCTAGAAGTTCAACAGTTTGGAGAATCCTCGGGATCCTGGACATTATATACCGATGGTGCATCTAATGTAAGAGGAGTAGGATTAGGAATACTACTAAAATCGCCACAGGGGGACATAATACCCCAGGCTGTTAGATGTGAATTCCCTGCTACTAATAATGAGGCAGAATATGAAGCTTTAATTGCAGGATTAGAATTGGCTAAGAGTATGAATATCAATAATTTGCAAGTATATGTTGATTCTTTGTTAATTACTAATCATTTTAATGGATCCTATGCAGTCAAGGGTGAGAAACTAATGGAATACCTCGGTATTCTTAAAAAATTAGCAGGATATTTCGATGTTTTTACGCTTGAACAGGTACCAAGAGAGGATAACGCTGAAGCAGATGCATTGGCAAATTTGGGATCATCAATCAGGATACCGGAAGGAATCCCAATACCGATATTACATATCCTGTATCCTGCAACGGATCCTCAGCATAAGGAAGTAGCAAGTATTCAAGATCCTGAAGTGGTGTATCCTGAAGAGGATCCTAAATCCTGGACAACTCCAATTATGAGATATCTCAAGGAAGGACATATCCCCGAAAATGAAAATCCTAAGGCATTTAGGATGAAGGTATCACGATTCACTATTATAAATAATATTTTATACAAGAAATCTCTTGCAGGACCATACTTGAGATGCTTGAAGGATCCTGAAGCCAAAGAAGTACTTCAGGATATACATGAAGGGGATTGTGGTAACCATACCGGGGGCAGGTCATTATTTTCAAAAGTGTTGAGGACAGGATATTATTGGCCAACAATGAGAAAAGATGTTGCAGAATACGCTCGAAGATGTGATGCATGTCAGAGGCATAGTAACATATTGCATCAACCAGCTGAACCACTATATCCTGTAGCATCCCCTTGGCCGTTCAAGAAATGGGGGATGGATATAGTAGGGAAGTTACCGAAAGCTCCGGGAGGAAAAGTCTTTATGCCGGCAATGACGGATTATTTCTCTAAGTGGGTTGAAGCTGAAGCATTTGTGCAAGTTAGAGACCAAGAAGTAGTTTCCTTCATCAAGAGGAATATCCTGACCAGGTTTGGAGTACCAGCTGAAATAATTTGTGATAATGGGTCCCAGTTTATAAGCAAAAGGACTACTGACTTTTGCAAGAGTTGGGGAATCAAGATGATAACGTCTACTCCGGTGCATCCTCAAGCGAATGGGCAAGCTGAGTCTTCAAACAAGATAATAGTGAACAACTTAAAGAAGAGACTTGGAGCCAAAAAAGGAAGATGGGCAGAGGAATTACCCTTTGTGTTATGGGCTGACAGGACAACGGTAAAAAATGCAACCGGCCAAACCCCATTCTCCTTAGTATTCGGAGCAGAAGCAGTAATTCCAACGGAAATGGTGATACCTACTGCAAGATCTATCCTACAGAATCCTGAACAGAATCCTGAAGCCTTATGTCAAGATTTGGATACCATAGACGAAAGAAGAGACGCAGCAAGGCTAAGGATGGCAGCATATCAACAAAGAATATCCAGAGCATACAACAAGAATATAAGGACTAGGAGATTTCAAGTGGGTGATTAGGTGCTAAGGAAGGCTTTTCAGAATACTACTAATCCTGCCGATGGCAAGTTAGCTCCAAAATGGGAAGGACCATACGAAGTTGAATCAGAAGCAGGGAAAGGAGCATATAGACTCAAGAATATGGAAGGGGATATGCTACCAAGGTCTTGGAATGTTGTACACTTAAAGCTCTATTTCAAGTAAGAATAGAATTTAATTCCTATCTCAGAATGGTATGTATCCTATCTCTTTTAAATATATATGTTTATTATCATGAACCCAATACTGACTTAGGCATCGGAGGGGTGTTAGCCAAGCTAACACCCACCTTAGTTTACAATTGTTTTGCAGAATATGCTCCAGGATATAGCTCCAGGATGTGTACTCAGGATAACTCAGAAGATTAGAGGATTGGCCCCCTCTCTCACGTTTAAGGGATACTGATCCCTTCACAGGTTTAAAGGTATTCGCCTTTCTCCCGAATTGGGTTTAAACACCCCGCCTGGAGCGCAAGTTATTCAGGGATAGTTCAAGGTGGCGGGACCAGTCCATGTAAAAGTGGCTGACAATTTCGTTACTGTTGGCTATATCCTGAATTCTAAAGGTATATGAGGATTGATCACCCTCTCTCACGAAAGGGTATTTTCATACTCTCTAAGGTTTAAAGGTTTTCACCTTTCTAAGTCTTGGAGTTTATACACTCCCGCCTGTAGCGCATGAAACTCAGGGTTTATCCTCAGTATACTAAGGGTTCATTTCAGGATATCAAGAGTTTTGCCCTGAGGTATGTGGAATTCATTTGAGCCAAAAATATGAATACATTTGTGTTTCTATGTTGAGTACAGGGGACATACGTCATACTATTCTGAGGATGGATTCGAGTTCATAAGTGTGCACTGGGGACAAGCCTATAATGAGGAATTGAAATTGATTCACTAAGAATCTCTGGTATGATCTTTCCTTTTTACTTAGACAATTAATAGGTTGTATTTTGATATCTTTATCAGCATATCTTTCAGGATATCTACCAGGATATATCTGTAATATGTTCCCAAAAATGTTTGAACAAAACAATTTTCACAAGAGAAATTTATAACAATAATAATAAAGTCTAAGGAAGAGTTATATTATTAACATACCAAAAGATGTGCTCTTAGTTTCACCTAATAACAAGGCCCATCCACTAAGAGCACTAATAGTTCATTACCATATTTACCCAACAGTTGAAGGCTTCATCTCAAACCGAGACCCATCCACCTCCAACTGTTGTATTGTCCAAAATAAACCATACTAACTGATGACCAAGGGCTTCGTCCTGAAACTCAGGATCCCTCCACCTTTGGCCATCATATTGTCTACGTGCAGGAAATTAAAATTGTTTAACAGACAAGAAAAGTAAATTGTTCAACACATCAACCATCAAACCTAAAAAAAAGTGGGCTCCGGCCTAGGCATCAATATCCATCATCGCCCACTCAGCTGCCCTCACACAGCGGCATCCTCTCCTGCTTTCCCCGGCTTCTCAGCACCGGCATCCTCTCCAGCATCCTGTCCAGCATCCTCACCAGCATCCGCTCCAGCATCCTTCTTGTCTCCAGCCTGATCCGCCACCCCTGCTGACTTGGAAGATTCACCGGCTTCAGATGGGAGTGGCACAGCCTTGCCTCCGAGCTCCTTCAGCTTGGCTACCCAGGATTCAATTGGCCAGGATGGGCAAACAAGACCAGTCTCCTTGGCCTCATAGGCCATCTTGATGCGTGCTTGTAACAGGGAGACAATAGCGGAAGTCTTGATTCCTTCCCGGAAATTGATCATGGCCTGATCGTGATCCATTTGCATGGTGGCCAATTTGAGCTCAGCATCCTGGGTGACCTTTTTCAGCATATCCTCATAGTGTCGGCTCTTCGCTTCAGCAATGGCACCTTGGTCAGCAACGGTGCTTTCGAGCTGTTTGATCCTGGCTTCATGAAGGGCGACGGTACCACAAGCATCGTTGTACAAGTGGAGCAAATGCTGGAGGCCCTGTGCATCAATAACAGGTACAAGTTAGAATATGTATCTCTATAATGACTAAGATATCCTATCAGGATATCCAGTTAGGATATCCAGGCAGGATATATGTGCAGGATATACATGCAGAATATGTGTCAGGATATTACCTTGTTGAGGAAGGATGTCATTGGCTCTAAGGAATCGGTGAAGCTGAGCTCGTCATAGGAGAACCCTTCTGAGCTTGGAGCGCTGACTTCAAGGCCTTTCCTCTTTTTCGTCGTGGAAGCACGAGTCCTTGGGTTGGCCTTGGGAGCTGGGAGTGGCTTGGAGCTAGTAGCAGCAGGAGCCTCCTACTTGACTATGGAGGGAGTTGGATAGCTGTCGAGTTCGTCAAGGTCTAGATAGACTGGAACTTTGCTGGAATCTGCACACAGGGAGTAAAATTCTAAACCATTCCTAAAGATATCAAATAAAAAACATGTGTCTACAGGATATCTTGCAGGATCCTTACCAGACATGGTTGCGCTTGAAAGAGGGCTTGGAGTTGCTGGAGATGGGTTGAAACTTCTCTCTGCTTCCGGAAGGAGCCTGATAGCGTCTATTCTTTTCTGAGAATCTGCAAGGGGAGGTGCTAGCTTCCTAAAATCAACTGTACAAGAAAACGACAAAGTCAGTTCAGGATATAAAGCAGGATAACAAGCAGGATCATCTTTAAACCCTAAATCCTACCCTTCTTCAACCAATGCACCGGATAATCCACTCCACCAGGGATTGAATCTCTTTTTACGAAAAAGAATTTGGATTTCCATTCCTCTTCATTCCTGGTGGCTCGGAGGATTAGTGGGTCACTGGAAGTATAATATAACAAGAATCGACAAGAACCGTGGCACCTAAGTCGGTAGGCTAATGGGAGATCATGAACAGAGAGATCAGGGATGTGGTTGTTCTTGATTTGATCAAGAACGGACTAGACTCGCCAAAGCATTGGCATCGTTTGACTAAAACAGATTTTTGTGACGTCAAAGAACTCGGTGATAAATTCAGAAAAAGGAAATTGTAGCCCTAGAGTAAAGGGGAAAGCATTGAAACACAACCACTCGTCGGAAACCATGTCTGATCGGATTTCCCGATCAAACGGCCGGAACACTGTCCCTTTTGGGAAAATGCCGGAGGTTTTAAGGGCCGATAAGTGTGCACCATCGAAGGTGCAAATTTCTTTCTCCGGATCCTGGAGAATATTTTGGTGGATGAACGTGGGAGCAGAGTCGCCGGAACTAGACCTGGTCTGCCTTGTCATATTGTGGCCGGAATATTAGAGAGAATAAGAGAAGAAGTTGAGAGAGAAGTCTTTACCTTTTTCTCTTTGGTAAAAGCTAAATGGAGATATACATGAGAAGATATAGGGAGCAATGAGTAAATATAGGCTGATCGGTTACAAGTAGTCACATCATGGGTCTTATCACTTAATTGCCTCGTTCTTCGGGAAAAAATATAACCGTTAGTGACCAAGATACTTAACGGTAACATTTTTTGGGGACAATTTTTATGGGTGAAATTCTGAGCCCATATCCTGGAAAATATCTTGATATATATCTTGTTTATTGTATCTGTTTACATCCGGGATGCTGACTCAGGATATTGGTAACATCCTGAATGGTATCCTCAGGATCACTAACGGATTAAATGCAGGTAAGTGGATTAGAAGCTAGCAACGTTCATGAAGACCTTTTCTACTGAAGACTCGGTCCAAGTCGTTCACAAGAAGTCGTTGAAGCCGCATTACTCGGTCTACAACGTTCACATTGGAATATTCGGAGCATCCCATGTTTATAGGAATTTTAGTTTGTAATTCGTTACTATAAATAGTGGATATATCAGATCAACTAGGACATCACAATCGCACTCTCTACACTCTCAACACCTGCTTTCTCGCAACTTTCACAAAATTCATTGTAACACTTAGCGATCTGATCTATATCCTGCACTGTATCCTGAAGTTTAAAGCAATAAGAAGAACTAGGCAGCTGCGATTGTCAGCTCCCGAGGTTTTATGCCGGCGATCTAGATTGATCAAGGGCTTTCCTCGTACTTCTCGTGTCATTTACTTTACTTTATTGCTCATTGTTTGATCGTAGATACAGCTCAATATCCTGAGCCGTATCCTGAACACTGTTTTTCCAAAGAACCTAACAAGCATATTTTCAACACACTTTTTAGCACACTACCTCACTCAACTAATTTGATCACTTAGTTGCTTCGGTAATTTTTGACCAAAACATGAGTATACTCGATCCTTTTTTGCTTTACGCACTTTTGGGCGTTACATACGTTATCTATATTCAAATCACAATCGACACATAACGCAAACACTATTTATACGCTAATCGCTATTGCATGTTATATATGATTCGATGAATGCCTGCTTGTTATGTTTACACATTGATTGATGTCTACCTGCCTTAGCAACGATAGTACTATAGTTTGGACTCAGCACTTGTCGTGGACAGGGGTTGTTAAGGATATTACTTCACGTGTTCGCAGTGGTGAACATGTGTTGCGCACTCGTTACTCGCAGTCAAATCGCAGTCATTGGTATTGATAGGATCTTTGTCGATAACTTACATGCTTCACATTACACGTTGTTCATGTTGGTTATGCGTAAACGATTTCGAACTCTATTATGCTATTATTAAACTTGTATGCTCACTTTTACACTATGTGTATTGACCCGTATTTTAACGTATGTGACAGGTGTTTAGGATGCTACCTGCTAGGATGCTTGCTTTGGTGAATCAAGTTAGGGGTCTAGTTATGTCACGCTTAAATCTGAGTCGTCGGAACAGTATTTGTTTTTTTTTCGAGACAATTATTTGTAATAACTATTTGTATTTAGATATGTTGTGGTATGGGACATGACGTTTAATTATCTGGTAATGAACAGTTGTTATGGATACTCATGGACAATCTGTTTCGCTCAGTGTCATGCCCCGATGTTTCCGCCATTGGTTGGGGTGTGACACGGGTGGGTTACCGGGTTTTTCCCTGGAATTTCTGGTGGACTCGGGTTACTCTCGGAGTACTCCGTTTGTCCAGTGGTTGTCCTGAGAGTACTCGAGATTGATTCTGTTGCCCGTTAAAAAAACATACTTTAGTTACGATTTGGGTGTTTCAATGTATCTGGCTCTAAGCTAGAAGTTGTTTCCTATTTTATTTCTTATAAATCAAAAAACAATCTTAAATTATATAAGCTCTATCGATTCACTTCTTGATATTTTATATTTTAGTCATTTTCATGTCATAATTGAAGGGTTATGATATAATAGGAAGTTTATATTTGCTAGGAAGTGTAGAAAGCAATCTGGTACGTCCAATTCCACTATCAACGGCCAGATTAAAATCGAATAAAAAACTCTCATTTAAACACGTTGTTCGGGCTTTCAAGGGTATTATCGTCAAATTCCAACAACAACCGCTCTTGAATATACCAAGAAACTAGGGGTGTGCAAAAAAATCCGAATCCAAAACCGAATCCAAAATATCTGAAATTCTGAATTATCCGAATTTCGGATATCCGATCCGAAAATTTGAATTCGGATATCGATTTTGAAAATTTTCGGATATCCGATATCCGAAATACTAAATAATACTTTTTTTATTTTGAATTTTTAAATATAAATACCCAAGTTTACCCAATTCCTTGAAAAACCCTAGATAGAACTTAACAGTCAACGCCACCCCTCTCTAGTCTCCAGGCTCCACTCTTCATCGCTCATCTTCAATCGATCGTTCCTCTCGAGTCTCGACAATCGCTCCATAGATTAATACTTTTTTATTTTTAAATTTTAAATATAAATACCCAAGTTTACCCAATTCCTTGAAAACCCTAGATAGAACTTGTTTTGGTCAAAAATCACACAAGGATAATGTAACCAAACTTTATGTAAACGGGGTATGATGCTTGGTTAACTATGAAAGTAAAGGATCACTTCTGTGATAAAGATACAAAGACACAATGATTTATACGAGTAAAAAGCCCTTGATCAATGTATGATCTCCGGCATAAAAAACCTCGGGTGATGGCAACTACCGATCACCAACTTCAATATAATAAAAATGTAGTTACAACTTCGGATGATAATGAGCTGAGTACAAGGATCACTGAATGTCTAAGTGTTGAGAGTTGTGTCGTATGTTGTGTGTGTTCTTCCGAATGAGGAAGAGTGGTATTTATACATGTGTAGGTAACTTATTTTAGGTAGATAGACCACTAATCAGCTCATTACCCCTTTAGAAATAAAGATAATCTAGCCTAAAATGCTGCCCATTAATCAAGCTAAGTTTCCATATCCGGTACAACGTCTATCTCCAATTTAGCTGTTGCCATATTTGTGAAAACGCGTCCCTGGATCATGATGTATAGGGCATATCCTGCTAGGTGTTCCTGCAAAACAATTTTGTAACAAGTGGAAGTGACCGTTAGTGTAAGGATCACCATATCGTCCCATGATCCTGATCCTGAAGTCTGGCTGAGGATCACTATCTGCCAAAGAAACAAGGATCACTGGTCAGGATCACGTATAAGGATCATTTATAGTAAAATCCAGCCCCAACAATTGCCCCCAAAATATAAGGAGTTAATTGTAAATAGATGAGTTATATTTTGTTTTGAGCTTATCTCTAACGGGCGACTCCGGGTTACTAGCCGTTACATATGGACTAGCCGTTGTGATATTTACGTCACTGATGTGACGATCCCTGCAAATCATCATTATAAATAGGAGATAGGGTTAGGATCATTTCGTATTTAAATTCGAAGTATCTCCCTTTATAACCATCATTGAAGACTCTTGATCAGGTATCATCTTCTTCTTTCTCTTCTTTGCTCTGTTCTTTCGTGCTTTTACTCTGTTTTTTGTTCAAAATATGCTGCTCCGTAATTCTCCGCACAAGAGTCCCAAGAAGGAGAGTCCCTTAAAGAGCCAGGGAATTATCAAGGATTCTCCCGTGGAGAGATGCTGCTTTACTGATGTCCACATAGACAAGATTCGCCATTGTTTCCCAGCGAATGTTGTTTTCAAACCCTTTGATCCTACTGCTTTGAGCGATCTTGTCTCAGATGTCTGGGTGGCTTTTCCTGCTACTCCCTTCCTCATTGGGTATTCATATCCTTTTCCGATGTTCACCCAATCTTTCTTTTCTCTTACCGGCATCTCATATATCCAAGCTATGCCGATGATCTGGAGGGTTCTATATACCTTCGAGGGGATCATTGAGCAAGAAGGGATTGATCTGGGGATGGCAGAGCTGGCCGAGCTCTATGATCTTACTACGTTTGGTTCCCACCGGTATCTGCTGAAACGGAAAGCTGGGGAGGATCACCCTATTTTCAAAGTGACCAAGAATGATACCAACTGGAAACGTCGATTTTTCTTTGTTAAGAGGGATTCCATCCCGGATGGGAAGGATCTGCCCAAGGAATGGGCCACTCATGGTAGGATAGAGGATCCTCGAAGGATCACTATCAGTTCTGTCTCATATGATGAGGATCACTGATGTCTTTTCTTTTTTTGTCTTTTTATGCAGCTATTTCCGTTGCTCACTTAAAGTTGACCCCTGCTGCCAAAGAGAGAGTGTTAGCTTTCAAGAAGCTTGATCCTGAAGTTCGAAGCTTCCAGATTATTATCCAAGATTCTCAAGAGATATCCTCTGCATCTGCCACAATGTCAAGTAAGTATCTTTATAGAAAATAAGTTTTATGTAAAAGTATTTAATTTAATAAGGAGACTTATCTTGTTTTTGAATTGTGTAGGTGCTGGAAAATCTGCCAGGTCTGTTAAATCCGCTTCCAAGTTTGGGATAAGTGATCTTGCCAATGTCACGTCTTCAAAGAAGAAGAAGGCTCCCGCTGCCAGTCCTTCAGCATCAGCTCCTAAAGCATCTATCCGGGGCAAGGGAAAAAAGAGGAAAACCTCTGAAGATCTCCAAGGATTTCCCCTCCTCCGTCAGCAACTCCTCGACTACGTGAATGAGGTAAGGATCACTGCCCCTGTTGGTTATCCGTCTGTTTGTGTATCCTGCTTTTCTGGAGGATCATCTGATCCTATGCTTATCTTTTTCTTCTCCTGTTGCAGAAACTTGCTGAGGTTGAAACTTATCTTGGCAATGTTGAGGACCAGGAGAGCCAGATTGCCGATCTTCAGCAAATGGGTGTGTTAAAGGATCTCAAGATAGCGGATCTTGAGAAGGAACTCCAGGCCACCAAGGATGAAGCTGCTCAGAGGCTGACTGACATGGATAACGAGAAGCAGGAGATCACCCAAGATGCTAAGGTCTCCGCGGCAATTGCTATGTATAAGATACAACTTCAGATGGCCGAGGAGGCTCAGGATCCTACCTTTGACAAAAGCTCATGGGATGTTGAAGGTTGGAAGGCAAGGCTGGCGGACTTGGATGATGAGGAGGATGCTGAGGATATCCCAAGGCTGGAGGGAGGTGATGCTGATAAGGATCAGGATGGAGAAGCTGGTGGAGATGGAGCAGCGAAGGAGTAGGCTGCATGATTGGGCGATGATGGATATTGTTGACTAGGCCGGAGCCCAATTTTTTAGGTTTGTTTGTGGTTGTGGTATTTGGAACAATTTATGGTCTGTAACTTAAACAATAGTTTCTTAGGGTTAAGGATCCTGGATCCTTTTAGACAATAGGTAGGATTACAAAAGGTGGAGGGATCCTCTGTTTGGGGGATGAAGTCTTTGTGATCCTGCCGCTTTTACTTTCCTGCAAAAATGCTAAGACCGCATAGACAATGGACACCCTTTGCCAATCCATGTGGACGGGCCACGTTTTGCTGGTAGAAATGTGGGTTGGCAATTTTGACAACTTTTTGAAAGGGTTAATGATCCTTTTGTTTAATAATATAACTTAACTTTTCTGGCTTATCTTGTGTTGTTATCCTTCAATAATCCTCTTATTTCTCAATTGCTATATTTGTTAAAATGACAAGAGTTGACAAAGTGTTAAATAATCTTAGGATATGATCCTGGATCAAATATCCTCATATTGAAAATTCTTAAAGCGTTTTAGTTCAAGGATCATAGGTTCGGTTGTCAAAGTATAAGGGTTGGTTAGGATAAAGAGTATAATCAAAAATAGTCAAGGATCATACCTGAGGATCCACGTTAGGATCCTAACCTTCAATCAAGACAACATAGATAAGACTTTGATAATTAATAAGGATTAAAGATCCTTATATGTTTAGACTTCCAAAACCTGAAAAGTGAGATATAACTTGGGACTAAGCCAATGTAAAAGATAAATGAGTAACTGGGGACATGCCCAAAGTATAACTGAGGATGATCCCAGAGGATCACTGGGGACAAGCCCAAAAAGATAACTGGGGATGATCCCGGAGGATCACTGGGGACAAGCCCATAGGATAACTGGGGACAAGCCCAAAGGATCGTATGTAAACTGGAGTATGGCCCTTTCTGGCAACTATCCAAACTCAGTGACATGAAAATGTCAAAACCTTAGCTAACGTGAAAACGTTAGAAACCTTAGGAACGGATGTATGGTGCGTCCACCATTATACGTAGGATCCCAAGTATAGCCAGTACGATGAGGTCGCCAGCCCCGAAAATGGGTACTGATCCCAAAGACATGAACTATATCAGGATCATCGTGCGCTGCTGGCGGAAACTGGGGATAATCCCAAGGATAACTGAGGTTGGACCCAAGGATCTGTGGTGCTCTTGGAGATCTTTGTCGATTTGCTGGAGATACCTGAACTATCATAACTCAAATGGTTTGTGAGTAGAGGATGAAGGATACATGATCCTTATCCTTAGGCGAAAAGTAAGAAAATGCAATAGTTTTAGGATAAGCATATTACCAGAGTAAAGATCACCGATATCTCCAGGATCCTTCAAGGACATTTCACACGCAAGAAGGATCATGTTCACATGAAATATTTCTTTAAGTGAACAGCATTCCAGGCTCTTGGTAACAAGTTTCCTTCCATGGTTAGCAACCTGTATGCCCCCTTTCCTGCTTCAGCTTCAATCAAGTAGGGACCTTCCCATTTTGGTGCTAGCTTCCCGTCAGCAGGATTAATAGTATTTTGAAATGCTTTTCTTAATACCATATCTCCAACTTGGAACTTCCTTATCCTGACATTTTTGTTGTAGGCACCAGCCATTCTTTGTTGGTAGCTTGCCATCCTTATTCTGGCTAGATCCCTGATTTCCTCAATAGTATCCAAATCCTGAGCTAGAGTTGCAGCATTTTCTTCAGGATCACGAGCACTTGTTCTAGCAGTTGGGATCACCATTTCTGTTGGGATCACTGCTTCTGCCCCAAATACTAAAGAGAAAGGTGTTTGACCAGTGGCGTTTTTGGGAGTTGTCCTATCAGCCCATAGCACATAAGGCAATTCTTCTGCCCATTTCCCTTTCTTGGATCCTAGCTTTTTCTTCAGATTGTTGATGATGATCTTATTGGATGATTCTGCTTGACCATTGGCTTGTGGATGAACTGGTGTTGATGTTATCATCTTGATTCCCCAACTGTCACAAAAGTTAGTGGTTCTCCTTCCAATGAATTGAGAACCATTATCACATATAATTTCAGAGGGAATGCCAAATCTGGTTATAATGTTTCTTTTGATAAAGGATATAACTTCCTTCTCTCTGACTTGAGCAAAGGCTTCAGCTTCTATCCACTTGGAAAAATAGTCAGTCATGGCAAGCATAAATACTTTTCCACCAGGTGCTTTAGGAAGCTTGCCAACTATATCCATTCCCCATCTCATGAACGGCCAAGAGGATGGTATTGGGTGTAAGAATTCAGCTGGTTGATGGAGGATATTGCTATGTCTTTGGCAAGGATCACACTTTTTAGCATATTCTACAGCATCCCTTTTCATGGTTGGCCAGTAGTATCCTGTTCTAAGGATCCTTGAGAACAAAGCTCTGCCCCCAGTATGGTTTCCACAATCTCCTTCATGGAAATCCTTCAACACCTCTTCAATTTCAGGATCCTCGATACATCTCAAATATGGTCCTGCAAGAGATCGCTTATATAATACATTATTCAGAATTGTGAATTGAGATACCTTAATCCTGAAAGCTCTAGGATTTTCTCCCATCGGGATCCCCCCATGTTGCAAGTATCCCATGATCGGTGAGATCCATGATCCTGAATTAGGTTGGGCTTCTTCACTAGGAATCATTGCAGTATCCTCTTCTATTTCCATGGCCACCTGTTTTTCAATAGCAGGAGCCAGGATATGGATGATAGGGATACTTATATCTTCTGGAATCTTCAAGGATGATCCTAGGTTGGCCAATGCATCGGCTTCCGTGTTATCCTCCCTTGGTACATGTGTTAAGCTAAAAGAAACAAAAGAGAGTGCCAATTCTTTGACTATCTCTAAATATTTGGTTAGTTTTTCACCTTTAACAGCATAGGATCCATTAAAGTGATTGGTGATTAATAATGAATCTACATATACTTCGAGATACTTTACCCCCATATCCTTAGCAATTTGTAATCCAGCAATTAAGGCTTCATACTCAGCCTCATTGTTAGTTGCCTGGAACTCACAAGCTATGGAGTGGGGTATTATGTCCCCCTGTGGCGATTTTAGTAGGATCCCTAGCCCTGTGCCTTTGATATTTGAGGATCCGTCAGTGTGCAGGATCCAAGGATCCTTGGTCTCATCCAGCTGCTGGACCTCCAATTCTGCTTCCTTTTGTAGATCACTACTGAAATCAGCCACAAAATCTGCTAGTGCTTGAGATTTAATGGCTGTTCTCGGTTCGTATCTTATATCATGGGCACTAAGCTTCACTGCCCACTTAGCCATTCTTCCTGACATATCCGGTTTCCTGAGGACATTCTTAATTGGAAAATTAGTTTTAACAACAATAGTATGGGTTTCAAAATAATGCCTTAACTTAGTGGATGCCATGATTAATGCAAGGATAAGTTTTTCGAGGTGTGAGTACCTGGATTCGGCATCAAGCAAACTTTTACTTACATAGTAGATAGGATATTGTGTACCTTCATGATCCTTGACGAGGACTGCACTTACAGCGGTTGAGGATACCGCTAGGTATAAGGATAACACATCTCCTTTCTCCGGTTTTGCTAATGCTGGTGCTGAAGACATATATTCTTTAAGGGCTTGTAAAGCATTCTCATGCTTCTCAGTCCATTCGAACTTCTTATTCTTCCTTAGGATATCGTAGAATTCTCTGCATTTTTCTGAGGATTTCGATATGAATCTGTTCAAAGCTGCTATCCTGCCTGTCAGTCTTTGAACATCCTTGGCATTGGCAGGAGATTTAATATTTATTAATGCTTTGATTTGTTCCGGGCTTGCTTCAATGCCCCTCTGGGTTACCATGTATCCTAAAAACTTTCCTGCCTTAACACCAAAATGGCATTTCGAAGGATTTAGTTTCATGTTATAATTATCAAGGATATCGAATGCTTCTTCCAAGTCCCTTAGGTGATCCTCAGCTTTCTTTGACTTGACCACCATATCATCTATGTACACCTCCATAGTTTTTCCGATTTGATCCTTGAACATCATATTTACCAGCCTTTGATATGTTGCACCTGCATTTCTTAGTCCAAAAGGCATGGCAATATAGCAATATAAACCGGTTGGGGTCATAAAGGCTGTATCCTCTTGGTCAGATGGTTCCATCTGGATTTGTTGGAATCCAGATGATGCATCCATAAAGGTTAACAGTTCATGCCCCGCTGTTGCATCCACCATGGAGTCAATGTGGGGTAATGGGAAAGGATCCTTGGGACATGCCTTATTCAAATCAGTGAAATCGACACATACCCTCCACTTTCCGTTTTTCTTTTGGACAACAACCACATTGGCTAACCATTTTGGATACTTTACCTCTCTGATCATACGTGCTCGAAGTAGTCTCTCTACTTCTTCTTGGATAATGGCATTCCTTTCTGGTGCAAACTTCCTCCTTTTTTGATGGATTGGCTTGATAGACCTGTCAATGCCAAGTTTGTGAGTAATAATATCCTTGGATATACCTGTCATATCTTCATGTTTCCATGCAAAGGTAGATTTTCTTCTTTTGAGGAAGGATATCATGTCTTCTTTCATCTTGCCAAGGATCCCTGATCCGATATAGATTTTTGATTCAGAATCACTAGGATCCAAGAGGATTTCATCCACATCTTGTTCCCTTGCCTCCAAGACATTCCTCGGAGGATACTGTAATTGCTATTGCTCCCTTGGCTTCGAGGTTGGCTTCATGGATGAGGTATAGCAATCCTTAGCCTCTTGCTGATCACTGTCGATCTTGATTATCCCCCATGGGCTAGGGAGCTTCACACATTGATGGTAGGTAGATGGAACTGCTTTCATGTCATGTATCCAAGGCCTGCCAAGGATAACGTTGCAACAAGATAAACAGTCAATAACACAAAATTTTTGGTAATTATGTAATCCTTCCACGTAGATTGGGAGTTTGATGTCCCCCAGAGTTTTCTTCGTTTCCCCACTGAATCCTACAAGCACGGAGGATCTTGGTGTGATGTCTGATTCTGGGATTCCCATCTTCTTCAAGACATCAAGCTGGATAATGTTCACTGAGCTCCCTCCATCAATAAGGATCCTGCGGACAAAATGGTTAGAGATAAAGAGAGTGATAACTAAGCTATCATGGTGAGGATCCTGAACATTGACGCGATCATCCTCATCAAATGTTATCATCTTCCCTTCTGAGACGCTTGAGGTTCTAATAGGCCTTTCTCCATTATCCATTTTTGATTCTTTTGCATGTCTTTTGGCCGCTGAGAAGGATGTTCCACAAATGTCTGATCCTCCGGATATGAAGTTAATCACTTGTGCGTTTGCCGGAGGTGCTGGAGCCTTTTCAGGGATCCTTTCAGGATCCTGGGTTCTTTGCTTTTTTCTTCCCAACAATTCTTTTAGATGCCCCTTGCTTAGCAGGTATCCAATTTCTTTTCTTAAGGCTATGCAATCTTCAGTTAGATGCCCGAAATCCTCATGGTATGCACACCATTTGGACTTGTCTTTAGTCCCGGACGGTTTATCATTCTTCCTGGGCCACCTAGCTTTTTCACCTAGATTCTGCATTGCAAGGATCAGTTCATGATTATCAACGGAAAAACAATATTCTGAGATTGGAGGATATTCTTCATCATCCTCTTCTTGGTCGACAACATGCACATTCTTGTTCTCGTTTCTATGGTAGGATTTGAACTTGTTGCCTTTGAAGGAGGATCCTTGCTTATCTTGTTTTGAGGATCCTACTTGTCTCTCCTGGATCCTCTTGTCATCCTCTAGCCGGATAAACCTGAGTGCTCGAGTTCTTACTTCATCTAAATTCCTGCAAGGTGTCATAACAAGATCATCATAGAATAATGAATCCTTAAGAAGTCCCATTTTGAAGGCTTCAACAGCCGTAGCCATATCCAAGTTGGGAATATCCAAGGATTCTTTACTAAATTTAGTTATATAATCCCTTAATGATTCGTTATTATTTTGAGTTATCCTGTACAAATCACTAGTTCATTTTTCAAATTTTCTACTACAAGAGAATTGGTTATTGAATAAATTAACTAAATTAGCAAATGAAGTAATAGAGTAAGGGGGAAGACTTAGCAGCCACTTAAGAGCTGATCCAGTTAGAGTGGATCCAAATCCTTTACATAGGCATGCTTCCTTCAATTTTTCTGGGATAGGATTGATTTCCATCCTTTCCCTGTATTGTGCTATATGCTCTTCTGGATCCGTTGTGCCATCATACAGCTTCATGGTAGGGATATGGAACCTTTTGGGCACCTCTGCATCACAAATTGGTGGTGCAAAGCGTGATACCTTGTGGCTTCCATCTGCAATCTCGGGGATAGGCTTGACTACCCCTGGAACACTTGAGATCATGTCCTTTAGTTTCTGTAATTCCCTGGCCATAGCGTGATTGGTACCTGTATCCTGCATGAATCCATGGTTAGTGGTAGGATAATTATTTAAAGTGTTACCTCCCATTGGGTTCAAGTTAGGGAATCCATATTGCTGGGATTCTGGAACAACGGAGGGACCAGTGGAAGCAATGGTCTGCATTGGAATGAAGTCCCCTTGATGGACATCTGGATTTCCTGTTTGTAAACTTCTTAAGGATCCTGGCATCGGGAAGGATCCTGGTGTCTGAGTAGATCCTGGAACAAAGGAGGATCCTTGAACCTGGGATAAGCCCGGAACGAAGTAGGATCCTTGAAATTGCTGTGCACCCGGATATACTCCTGAATTCATAAAGGATCCCATATACTGAGGATAGGATCCTGCTGGCTGAAAATACGAGCCCGATGTCTGAGTCATTGCTGCTGACTTGAGATGTGATCCTCTCGTCTCCCCTGTGATCTGTACGTCTGGGATCCCTGATGGCTGAGAGGTGACCATTGGAGTCTCAAAACTCAAGGATTTTGGCATCAGTGGGGAATGATCCTCTGCCGCTTTCTTTTGTCTTTTGAGATCTCCAATCTCCCTGAGGATCCTGTCATTAGTTTCATCCTGCCGCTGCATACGATCCTTCATCTGCAAAATTAAAGCAAACACATCACTAGTACTGGGAGTAGAAGAATTCATAGCAGAAGAAGATGGAGGTTTAGAGAAAGAAGGGGTTGGTCTCTTCTCAGCATTTCTCTGGGATCCTGCCGGTGGAGGAGGTAGAGTGGTTTGTGCTGAGGTGACTGCAGACATCGCCGTGGAGGTGTTCTTCAATGATGAAGCCATGTAACTCTTTGAAATGATTTCGAACAAAAGATTTTCTTTATGAATGAAGCACCAATTGCCCCACGGTGGGCGCCAAACTGTTTTGGTCAAAAATCACACAAGGATAATGTAACCAAACTTTATGTAAACGGGGTATGATGCTTGGTTAACTATGAAAGTAAAGGATCACTTCTGTGATAAAGATACAAAGACACAATGATTTATACGAGGAAAAAGCCCTTGATCAATGTATGATCTCCGGCATAAAAAACCTCGGGTGATGGCAACTACCGATCACCAACTTCAATATAATAAAAATGTAGTTACAACTTCGGATGATAATGAGCTGAGTACAAGGATCACTGAATGTCTAAGTGTTGAGAGTTGTGTCGTATGTTGTGTGTGTTCTTCCGAATGAGGAAGAGTGGTATTTATACATGTGTAGGTAACTTATTTTAGGTAGATAGACCACTAATCAGCTCATTACCCCTTTAGAAATAAAGATAATCTAGCCTAAAATGCTGCCCATTAATCAAGCTAAGTTTCCATATCCGGTACAACGTCTATCTCCAATTTAGCTGTTGCCATATTTGTGAAAACGCGTCCCTGGATCATGATGTATAGGGCATATCCTGCTAGGTGTTCCTGCAAAACAATTTTGTAACAAGTGGAAGTGACCGTTAGTGTAAGGATCACCATATCGTCCCATGATCCTGATCCTGAAGTCTGGCTGAGGATCACTATCTGCCAAAGAAACAAGGATCACTGGTCAGGATCACGTATAAGGATCATTTATAGTAAAATCCAGCCCCAACAGAACTTAACAGTCAACGCCACCCCTCTCCAGTCTCCACTCTTCATCGCTCATCTTCAATCGATCGTTCCTCTCTAGTCTCGACAATCGCTCCATAGAATCCTCTGCTTCGTCGAGTTGCATCAGGTATTATTTAGCACGATTCGTTGTTTACTTCGATTTGTTTGCAGACACTCCAGTTTAATCACGATTTGTTCCTCACTTTAACGATTCGTTTACACTTTAACGACTTCAGTTTACTTACTGGTTTATCGTGATTTATTCCTCACTTTAATGATTTGTTACACTTTAATGACTTCTGGGGTTTAGATATATGACTTTATGAAGCATCCTCAGTTTGATTACATGTTATTCGTAATCAAATAACAATGAATTTGGAAGTTGTGCACTTGTGCTTATCATTTTTTATTTTATTTGTCTTCAGGTTTGTTTCCATCTGCTAGTTGGGAAGATGGATTGGAATTTGAATTATTTGATTTAGAAGATTAAGTCCTTATATATTTTGGAACAAAGAATTGTGTTTATTTGCCATTTTTTGAACATCTTGTTTACCGATTGCTATGTTTGAAAACTGAATGCTTTAGACTAGTAATTTAATTTTTTTTTAATTCTGGATATCCATTTCACTATCCGTATCCGAAAATTCGGATGGATTCGGATAGTGAAACTAGGTATCCGAAATTTTTGGATATCCAAATTTTCGGATATCCGGTTTTGAATACCCCTACAAGAAACCTTCGTTACAAAGTTCATTACGTTTTACATTTCGATTGAAAGAACACACACATTCAAATTAGAGATAATCAAACTCCGTTGAAGTTCATGGCATCATCGAGAGATAATTTGAAGCTTTACCTTCGAGTTACTGAGAAGAAATTCATATCGCAAAACCTTAATTCATCAAAGAGGAAAAAAAACAACATCAGATGAAGAAAACATCGATCAACAAGGAAAAATTAGCCAAAAAACAACAATGAAAGAAAAAACTAGTAGAAAAAGGAAACAGGTTTCTGGTAATGGTAATTTTATATATTTTTGCGTTTTAAATTGTATTATATTCAATAAATTACGTTTTATGAAGTAAAATAGTACCTAATATTCCCTAATATTGAGTATAATTTTATATATTTCCTTAGTTAGGGTTGTTGTTAACAACTGCGTTTTATATTAAAACTATGAACTACTACTTTTTCTCTTAAAATTGTGAACTAATGCGTTTTATCTTAAAAAACTAGTAGAAAATGAAAAGAGATTTATGATAATAGTAATGGTAATTTTACAGATTGCGTTTTATCTTATCTTGTGTTTGCTTAGTTAGATTTGTTGTGAACGATTCGTCTTATCTTAAAGCTGTGAACTACTTCTTTTTATCTTAAAATTGTTAATTAATGCGTTTTATCTTAAAACTGTATTATGCATTATTACGTTTTTAAACTGATTTTGTTTCATTATTCTCTTTAATGTTTAAAAAAGATAAAACACAACAAGAAAAAAAGAAAAAGAGAACAAAGAAAGTGGTGATTGAGAGTTCAGAAGATGAAGATATTGTTTCACACGAGAAAAATACCGAGAGAGCTATAATTCTGCGTAATTCTGAACAACAGATAAATTCAGGTAACATAAATAAAAAAACATAATTTTATGAACAAATATTCGTTTCTAAAACACTTGTATATATCAGGTGATGATTTTGTTGATCCCCCACCAAGAGTGAAAAAGACAAAAAAATATCGTTATTTCCGCGAGTGAGAAAAATCAAGCCAAGAAAAAGAAAAAACAGTCAGATAATGTGAAAGCAATGACAAAGAGATCATTGAGGAAGGATAAAACACAAAAACAACAACCATATTATGAAAATGATGGACGAAGAATCAACATAAGATGTGCAATCAATAATCTCCCAAACTATCTTAAAAATTTGTCAAAAGCGCAATAGAAAGCTGTGAGAGAAATAGTTTGGGTAGACACTATCAATCAACTTGCAATCAGTTCCATGCAAATTCGGATATCGGCTAGTAAATAACATTGATGCTGAAATGATATGATAAATACTGGAGATGAAAAGATTAAGATCACGGCTGATTTGATTCAAAAGTTATTTCAAATACTAAATGGCAAAATAAAGATTGAGAAAAAATTGAGGCCCAAGGAAACAAATCTTATAATCAAATTCTGGCAGGGGCAATTCAAGAAAGAACTTTTGAAGAAACTATATATTTCCAATTTGATTAAAGATTTAGAGAAGAGAAATGAACTTAGAAGAATGTTCAATCTAAACTTCTTGGTTATATTTTTTACCGCCATGGCAGAGACAATGCAAAGTAGTAATGTTAACCAAAGGTTTTTGCCATCAATTAAAAGTAACATAAGTAGATGTTCTACTTAAAGGATGTAAGCTATACTTACCTTACATCCAATTATGCTTTTCCCGCGTATTTGATCCGTTTGACCCGCTTCTTCCCAAGCTTTCACCTAGCTTGTTAAGCGTCAACTACCATTTATCATTCGCAAGATGGTTAGATTAGTCATCATTTATCACAGCTCTCCCACCTTACAGACTTTATCCCAAAATCACCATTTAATCGTATTATAGGCCAGTTTGACTTTTAAAAGTCAACTGAGCCTATTAACATATACAAACCCACAAATAAGTTCAACAACTCATTTCGGCATTTCGTTAATTACCCGGTAGGCACTATTTTTAGGCCACCATTTTAACTATCTTTTTCGACCTAGTTCGTGTAATTGTTAATATCAGGTTAACATAATTTATAATCATTGTATGCTAATCTATCATTTATTATATAAGAACTTGGGATTGTGTTATCCCCATGAAACAACCCATTGCATCATATGTATAAAATTTTACCCAACATCAAATTCAGCCAAAGACTTTAAACATTCACATACACATGATAATTTCAAGCATCTATTAACATGAGTACAACATCAATTTCATCATGTTATACAAAAACCAATTCATGGTAAGTATGAACATGAACTCAAACTCATTCATTATTCAAATATCCACCTATTACTATCATTCATGATGATTATAAACATAGATATATCATTAACTCAATCATATTAGCAAAACCACTTCATAATTTACTTGTTAATCACTTACAAGTAACCTTATATAAAATATTTCATAATTCATTATATCTAATGAAATTAAGCATACATCTACACCTAATTTCATCTTTGGATCATAATCCAACAATCTAATTGCAAGTATTCTACTTGTCTCAAATTATAACTTTCACCTATCTAGGTTTTTAAACATACCTAATATGCGTTCATGCACTGATTTGGGTCTCGAATTGATCTTCAATTTGATGGATTAAGATTGAACAAGGGTTTTGTTCCTTGTTCTTTCTCTTGATCATTACACATACACGTACACATACACACCTAGTGTGTGTTGTGTTTTGTTTTATTATTATTCAACTTTCAACTTGTTCCCCTTTTTGGTCCCTCGTGTTTGAGATTTCAATTATCAATGGATGTCATCCAATAGTGGAGAGTTCAAATGAGAAGAAATTACAAATTAAGAATAAAAAGAATAAAGGGTACAAAGGTAATTTGAACAAATCATTTAATGAGTTTACCCTTTATTTATGTTATTCAAATTAATGAACCCTAATTATTTAATGAGTCATCCTATAAAATAGTTTTGAACCTTACACAATAAAAACAATCATGCACATGATCCTACATATTCAATGTCTCCTACACCATAAAAACGTCTCCTACACCATAGAAACTACGTTTCCTACACCATAAAGACACTGTTTTGGTGTAAGGTACAAAATGTGTAGGATCCCAACACTTTTAAATAATTTTGTGACTCATAATAAAATATGTGTAGGACACAACACTTTTAAATAGTTTTGTCATTTCTCATAAAATTGGTGTATTAATGGTGGTGAAGGAGGAAATTATGGTGACATTAATAAGATTTGTGTAACCCTTTATAATATTTATTAATATTCTACATCAAAATATCTATTCTAACCTTATTAATTAAAAGCATTAATTAAAACTAGATAAAAATTATATCTTGATTCACAACCATTGATCAAAAAATATAGGGCCTAGATTAATTTATTTTTCTTTTTACAAGAAGATTCTTCTCAAAAACCCTTACAAATTTTTACCTATAGATACCCCCCCCCCACCACAACCACTCTTACACAAAATTTTCAATTTTTTTCCAACCAAACAACAAAACAGAAATGGTGAACTGGACGGAGAAGGAGGAGATCGCGCTTGTCACTTCGATCGTCGACGCACAGCGTACGTTGCAACGCGGTCAAACCGTGTACTGGGGACAAGCGTTCCAACAATACCAACAACACGTTGGTAACAATCGCCACAATCTAAACGCCTGCCACCACAAGTGGCGTGAACTAAAACCGAAGCTGGATCGGTTTAAAATTTGTTTCGATCGTGTCAGTAGTCCTCAAATTCCCATACACTCGACATCCTCTTTCTGTTTGTGTTCTTATTTGTATCGATGAACTGACGTTTCGTTTCCTCCATTCCGGCAAGTTGCTCAGGCACTGTATAACAGCCTGTGATTGATCTTGGCGGATCCTCTTTCCGCCGTTCATAACGAGATTGTTAGCAGAGCTTTGAGTCTGTTCGTTCCGGCGGTGACGTTCCGCCCCTTTTCCCCGGAGCTCTTTTCGTCTCTTCGGCTTCTTCCTTCTGTGGTTTCTCCTGCTTTCTCTATGGGTTTTAATGGGGAGGAATGTGTGGAGGGGTCATAATAATAATTGGAACACGGTCCTGAGCAGAAAAGATTATAGAAGGGAGAAGTCCTTTGCCGATCGGGAATTCCGTCTCAGAAACACAACTTCGTTCTTTGTTTCTAATCTTATCGAGTCTTGCTCCCACGACTCCCTATGGAAGGCCTTTGAACATTTGGATAATTTGGAAGATGCTTTTATCCCGTTCAAAAAAGATAGAGCTGGAAATAAATTTGGTTTCATTAAACTGTCCAATGTTAATGACCCTTTGTGGTGGATCGAGCAGATGAAGGGTGTCCGTATTGACGGGGCGCTAGTGGATGTTGCCCTGGCTAAATTCAATAGGGATGGATTGAAGGTGGAGAATAATCAGAAGGGAGATAGAGTGTCCTTTTTTGCTAGGCTACAAGGATTGAAACCTGTGGAAAATCAAGCCAAGAAGCAGGGGCAGGCAGGTGCTTCTTTTAATGGATATAAATCCTTTAGCTCGGTTGTTCAACAGGGACTTTGTAATAACCACGCTAACACGATCGAGCTCCCCCCGATGAACTCTGAAACTAAGAAATCCTGGGAGTTCAAATCTTTAGTTGGTGAAGTCAAAGACATAGATATTCTTAACAACATTCAGGAATATTTTGTGGGGATCATGGATGAAAGCTTCGATTTGAAATATTTGGGTGGCCTTAAAGTTTTGTTGTGTTTTAAAGACCCGGAGACAGCAGAAGAGTTCAGATTGCAGAAAGTTGATGTTTAGGAAGCTTGGTTTTCTAGATTGTACAAGTGGGAGGGCATCCCACCGATTTTTGAAAGAGTCGCGTGGGTCAATATTTTGGGTGTTCCGTTGCCGTTATGGGATCGCCACGTGATCAATAAAATAGGAGAGAGATGTGGAAGATTACTGGTAAAGTCTGAGGCTGACAAAAATGACGGGAATATGGCCGAGGATCGTTTGGCTATTCTGGTCCACATGGGTAATAGGATCTCTTCGGAATTCATTCTTAAGTGGAAAGATCAGAATATAAAAGTTTGGGTGGAGGAGATTTCTGGTCAGTGGAGTCCGTCTTTCTTGGAGAAGGCAATTGAAGAGGAGGAATCATCGGTCTTTTCCGACGAGTTGCCGCAGCCGAGCTCTCCGGTTAGGTCCTCGGGAGATGATAATAGCGCGGTTTCCGGTGAAGAGAAGTCAAAGAGGTGCTCTTTGGATCCTTCACCTTCCTGCATGGGAAATCAACATAGTGGGTCTCCCCCACTTAAGCATGCAGCTGATTTTGCTGGGGATTCGTGTTTGGACAGAGATGGTAATAATGAAGTAAGAGAAATTGGGGGTGATGATTCATTGGATAATTTAGAGGAAGAAAGGATGTGGGGTCTGCTAGGGATAGCTTCTGTTTGGGTAGGCCTGACTTGGGGCCCAGCACTAACTCCCCAAGGCCCAGTTATATCACAACAAGGCCCAAGAGATCGATTCAACAAAATAAACAGGCCCAGGGTGGTATTATCCCTGACTTAAATCTGGGGGCGGTGAACTCTAACAGTTCTGGTCCTTTCAATATTGAAGAGATTTTCAGAATGGAGAGGGAAGGGGCTGATGGTAGGAATCTGTCGCAACCTACGAGCAAGGTTCACAGTGGTGGCGTTGATCTGAACCAGGGTGACAGTGGCAGTCTTTTAGATAAGGAGAATGATAATCTTTTCGAGCAGGAGGTTGCTAACATTGGAATTTGGTGCAAATTTGGGCATCGGCGTCAGGGGTTTTGAGAATCACGTGCGGAAGCTTGTCAGTGGGGAAATGGAGACGAATGGTAAGCAATGAATTTTATCTCTCTAAATTTGAATGGGGTTTCCGATTTAAGGAAAAGTTAGTGGGTCAGAGGTCTGAAGGCTAGGGTGAAAGCGGCTTTTATCGGTTGTCAAGAAACTCATCTGGCAGGTATTGATGACGCGGTGGTCCGCCGGTTTTGGGATAATTCTAAACTGGACTTTGTTTCCGTTGATTCGGTCGGTAGATCGGGAGGATTGCTTTCTTGTTGGAACTCGGACGTTTTCTATGTGATTTCGGTTGTTAAGAATCATAGGTTTCTATTGACATCCGGAAGCATCTCGGGAGTCAGCGACCCGATTAATATCATTAACATCCATGCTCCGAATGATGTTGGGCAGAAAGATCGCTCTGGGGTGTTCTATTGGAGTTAATGTCTCGGTTTTGTGGGTTGTGGGTCTTATTAGGCGATTTTAACGAGGTCAGAGCTGAAACTGAACGGGTCAACTCTCGGTTTGATTTGGGCTCGAGTGAAGCCTTCAATAGTTTCATATCCGATGCTGGGCTTTTCGAATATTCGATGATGGGAGGTATGTTCACTTTTATTTCGGGACATAGTGAGGTCAAAATGAGCAAGCTGGATAGATTTTTGGTGAATGATATGTTCCTTAGTCGTTGGCCGGATGCGAGGCTTTTAGTGCATAAAAGAGGATTCTCCGATCATTTCCCGCTCTCATTGTCTTATACGGCAGCGGATTTTGCTCCTATCCCGTTCAAGTTTTTCAACTCGTGGTTAGGGGATCCTAAATTGGTTGAGATTGTGGATAGGAGTCTTTCGTACAGTGGGTTTATGGGGAATAAGGATTGTATGTTCACGGGAATCCTTAAAAAAATTAAGATGGAGATTAAACAGTGGAGGGCTGAAGTAAATATTAATGATAGAAAGGAGCTGAAAAAGTATGAAGATATTATTGAAAATATTGAAAAAAAGGCCATTAGGGGGACGCTGTCGGATGAAGATAAGAATCTCAGAATCAATCTCCGCGTTAAAATTAATGAGATGGATCTTCGAAAAGCTAAAGATTTGCAGCAAAAAGCCAGGGTGAATTGGTTAAAATTTGGTGACGAGAATACTTCGTTTTTTCATAAATCTATTTCGGTTAATTCGGTCTCTAATAGGATTAACGGGCTGATGTTCGAGAACAGATTGGTGTCTGACCCGGAGGAGTTAAAGGGGGAGATTAGAGGTTGGTTAAAGAAAATGTTCACTGAACCAATCAGACGCAGGCCGGATTTTGATAAGGATGGGTTGCCATGTATTTCGGAGATTAGTAAGTCCATTTTGTGTAACCGTTTTTCGGAACAAGAGATTTTTTTCGCTTTGAAAAGCTGCGATGGAAGCAAAGCTCCAGGTCCGGATGGCTTTTCGTTGAAGTTTTTTAAAGTTTTCTGGGATAAACTTAAAGTTTTTATATTGGACGTTTTCAATGATTTTCACTTAAATGGCACTTTTAGCGTCGGGTGTAATCCTTCTTTTGTTGCTCTCATTCCTAAATCGAAGGACCCGCAAGACATTTCCAAGTTTAGGCCTATCTCGTTGGTTGGATCGCTCTATAAAATAATTTCAAAGGTTCTGGCCAATAGACTCAAATCTGTCATTGGTGAGATCTCTTCCCCCGCTCAATCAGCCTTCGTTGGTGGTAGAAATATCCTTGATAGCCCTCTCATTTTGAGTGAAACGGTGGCTTGGGCCAAAAAATCTAAAACCAAGTTACTCATTTTTAGAGTTGACTTTGAAAAGGCCTATGACTCCATTAATTGGAAATTTCTCTTCCGTATGATGGAGAAAATGGATTTTCCGTCTAAATGGGTTTCGTGGATTAAGGGTTGTTTGATGTCCGACATGGGTTCGGTTCTTGTCAACGGATCTCCAACAAAGGAGTTTAAATTCAAGCAGGGTTTAAGACAAGGTGATCCTTTATCCCCGTTCTTGTTCATCATAACCATGGAGGTCATTAGTTTGTTTATTAATCGGCTTTGCAATTCGGGGATTTTTCATGGGTGCCAACTCCCTAACGGGGGCCCGATTATGACTCACCTTTGCTATGCAGATGACGTGGTTTTTATTGGGATGTGGTCGGAAGAGAACGTGATTGTGTTAAATCGATTGTTGAGATGGTTGAATCTTGTGACCGGGCTAAAAGTAAATCGTCGGAAAAGTAAATTATTTGGCTTAGGTGTTGAAGATTCCGAAGTGACCCGGTTAGCGAATATTGTAAAATGTGATGTTGGTACTTTCCCTTTTATTTACCTGGGAGTTCCCATCGGTGCTAATATGAAGAAAGCTAAATTTGGAAACCGGTTCTCGATAGAGTCGCTACTAGACTTTCTAATTGGAAGTCTAGGTTCCATTCATTCGCGGGACGTATGACTTTAGCCAAATCGGGGCTCGGGAGCTTGCCGTCGTATTTTCTCTCTTTATTTGTTGCCCCTAAATGCGTCATTAAAAATTGGAGAAAATTAGAAGGGATTTCATATGGGGAAAGTCAAACTCTGGGCATAAAATGAGGTGGATCTGGTGGGATTTTCTGCTGAAAGCTAGGAAGGCCGGTGGCATGGATTTAGGTGGTATTCAAAGCTTCAATTTGGCGATGTTAACTAAGTGGTGGTGGAGAATTAAAGATAACCCAAATCACCTGTGGGCGTAGGTGGTCACGGCTATTCATGGAGGTAACAATCTTTCTTCCTCGGCTCCGTTTATTCCGATAAAAAAAATGATCACAGGGGGTGTGGAAGGATGTGGCATCGGTTGATATAGCCTTGAATAAATTTGGAATAAACATCAGAGACAAGCTGGTTCCGGATGACAATAGGTAGAAATGGAGAAGTGATGTGTGCTAAACAGACTATAAAAATTAACTATGTTAGACTCTCTAAACTAGACACTACAAAGCTTTAATTCTAGACTCGACCTAAAACCACACAATCGGCAAGTGTACCGATCAATGTAGTATAACCTAGGAAGTCCAGATATCGAACCACGAGACTCTGTGTATCACGTAAACTAGACTCTAACAGACGCTGACAGACACGACTTAACTTGTTTATTTATTTGTTTTTTTTTTTTTTGGGGGGGGGAGGTTACGGAAAATCTAGGAAATCTATATTAAACTACTAAATTAACTAGAACTAGACTAAACACGAATAAAGACTGAGGACTTTCCTTATATGAGAACGAGACCACCTAGACAAGAATCCTGGATTACTTTTAGAGAATTACCGATTAAGTTAAATGCATGAATTATGAAACCGGGATCATATGATACTAAACCTATTAAGAACCAACTAAGCCCGTCGACCCTTCTCAAGGAGAAACCTGCGGAACTACCTAGGCTGTTAATCCTACCGGTTATTAGACGCCTTCCCAGTTGTCTAATTATTGTGTAAGTACCCTAATATTGACCTACTCTTTTCCAATCATAGATCTAGGGTACTTTGAATTAATTAATTTGACTTGATAGACTAATAAAACCGACAGGTAAACCAAGACATGACCTTTTCCAAGGACTATCTAAAGCAATTCACCGGGTAAGACCTACCAATAGCCCCTCACTTTCCACGTATTAGGACTAGTAGAACACTAAGACTTAGCAAATTATTACCAATTACTTTTAGGGGTTATTGCGAAATTTCACCCTAAAGAGTTAAGGTTTTCTAACGTGATATTGACACTCACCGAAATCCTAAACCCTAATATGACTCTATGTTGTGATATAGACCGTCACTAAGAATCATATGAAGCAAATAATAACAATAAACCAACTCAAAGCATGCATATACATCAAATCATTAAGACAAACTCTTTACAAATCACAATTAATCCATAATAATCATGCAATTAATGATGTGTGTAAAATGCAACATATAAAACACATCAATTAAGGCATAAAACTAACACTTTTTAAGTACTAATGTTGGAAAAAGAGTGTTTTTGTCTTCCTTTTGTATTTTCAGGATGAAATGAGCTCAAAATCACAAAAGAAGCAAAAAGACCACTAATTCTACCATAAATACAAGAAAAGGAACAAAAGTAGACTGCCCGGACCCTCAACGGCACCTCCCAAAGCAAAAAGAAAGAAACAGAGTCTGAACACGCCCCGTGTCCAGCGAACACGGGGGCGTGCCCAGGAAGCAGCAGAAAAGACAAACCAGTAGAAGCTTCCATTGCCCACCACGGGGCCGTGTCCAGCGAGCACGGGGGCGTGGTGAAAGTACAGCAGGCGCATTAATTGTAATTCGCAATTACAATTAATGAGGAGAGAGAGTGTCAGGCGGGCACGGGGCCGTGTCCAGCGGACACGGGGCCGTGTCCAGCCTTCTGTTCAGCCTATAAATAGAGGAGCTTGGCTTCATTCTCTCTCATCCCTTGGCACACCACCTCTCTCACACCTCATCCACCACCCACCACCACCATAACACCATCATCCACCACCATCATCCATTGTCCATCGTAGAGTGTGTGAGTCGTCTCGGGATCCAAGATTGATCGTAAGAGTTCTTGACAATCAAGGCCATGTTTGCCTAAGTCTCTTACATCACTTGGTGAAGACAAGTGTTTAGTATAATACTTTTTATTTTTAATCTTTTGCACTTTTTATTTGGTTTTGTATTAATGACTTTAATAACTAGTTACTTATGTTGAAGGTGATCTTTCCTTATCGTTTGTCCGTGGTGTCTTGGCATTATTTTACTGTCTATATAAAATAAAAGATTTTCACCATTCATATCTCCACGGTCTATATGGAGGTATGTTGGCTACCTGGTCGGGGGTTAAGGGAACGGTTTGGTAAGGGTCTTGCCCTTGTTCAGTGTTTAGAGGTCCTGCTTGGGACCTGGGTCAAATTTAGTAGGATCTCCTTCAATGCCCATAGGTATTGGATGGCGGGGATCCAAACTCTTTGACCCCCTCATAAGTTAACTACTATTAATACTATAACCCGGCTATTTAGGACTGTATCCCTGCTGACTCAGACTACTTAGCCGAGGGTAACGTCACCGCCAGAAGCGGGGCCTACCACAATTTGCATTAATAACTTAATTCATTATCTTTCAATAATCCGACCCTTTAGGATTGTATCCTTGCTGACTCAAACTACTGGGTTGAGGGTAACGTCGCCTTCAAAAGAGGGGCCTACTACAATAACTAAGATAATCTCTTAAACAAGTGCAAAAGTGCGAAAATAATCAAAGGTTATACTAATACACGTGTCGGATCCAAGTGATTCATCTTGTCTATCTGTTTTTATTTTATTTTTATTTTCAGCATTTAGTTAGTTTTTATTTTTTTTAGTTTAAAATATTTTTCTAACCTTTTGATTTGATTAGACGTTGAGGATAAACCGGTATTAAAAGCTCTTGTGTCCTTGGACGACCTCGGTATCTTACCAACACTATACTACGTCCACGATGGGTGCACTTGCCCATATGTGTGTTTAGTGTTAGTGAGTATCGTGTTTTATAAATTTAAAACTTGGCTAAAAGTGTAAAAAGGGCTTAAATATACATCTAAAATATACTACACTTCACGCACATCAAGTTTTTGGCGCCGCTGCCGGGGACACAAGGATTTTAAGAAAGCTTAAAATCGACGGCCTAATCAGTTTTTCAAAACCTTTTTAAAACGCGCGCATTTTTCTGCATTTTAGTTTAGTTTTTCATTTACAGTAGCCTGAACACGGGGTCGTGCTCGCTGAACACGCCCCCGTGCTGCATATTTTTAGAGTAGATACCCAGATACAGAGTCTGAACACGGGGCGTGCTCACTGAACACGCCCCCGTGCCCAACGTGACCAGTAACTTTAATTAAAACGCCCAGATACAGTCCCTGAACACGGGGCCGTGTTCACCCAACACGGGGCCGTGTCCAGCTTCTGTTTCCGTCTTATTTTTGTTTTATGGTCCCGAGACTCAGTTGTGGTCTGTTGAGTGATTCTTATGGATCAATACTCAAGAGGTTACAACTACACCTATGATGAGGATGATTATAGGGGTAATTATTGTACTAGTTGTCGTAACGCACGCTCGGTTCAATATAATAACTCATATCAACCATCCAATTCATACAACCATTATGAGGAGCCCAGGTACGAGCCATCAACTTCATACACATCCTATGAAGACCAAAGGTATGAACCTACTCCCTCATACTCATATTTTGATGAACCAAGGTATGAGCCTTCATACTCATACTTTGAAGATTCAACATATGAGCCACCACCTTCATACTCTTATTATGAGGAACCATGGCGTGAACAACCCACCTCATATGAGTACTATGAAGAACAAAGTTTCGACCCTTATCCATCATATACTTACAATGAAGAACAATGGTGTGAACCATCTACTTCATATGAGTACTATGAGGAGCCAAGGATCGAACAACCGGATTCAAGCTTTGAGGATCCAAATTCTTTCAATCTCACCGAAGTGACCAATAGGATATTAGAACACATTAAAACTATCGAACGTTGCATAAAAGAATCTCGCGCAAGGGAAGAGGAATCCCGCGCAAGAGAAGAACTAAAAAATGATAATAACGTAGAGATAGTTGAAAATGTAAAAATGGAAAAACAAGAAAGTGAAAAACTGACACATGAGTTAAACAACGAAAATGGTGAGTCCGATAACGTTAAAATTCAAGAAGAGTCTAATTTCGAAGAAATTAACCTCTTGTCACCTACTTTCGAAAACCATTGTTTAATAACCCCTCATGCTAAGTTTTTAAAAGAGTTAAACAATAGTGCTAAAATCAAAGACTTGGTAAGTGTTAAGTTAACTAATGATCAAACCTCGCTAATAAAAGAAGACCCTTTTGAAATTAACATTACACCGGTTCCATGTTTCTTTCAAAATTCATTTAATAGTAATATCACCATCGATAAGGATCTTTGCGTTAACATAATGCCTAACTATATTTTTGAAAAGTTAAGTGTTAGTGATTTTACTCCACTTCAAATACCCATTTTTCTATCCAATCGGAAAGTAATAAAATCAATCGGTGTAGTTGAAGATGTTTTGGTTCAAACAAATCAAATGGTAATCCCAACCGACTTCGTCATCTTAGATGATGCCCCCTTAGTCTTGGGAAAACCTTTTGTACAAACTCATAGAGCTTTGAAAAACCGGAAATTCAACAATCTACCTCTTCAATTAGGGGCATTCAAAAGGAGCATAGATCTTGAGCGCTCAATGAAATATCCTTTTGGCAACAATGACCCCCTAATTGAAGATGAAGCTGAACCACCCGATACAACCAACGAAGAGGACCACTTTGTCGAGGAAGAGATAGCCATAGAACAAACTTTTAAGGTTCTTGATCTAGATGAGCCACAAAATAAGGTGTCTTCTAAAGACCCACCCATTGAGCTCAAAGAACTTCCTAAAGGTTTGGAATATGCTTTCCTAGGCAAAGAAGGTAGTTTACCCGTAATTATTTCATCTAAATTAAGTAATTTAGAAAAAGAGAAATTAGTTAACTTACTTAAAAAACACAAAAACGCGATCGCTTGGAAGCTTGTAGATATTAAAGGAATAAGCCCTTCCATGTGCACGCACAAAATTTTAATGAATGATGACTACAAGACGGTAATTCAACCACAACGAAGAGTGAACCCCAATGTTCAACAAGTGGTTAAGAATGAAGTCATCAAGCTACTCGACGCCGGACTAATCTACCCTATCTCCGATAGCCCGTGGGTAAGTCCCGTTCAAGTAGTCCCAAAGAAAGGAGGTATGACGGTAATAACTAACGAGAAAAATGAATTAATACCAACGAGAACCGTCACAGGATGGAGAGTCTGTATAGATTATAGGAGATTAAATGAAGCAACTAGGAAAGACCACTTTCCTTTACCCTTCATTGATCAAATGTTAGAAAGATTATCCGGTCATAAATTTTATTGTTTCTTAGATGGTTTTTCAGGTTACTTTCAAATACCGATAGCACCGGAAGACCAAGAGAAAACAACTTTCACATGTCCCTACGGAACTTTTGCATATCGACGCATGCCATTCGGTCTATGTAATGCGCCTGCAACATTCCAACGTTGTATGGTCGCCATTTTCCATGATATGATCGAAAAGACAATGGAAGTCTTCATGGATGACTTTTCCATCTTTGGAGACTCATATGACCAATGCCTCGATAATCTTGAACGAATGCTATCCCGATGTGAGGAAACTAACCTCGCCTTTAACTGGGAAAAATGCCATTTCATGGTAACAGAGGGAATAGTACTCGGTCACAAAATCTCAAGCGAAGGAATGGAAGTTGATCGAGCAAAAATAGAGACTATTTCTCGATTACCTCCTCCATCCTCCGTGCGAGCAATCAGAAGTTTCCTAGGACATGCCGGATTTTATAGAAGGTTTATCAAAGACTTTTCAAAAATTTCAAGGCCTCTAACAAAACTACTTGAAAAAGATGCACCCTTCATCTTTGACAAGGAATGCAATCAAGCATTTCTAACCCTCAAGGAAATGCTAGTCAATGCACCTATCATGATAGCGCCAGATTGGAAATTCCCTTTCGAAATCATGTGCGATGCAAGTGACTTTGCTGTTGGAGCAGTCTTGGGACAACGAAAAGAAAAACATTTCCACCCAATTTATTATGCTAGTAAAACTCTTAATGATGCGCAAGAAAATTATACAACTACAGAAAAAGAATTACTAGCGGTGGTATTTGCTTTTGATAAATTTCGTTCTTATCTTGTTCTTTCTAAAACAATAGTCTATACAGACCATGCAACCATCAGGTACCTCTTCAAGAAGCAAGACGCAAAACCCCGTTTGATAAGATGGATTCTACTCCTCCAAGAATTCGACATTGAAATCAAGGACAAAAGAGGAGCAGAAAACACTGCTGCAGATCATCTCTCACGCTTAGAAGACCCAGCTTTGGAGACAACCAGGGACGAGCAAATCAACGAAAAATTTCCCACGGAATCCTTGGAAATGATAGAGAGTAGACAAGAACCATGGTATGTCGACTACGCTAATTTCTTAGCTAGCGGTGTAGTCACCAAAGGATGGCCACATCATCAAAGAAAGAAATTCTTTGCTGATGTAAAGCATTACTTTTGGGAAGACCCCTATCTTTTCAAAATGTGTGCTGACCAGCTCATCCGAAGGTGTGTCTATGGTAATGAAGCACGAAGAATTCTCCATCATTGTCATGAAGGTCCATACGGAGGACATCATGGTGCCGCAAGTACCGCACGAAAGGTATTTGATTCAGGATTTTACTGGCCGACCATTTACAAGGATGCACAAAACCATGTAAAGACATGTGATGCATGCCAAAGATCAGGTAATATTTCTTCCAAAAACGAAATGCCTCAAAATGGCATTCTCGTCTGTGAAATCTTTGATGTGTGGGGACTCGATTTCATGGGACCTTTCCCACCTTCAAAGGGAAACAAATATATACTTGTGGCAGTCGATTACTTGTCTAAATGGGCAGAGGCCGAGGCTCTTCCAACAAATGATGGGAGAGTGGTGGTAAAATTTCTGAAAAAGCTGTTTTCTCGTTTCGGGACACCAAAGGCTTTGATAAGTGATAGAGGTACCCATTTTTGCAATCATCAACTCGAAAAAATATTAACAAGGTATGGGGTCTATCACCGGGTCTCAACAGCATATCATCCTCAAACAAATGGGCAAGCCGAAGTGACTAATCGAGGTTTAAAACGAATACTTGAAAAAACCGTAGGAATAAATAAAAAAGAATGGGCCGATAAATTAGACGACGCCTTATGGGCTTTTCGAACTGCTTATAAAACCACTATAGGCACAACCCCATATAAACTCGTCTATGGAAAAAGTTGTCATTTGCCAGTAGAAATAGCTCACAAAGCCTACTGGGCAATAAAAAACGTAAACTTAGATTTGGAAAATGCCGGTAAAAATCGATTTTGTCAAATAAACGAATTAGATGAACTTAGGAATTATGCATATTCTAATTCCGAAATTTATAAGGAAAGAATGAAAAATTTGCATGATAAATATATTAAATCTAATGAATTTCGGGTTGGAGACCAAGTTCTATTGTTTAATTCACGACTTCGATTATTTCCTGGTAAGTTAAAATCTAGGTGGTCAGGACCTTTTTCCGTCACCCATGTTTTTCCACACGGTGCAGTAGAAATTAAAACTCGAAATGGGACACCATTTAAAGTCAATGGCCAACGGCTGAAACTCTACCGAGGATCCATTGAGGATGAGGAAGAGGAGATCTCACTTCAAACGGTTAACGAATAGACTCGTACCCGACATGTTACAGGTAAGTGTACGTTTAAAAACCGGTAAATCATTTTTCGGAAATAAGGGGCATGCACACGAGCACATAAAAAAAAATTTTCAAAAACTTCGCCCGGCACGGGGCCGTGTCCGCTGGACACGGGGCTGTGTCGAGGCGACTGTCGGGATAAAACCCTCTTTTCTTATCAGTTACACCATTCCACACGCCCCGTTTAGCCGAAAACTCTCTGGTTCGAGGCGATTTTCTGCAGTTTTTCTACGTCACCACCGAACCTAACAACGTCAAGGTATGATTCTATCTTCATTAGTAGTTAGATTAGTTAC
Organism: Helianthus annuus; assembly: GCF_002127325.2. NCBI lineage: Eukaryota > Viridiplantae > Streptophyta > Magnoliopsida > Asterales > Asteraceae > Helianthus > Helianthus annuus. Next base: position 22,067,699 of record NC_035448.2, on the reverse strand, counting down.
TTGCATGTAGTTAAAACATCAAAAATTGGGGAAAAATCTAGCGTTCTTCATGTTCATCCGGATCGAACTCAAAATTTTTGATGAAATTTGTTAGTAGTAGTTTAGATTATTGTAGTAGAGAGTAACTAGGCAAGTATTGTTGATAGATTTGTCCGATTTCCAAATAAAACCCCAAACCCTTGTTCTTGAACCGAAAAACACGAAATTGAAAGGGTAAACGGTTTGGGTTATAGACGCCTGGACACGGGGCCGTGTCCAGCCCACTGTTTGCAGTTTCACTCTGATTTTCCTTGTTTCGTACTAACTTTTTATGTATTCTTTTCAGATGTCGAAATTCACAAGGTTTGGCGCAAATGAACTGGATGCTAGGGCACGGTACGAGGTTCTACAAACACGACCGGAAGAGTACCCAAGGCGGGCGTGTACTGATTTGCTAACCATGGTGAACCAACTTGACCGCTTCAACAACATTGTGAGGGGTCCACTGCATGCCGCATTGACCACCCGACTACGGTCGGTCCATCAATGTACGATGGAGTTTTATAGCACCTTCATTTTCAACTCGAGATGCGAACCGTTTGATCACGAGGCGGTTGAATTTCGATGTGGAGGGACCACCTATAGAACCTCCATGGCGCAGTTTGGAGCCATCATTGGGCTATACAAGGATGAAGAAGCAGGGAATGAAGAGAATACCGGGGGATTGCGAGACTTGGATGCGACCGAACGCCAAGCCGCATGGGCTCAAATAGGTGAAGGAATCTACAACCCAAGCAGCACCAAAAGCACCAAACTGAGGGACCCGTTATACCGCTACATCCACAGGCTCCTCACGTACTCGCTGAACCAACGCCATGACAGTAGTGGCGTTGTTGGGTTGAAAGATTTGGTTGTCCTTCACTGCATTCACAACCAGAAGCCCCTCGATGTTCCTTACTTCCTACTGCGAAACATGCACTTGAACCGCCTTGCCTCTGCTCCTACACCAATCTTCTTCGGGGGATGGGTGTACCGTCTTTTCAAGCACTTCACGAATATCACAAGGTCCTTCGAAAGGAGTCCATGGTCAGGACGGGTCGATTATCATATTTGCCGAGCCATGAACTTGCTTTATGAAGCGGAGGACGGGACGGTGAGCTTTCAGAGGACGCAAGGCTACGCATGGAACCCGCAGGAGGCTCTAGTTCTTCATGCACCACCTCCACATTTTCAATACCCACCCCAAGGCGATCCGGGTCAATCCTCCTCTCAAGGAGGCGGTTTTCCTAATTTTCAAAGTTTACATGATCTTTTGCAGGAAAACCTTATGTGCACCAGGAACACCTACAACCTCGCCAACAACACATACCACCGGGTTGGAGCTATCGAGCGCAGCGTCAACGATATACAAGATGATATCGGTAGCATCCGGGAGTACATGGCGAGGCAAGGGGGCGGAGGTGATGGTAGTGATGAAGACATGGAGTAGGAGGCTTGGAGGAACAACGGGCTGGCTGGTGATGAGCCCACAGGTTTGAATGCCCTTCTTATCTATCAAACAATTCATGGCCTGCGTGCCATTTGTCGAACAATTTACTTTCCCGAACTACTTTTTATCTTTATTTTGTTTTTAGTTTATGTTTGGATAATGCTTGACAATGGTAAATTAGAATGGTTTGTGCTTGGTTGGTTGGTATTGAATGATTAAACAGGTGCAATGCAAGCGTTCGAGTGCTAAACATTAGCACTTGCAGCCCCAGGATGGAGAAACCGGGAGAAAAACCTATTTTTCGGGCTAACAGACTTTCCACACGGGGACGTGTCCAGCCGACACGCCCCCGTGTCCATCTCCCAAATCTGCTGTTTGGCTACTGACCTGCAATTTTTTGCCCGACACGTGGCCGTGTTCACCCGACACGCCCCCATGTCCACCTTCTGTAAGTTATCGTTACTGGCAGTTCACCACGGGGCCGTGTCCGCTGAACACGGGGCCGTGTCTAGACTGCCAGTAACATAAACCTTTGCTTTTTAACATACTTTTATACATTCTAATCAACCAAAAACTTTATTTTTGGACACATTGAGGACAATGTGTAACTTAAGTGTGGGGGGGATGCTAAAACCTTGAAATTTTGCAAAATCCTAAACACAAGCCTTACACAAAACTCTATTGGAACCGCTAAACACCCCAAATTTTTTTCAAAAACTTTTTCAATTTTTTTTTTATTTACTTGTCTTAGTTTAAGTTGGGAATAACAAGTTCTAAAAAGGTTATATTTTTACAAGTTTACAACCGATAGCGTCGTGATAAAAAAGGAACCAACATAAGAAAATTATGAAACGGCATAACAAGTCTAGTTTAAAATTCGATTATATATGCTTAGTCACATTAAAAACCCATTCCCACAAAAGTGAGTTTTGAGCCTTTATTGAGCATAAAAATACACATATTTAGATTAAATGCTCATTTTTCGTTTCTTGTGTGAATAGCCGCTCGGTCCTTACAAATCTAGAACTTGCCACGACGATACATTCCCGGTCCTTACCAACTTAAACCCAAGTAAGTAAATGATGGAGGCATTAGGACTAACCATTTTTCTTTCAAAACCATTATTTTTCATTTTTTTTTTACCTACCCAAAATCCCCCTAGAAAACCCTTTTGAGCCTAAACCTTTCATTTCATTACCCCAAAACCCTTTTTACCCACCAAAAACCTTTTTATTTATTTTTTTTAGTAACAAGTTCGCTTTTTCGTAAACTCACCTTTTTATGTGACGAAAAAAAAAATATGATGATGAAGTCAAAAACAAACAAAAGCTATAAAAAGCTTGTTTGAGAAATACTTCAAAAATAATAGGTCACTAAAAACAAGGTATTTTACGAAAACCGACACTTGCTACGATTTTCGCCCTTTTTACTAACCACTAACCAACCACCCACCTTTAAACCCAAGCCTTCACCCAAAAAGTCCTCTTGATATTTACAAAGGTAAAAAGTTAAAAAGGAGGAGGATTGATTGTTTGGCAAGCCTATGGAAAGACGTAAGTTCCGTGCCGCTCTCGAGTGATTCACTAAAATATACACCTTCGGCCGAGTGTTGAGTGATCTCCTGTGAGGTATGTGAACTTGTATATAAATGGAATTTTAATAAGGCATGCTATGCCAAATAAGTAATTTATCTTATGAAAAGTTCAAAATAAATCATAACGAATAGGATTGTAAATAAATAAAAATAAAGCCTATAAAAAACCTTGGATTCCCGACACTCTAGGACAAGCTAAAAAACTTCTCTTCTACCTATTCCATTTGGGAGTGTAAGCCACATTTAAAGAGTTTTGCTTGAGGACAAGCAAAAGTTCAAGTGTGGGGGTATTTGATGTGTGTAAAATGCAACATATAAAACACATCAATTAAGGCATAAAACTAACCCTTTTTAAGTACTAATGTTGGAAAAAGAGTGTTTTTGTCTTCCTTTTGTATTTTCAGGATGAAATGAGCTCAAAATCACAAAAGAAGCAAAAAGACCACTAATTCTACCATAAATACAAGAAAAGGAACAAAAGTAGACTGCCCGGACCCTCAACGGCACCTCCCAAAGCAAAAAGAAAGAAACAGAGTCTGAACACGCCCCGTGTCCAGCGAACACGGGGGCGTGCCCAGGAAGCAGCAGAAAAGACAAACCAGTAGAAGCTTCCATTGCCCACCACGGGGCCGTGTCCAGCGAGCACGGGGGCGTGGTGAAAGTACAGCAGGCGCATTAATTGTAATTCGCAATTACAATTAATGAGGAGAGAGAGTGTCAGGCGGGCACGGGGCCGTGTCCAGCGGACACGGGGCCGTGTCCAGCTTTCTGTTCAGCCTATAAATAGAGGAGCTTGGCTTCATTCTCTCTCATCCCTTGGCACACCACCTCTCTCACACCTCATCCACCACCCACCACCACCATAACACCATCATCCACCACCATCATCCATTGTCCATCGTAGAGTGTGTGAGTCGTCTCGGGATCCAAGATTGATCGTAAGAGTTCTTGACAATCAAGGCCATGTTTGCCTAAGTCTCTTACATCACTTGGTGAAGACAAGTGTTTAGTATAATACTTTTTATTTTTAATCTTTTGCACTTTTTATTTGGTTTTGTATTAATGACTTTAATAACTAGTTACTTATGTTGAAGGTGATCTTTCCTTATCGTTTGTCCGTGGTGTCTTGGCATTATTTTACTGTCTATATAAAATAAAAGATTTTCACCATTCATATCTCCACGGTCTATATGGAGGTATGTTGGCTACCTGGTCGGGGGTTAAGGGAACGGTTTGGTAAGGGTCTTGCCCTTGTTCAGCGTTTAGAGGTCCTGCTTGGGACCTGGGTCAAATTTAGTAGGATCTCCTTCAATGCCCATAGGTATTGGATGGCGGGGATCCAAACTCTTTGACCCCCTCATAAGTTAACTACTATTAATACTATAACCCGGCTATTTAGGACTGTATCCCTGCTGACTCAGACTACTTAGCCGAGGGTAACGTCACCGCCAGAAGCGGGGCCTACCACAATTTGCATTAATAACTTAATTCATTATCTTTCAATAATCCGACCCTTTAGGATTGTATCCTTGCTGACTCAAACTACTGGGTTGAGGGTAACGTCGCCTTCAAAAGAGGGGCCTACTACAATAACTAAGATAATCTCTTAAACAAGTGCAAAAGTGCAAAAATAATCAAAGGTTATACTAATACACGTGTCGGATCCAAGTGATTCATCTTGTCTATCTGTTTTTATTTTATTTTTATTTTCAGCATTTAGTTAGTTTTTATTTTTTTTAGTTTAAAATATTTTTCTAACCTTTTGATTTGATTAGACGTTGAGGATAAACCAGTATTAAAAGCTCTTGTGTCCTTGGACGACCTCGGTATCTTACCAACACTATACTACGTCCACGATGGGTGCACTTGCCCATATGTGTGTTTAGTGTTAGTGAGTATCGTGTTTTATAAATTTAAAACTTGGCTAAAAGTGTAAAAAGGGCTTAAATATACATCTAAAATATACTACACTTCACGCACATGAATTAACAAAAACGGTAAAAACTTTATATTAATCCATTCATCAAGTCTAGGTGGTTAATAAATTTAGCCGAGCATGTTAAAACGTGAAAACAAATCAAAGATGTCTAAACACGAATTCATCATAACAAGTTTCGTAGAAAAGTCAAGAATAAAGAACTAGAAAACCCGATTAGATCTTCAAGTCTTCTTCCCCAAACTCGTACCGATGATTCCTATGCTTCGAGAACTCCAAAATTGCTCCAAGAATGCTCAACAATTGCCCCAAGAATCCCCAAAATCGACACTAGGGTTTTTCTTTCAAGTTTTAGATGATATATATGACTTTCCATAACAAAAATCGCCAGCTACAGCCTTCTGGCGGGGCGCCACAGGATCAGGGAATGGGTGGCGGGGTGCCACCTTGTTTCTTTGCACGCATACCTCCTTCAGTCTCTCGCCGGGTGCCAGAAACTTCTCACGGGGTGCCAGAGAGTATTTTTTCAGCTTTTTAACTTATTTTGAGCTCCCGATCTTTCCAACGCATTCCCGAACTTGGTGTTTCAATCTTTTAAGTCGTTTTACTCGGTTTCCCGCAAATTTAAGAATCAAGACCTGTGAAACACGATTTTATCAATAGTATGCATATTCTAACGAAAAACAAAACTAAATATAACGAAAACTATACAAACTGTACATGAATAAATGATGTATTTTGCAATACATCAAACATCCCCACACTTACTCGTTTTTTGTCCTCGAAAAAGAATTATGCAACGGAATCAGAGACAAATAATCACTCGGGTCAAAAGCATAGGTATATTTAATTAAAACCAAGGCTTGTGTTAGCTGCGATTGCGAGTATACTTGTCCCCTTAAACCCGAATCCAATCCTAAGCCCTTATCATGTAAATTTAATTTAAGTGTGGTCAGTCTACCTAAGGTCTCACACTAGAATCTACAGTCCACCTACTCCCACCTCAAGCTTATAGGACTAAAGGAACGATCACTGGACCAATTCCCAACCGTCTTATATCAAAACCAGGAGAGTTTACAATCAGATCTTTTTTCTTTTTCCATTTTTTTCTTTTTTTTTCTAAGTGAGCGTAGACGATGCTTTCCCTAACCAAGAGGCAATCCGGCTGTAGAGTCGCTATCCCCAACCACAGATTACTTAGGTTTCGGTACTTTTTATTTCTTTTCTTTGCACAGTCGATTTCACACACCCAAGCGGTAATCCGGTTGTAAAGTCACTATCCCCAACCCAGACTGCATAGAAATGCGCTACTTTCATTCAGTTTCTAGCTCATTATTTTATTATTTGTTTTCTATTTTTGCATGATCACAAACTCTAACGGTTTTAACTTATAACGGTGTCCCTTATACTCTTATTGGCAGTTTTAGTTTCCCATATCTCCCAGGCGAAAACCCACTAGCAGACCAACAATTTAGGTGTATTAACTCAAAGGGACTTAAAACCAAACTCGGGCCTATCCACATATCCCTAACTAGACACAAGCTCGATTTATTATAATCTCATATTATTATTATTCGAACCCAAGCAAAAAATTCATCTTTTCTATCATTTTCCGTTTTATTTATGCAAACTTCTTATTTCGAATGACATTTTCTGATTTTTCAATTTTTTTGGATTTTTTTTCAATTTTTTTATTTTTTTGTATTTTTCAAATTTTTTTTTTTGTTTTTCATATTTAAGACTCAATTATTTACATGTATCCCATCCCCACACTTAGAGATTGCATTGTCCCTAATGCAAGAACGAAAATACGACTCAACACTACCTAAGAAAAATAAAAACTGCAAACGAAATAAAAAATAAAAATAAATATACAACAACAAAAAGGGAAACGACTTAGCTGAGTATGTGAGACTGTCAAAGTGCCAGTCGTTTCCACATAAGCCCTCCAATTCGAAACGCGCTCAGCAAACAACTCCTAACCTCGGACATGCGAACGAAAGCGGCTACTAATACCAACTTATCAAGCAAACACCAACACTAGCAAAAGATAATATATAAGATACTAAGTGTTAGTGCAAACATCCAACAACCAAGCGTCAACCATCCCCAAAATCCCAACCAACCTGTTTAACGTATTTAAGTACAAACCAATAGACAAGGATTAAAAACAGCATAAAGATAAAAATAAACAAAAGATATAAGCTGTCATCCTCGCTGCATCCTCACTCTACTCCGCATCATCCAAAACCTCATCACCCGCCTGTGTCCCACTGGGCCCTGCCTCAGTCTGCTGCCAAGAAGACGGTGGCTGAGCATGAAGACTCTGCATAATGACTCGCATACCATCCTCCAATCGCCTCTGACCTGCTGCAACCTCTGCTAACACCTCCTGCCTAAGCCCACTGATCTGATCATCAACATACATACGCAAGTCACCGAAACCCGCCTGCATAGAATCATATAATCAATCCAAGGTAAGTGGATCGGGTCGTGGCTGAGCTAACGGGTACTGCCTAGCAAGAATATCCTGACGAATACGGGGAATAGAGGCCTCTGACAACGGGTAGGAACCGCACCCTGCATAGCCTCCGCAGCACCTGAACCAGGCGGAGGCTGAACCTGTGGACCCCTCTCGTATCGGCTCCCAAGTAATCGGATCAGTACGAGCTATAATCGCAGCAGACTGCAAATCCCTAACACTCATAAAGCAAGGGTCAGGGCCCTTCTTCATCTTATCAGCCGGGTACTTCTCAAACACACCTAAACTCTCGGCCAACCAAGTAATCAACGGCCCACAGTAAATACGGGCTCCAGCACCACCCCTCCATAACCTCTTCATAGACAAAGCAAACACAGTAGCTAAATTGGCAGGCCTCTGCTCTACCATACACATCAGACAGAATAAACTCACTTGATTTACCTTATTGTCTCCCTCTCCTCTACCAACCAGAGTTGCTGCTAGAACTTTGTGGATATAACGAAGAACTGGATCAGTAATATCACTAGCAACTGCCCCTATAGCATATGGCACCCTCGATATGGTGCTCCAAAACCTCGCTAACTCACTCGCCAGAACACAAAACCCACACTGTTTCTTAAACACTCCCTGCAAACTATTAATAAACTCGGGAGCCCTAACCTCTTCTTCTGTATAAAACTGAGTCGCCACCGCAAACTCAGGGACTGTCATCTCATAAGATTTCCTACCCGAGGCAAAGAATATTGCACCTTTTCCATTAAAACTTCCTTGCTTATAGTCAAAAGTCGAATGAAACTCCATCGTGATCTCCTTGTATTGTCGCGCATCACAATCCAAAACTTTCCTGAATTTCAGTCCTAACAACTGTTCCACCAGGGCCCTTGCCCCTAAACGATCCAACACCTCCCAATCAATCCTCCTATACGGCAGCAGCTCTGCCGTAAATAAAGCACCTAACCTTCGCGACTCCCCCGAATTCTGCTCAAACTGTAAAAGAGGGCTATCCAAGATCCTTTGACGTTGGACCATGCGAGCGTCCCGGTCCCGTATACTCAATAACCCTGTTGTAATCTGACTGTTGCACAACTCGTACTGGTTCCAGTTCAACCTGCTGAACCGGCTCGAGCTCCCTACTCACTGGGCCCCCACTTGGGCGAGTATCTGTGCCTCGTTTCCTGCTGGCCCGACTTGAAGTTCCTGCACCTGGCATTCTAAAACCTTATTTCTCTCACAAAATCCTGCAAATCCTCGGTGATGCATTCCTGCAAACGACTCAAGACACAAACAAAGAACCGAAAAACTAACAAAAACGACCGTTAGTGACTAAAAATTACAAAAAATAAACGAAGATACAAACGGTACAAAATATACACTTGGGTTTTCACCCAAAACACTAATTGGCGGCTTTAGGTGGGATTTCGAGAGGAGTTTCCTCCCTCTCGTCCTTGTTTATCGCTCCTCCAATGTAGTGTTTCAAACGGTGGCCGTTCACCGTCCAACTACGGCCATCCGTATCATCCATGATCTCCACCGCTCCATGCGGAAACACGTAATGAACCATATAAGGTCCCGACCACTTTGATTTCAACTTACCCGCAAAAAGCTTCAACTTTGAATTATAAAGAAGCACCTTGTCGCCTTTGCTAAACTCCTTCACTTTTCTCAACCTTCTATCATGTAACAATTTCGTTTTCTCTTTGATTCCCAACGATCGAGCATACGCCGTATCCCTAAGCTCCTCAAGCTCATGAATTTGAAAGAATCGCTTCCTAGCGGCTTCGGTCATGTCTAAATTAACGGATTTCAATGCCCAAAGCGCTCTATGCTCTAACTCTACGGGAAGGTGACAAGCTTTTCCGTAGACGATCATAAATGGTGTGGTTCCTAAAGGTGTCTTGTAGGCGGTTCTAAACGCCCACAATGCATCGTCTAGCTTGTCGGACCAATCTTTCCTATTTTTACCCACTGTTTTCTCTAAGATTCGTTTAATACCGCGATTCGCATTCTCCACTTGTCCACTTGTTTGTGGATGATATGCGGTAGACAAATGATGAGTGACACCGTAGCATGCAAGCAATTTCTCCATCAATGCGTTACAAAAGTGAGTGCCACTGTCACTAATTAAAGCTTTTGGTGTACCGAAATGAAAAGAGCTTCTTAAGAAATTTCAAGACTACTCGGGCTTCGTTTGTGGGAAGAACTTGAGCCTCAACCCATTTAGACACGTAGTCAATCGCCACGAGTATATAACGGTTTCCTTTGGAGTTTGGGAAAGGTCCCATGAAATCGATGCCCCAAACGTCAAAAACCTCTACTACTTGGATGGGGTTTTGAGGCATCTCATCCTTGGTGAAAATATTGCCGGTTCGTTGACATGCATCACACATCTTTACGAACTCAACGGCATCTCTAAGTACGGTAGGCCAATAGAAACCACAATCAAATACCTTTTGAGCGGTGGCGTGTGCACCATGGTGTCCTCCCGTGAGGCCCTCATGCACATGTTTTATGATGTTCCACCCCTCCTCTCTCGACACACAGCGTCTAAGTATTCTATCTCCTCCTATCCTAAAGAGAAAAGGATCGTCCCAAACATACTTTCTCGCCTCGCTAATGAATCGCTTCCTTTGTGTTGGATCTGAGTTTGATTCTGATTGTATTTTGTGTTTGTAATTAAAATGAAAATGGATGAGTGTGCAGCGGAATTATGATGAAAACAAACTTTGCATACAATCAAACGAGAGTAATACTTTGATCAAACATCTTTACACAATGAATCGGAAGATTGAATTTATTTCAATAACGATTACAATGATTGATGAATGAATGCAAACTCCCCCTCAGCCAGAGCTCAGTTGTTTGTTCGTGCAAAGAAGACGATGATGCAAAAGAGCTAATAGAACAGTACAAAGTACTGATCTATTTATAGGCACTTGCAAACTACTGAGCATCTTAGCTGACGTCACCATGAAAGTGACATCTAACCTCCTAACAAACTCTAACCTCTGATCTATACAAACACTGCTATGTTAACTACTGCTATTTCATTACAAAACAGACTACTGATCAGCTGCTACAACCTTCTACTGCTGTGAACCCAGCAGCACTTGTCCGGATCAGCAGTGCTTGACTCAAGGCAGTAGATTGAATCAGCAGGGCTTTAGTCTTTCATCAGGTCTTTACTTGAGCAGCAGTTGTAGGTCAGCATTTTGCAAGATCAGCAGATAGGAGGTCAGCAGATGTTGAAATCACTTTCAAGGGGAGAGGTTTGTATGTAATCATCTGCTTATTCTGGATCCACTGCTCTGATCCAGTTTTGGCTTTAATTATCTGTTCCTCTGATAGGGTTCAATCCCAACAATCTCCCCTTGGAACAGATAATGCCAAAACTCTTCATTATTGTGGACATTTATTGCCTCATCAACAGTTCCCTTATCTGTCCTTTAAATTGTAGTTCAAAGTTAAGGGCATCTGTGTCTTCATCATCCCTGCTAAGTGGAAGATCAAGGAGATCCTGCAAATCTTCAAGACACAGGCCAAGAGCTTGTTCCCTTGATATTTTCTCCACTTCTCCACCAGACCTGAGCAAAGTCAATACGCAGGTCTGTTTGTCAGTTTCCCACTTTTGTATTTTTGAGCCTGGTGGGTTTCTTGGGAGATGCTTATTTGCAGAGGTATTTGGTGAGGCTGGCCTATTCATAACTGGCTGACCAGTATTTGTAGTTTGACCCAAACCAAGAGTTTCTATGATCATTTTCTTTATGCCTTCTTTTACAAGGTCATCTCCTTTTATCAACTCTTGGATGGTTTCAGCTCCCAACTGTTTATGTGACCTTCTTTTATAGATGGCAGCACCAGTTGGAGCAGTGGTTCTCCTGATTTGCAGCTTTGATGGTCTTTTTGAAACCTCAGCTTCAGGATAGTCAGGCTTTTGAGGAACTTTTGGATCTTTCTTTCTTAATTCCTCCAACCTTTTGTAGGTGATCCTGACCACATCTTCTTTCCATCTAGCAATTTGTCTTTTGTTTCCATATTCAGCAGCAACCAGTTCTTCTCTCATTCTTTTCAGTTCTACCTGTTTGTCAGGTACATTCTTTCTAAACTTTGCCCATTTAGGAGGAGTGTGAGTGACTTTCCTTTTTATCATGTCTTGAATTCTTGCTGCTTCATTTTCAAGCTCAGGAACAGTCCACTCTTTGTACATGTATCTCTCTCCTTTGTACTTCTTGTGAGCCATGATGCTTTCAATGTAGTCTTTCTTCAAAGTTTCAGCTGCTCTTTCTGAAATTTGTTGACTGACATTTTTTGCAAATTATTCTAGGGAACTGACTTGTGTGAGCAGATATTGATAGGTTCTAGAAATTTCTTTGTCAGATTTCCCTTGTGTGTTTCTTTTTGAGATATCCTCTGCTTGCTTGGCCTTGATCTTCAAATATTCATCAACATTATTAGGCCAGGGATATCCTCTTATTGATGGCAAACTCCTTTTGGCAGGGTCATCCTCATAGTAAAAAGATTTTATTTCTTCTCTAACAGCTGCTAGTTCAAGAGGAAACTGAACACCTGCAGGAGGTAAGGGCTTGTGCATTCGAACTGAAGAGAGAGTAACTGGTTTTGGTATTGTGACAAGAGCTAAAGATTTTGAAGTTGTTTGAGATGGTGAAGTGTCATCATCTTTGAGAATTAGCCTTCTCCTTTTTGTTTGAGGAGGGGCTGATGATGTTTTGGATGGAACAGTGGTGGTGGATGTAGTGGCAGTGATTTGTGATTGACAAACAGTTGTTGAAACAACTGGTGTTCCAACCACTGTTGTCTTTACAGCAGATGTTGTAACAACTGCTGTCTTCTGCCTTTTGGCAGGAGGTGATTTTGTTTTTGGTGGTGATGGTGATAAGGCAGTGGATGTAGTGTGTGTTGAAGTGGTGTGTGTTGAAGTGGGAGCAGATGTTGAAACCACTGAAGTACCAACAGTAGTGGGTACAGCAGGAGTTACAACAGCTGTTTTAGGTGGTGGTTTTGAAACAGACTTTGAACGTCTGGTTGGAATGGATTTGGGTAGCCTTACTATTTTTGTAGGCTTCTTCTTTTCATCAACAAGATTTTCATCATCTTTTGACCCTGAAGTACCCTGATCCGGATAATTTATCCTGGCTTTCCTTTTGGCCTCTCTATCCCTTTTTACACTTGCAACTGCTTCTGCCAGTGCATTTGTGGTCACATCAATTTTCTTGCTTCCATCTGGCAGAGGGATCTATTTAGTCATGTTTGCATTTTCTGGTGCAATGTAGAGACCATCCTCTATTCCCTTCTTTTTCCACTCCTGAATTTTCTCCCCCTTTTTGGCATTATCTGGGGGAAGTTGATCAATGAAGAGAACTGTGGGAGGAGCAGTGCCAGTGGTGTGCAGGATCTGAGTTTTGAGAGCCTTTAGATCAGCCTGAGTGTTTTTGAACCTTGACTCTATTGCATTTCTTAGCTGTTGAACATGTTTTTCATGTTGCTGATCTGCTATTTGTGCTTGATGATTGAGAAAAGGTTGAAATAGATTCCAGGGCTCATTTGTAGCAGATGCCTGTTGTGGAGCAGGTGCTTGAGGTGGAACAGCAGTGGATTGCATCTTTTGAGTTTTCAACACCTGCTGTAGCATGTTTTTAAGATCTGCAACAGATGTATCCAACTTTTCAATTCGTTCCGTCAAATCCTGATATTTTAAATCATCACCCAATTTAATGGGATTATCTGATTTCCCACGAACAGTGGTTTTATCAGTGGTAGAGGTAGGGAGTTTACTCCAAACATTAACCACTGATGCCCATTTTTCTTGGTACTGGGGTCTTCTCCCTTCAACACTTGACAACCTTTTGATGTTGCCAGTAGGATAAATAAATCCACTGGTGGTTGGCAGAGGTGCTATAAAAGGAATTGCCTCCAAGGAAGTCTTATTGATGTAACCACTGTCCAACTGTAAACCAGTGGGTTCAACAGTTGTAGTGGCTGCTTCACTTGGATTACCACCAAGAGTTACTTGTAACTCAAGGGGTGTAACCTCCTCAGGTTCTGTTGGTGGGTTAGCAAAGAATGATACATCAGGCTCAGTCAGTTGTTGAGGCATATTCTCATTAACAGGTGATTGAGAAGGACTGTGTAATGCCTGGTTCAAATCTATTGCATCCAACAAAAGTTGTGTTTTTGGTGGAATTGTGGATGTGAGGTGGGGTGTAGAAAGAGAAGTTGCCTCGGGCATTGGGCTGTGGATGATGGAAACGAGTGTTTCCAGAGCATCATAATGTGGTGGCCCTATGTGTACAACCTGTTCTTTTTGTGAAGAAGCAGGAGGAGTTTTGGTTATGGGTTGAGATATTTGTACCAACTGCTGTGAGGAAGTAGCAGCAGTGGTTTCTTGTGACTTTTGTGTTGTCACAGGCAGTAGCTCTGGTATCTCATCCTCCAGAGTTGCCGTTTTGATTGGTTTGGGGGTTTTTTGATTTTTCTTTTTGTTTGGCTTTTTGGGATTTGTAGGTGTGGGTTTCAAAACAGTTGGTCTGCTGCTTTGATCACCTTGAGCAGTGGGCTCAGCAGCAGATACCTGAGGAGCAGTGGTAGCTGCTAAATTCTGCTCAGGCACCTCTGCTTGTGATTTGCAAGGTGCTAACATTCTTGAAAAAGTTTCAGTTGTTAAGCTGTTTATTTGAGTAGACTCACCTTGATTTATTGCAGTTAAATCATTCTTACTGAATTTCTTTTCAAAATAGTAACTTAAAAACCTTGGAAACAGTAAGAATGACTTTGTTTCAACATTATTAACCAAATCTTTAAAGATTTCCCGAGAGTAGTTAAAATTTTCTTCTTGAAGAATTGCATATCCCAGATTTTGAATCTTTAGAGGGATCTCATTGAAAGAAGTGGTCTTGTTTGAAACACATAGTAGGAGGGTATGAAATAAAAATCTGGTTGCAGAAGGAAAATAACCTTTTTGTAAGGTAAGTTTCTTCATCATTGTGGCTTCATACCCTCTTTCAATGAAGTCAGCTTGCAACTCGTTTTTAGTGAAAGAAGTTTTACCTTTCTGATCATCGAGTTGAAAGACCTCTGAAATGGATTGTGGCGTGATTTGGATAGCTTTACCCTTTATAGAAGAGTGTATGGTGGTTGCAGTGTCTCCTTGTTTTTCAAGGGTTGCATTCTTCCAGAACTCCCTTTGGGTCTCCAAATAGATTGATGCATTGGCGGAGAACAAAGTTTTATACTTTGATTTTGCCATGATGTTAATGATGGAATCGAAGACATCGGTGGTTCCTGGTTTTGTGAGAAGACCCAGGAGATTGTGAGATGATTTATATGGGATTTCAGTGGAGATTGCCTTTTGAGAGGTTGTTTTCGATGATGACTTGGATGTGGGTTTTGCGGATGGCTTCGATTTTGTCATTGTTGAATAGAATGATCGAAGAATTTTGTGGAAGATGAGATGAAAAACTGCTTTGAGAAGAGAATTTTTAAGAATTCAATTCGACAGTAAAACCCTGTTTTGATGGTGAGTGGGGGATTTTATAAGGAAGAAAGTGAATGCTGACGTGGCAGCCGTTACAAAAGGTCTGATCACTATGTACTGCCCACGTGACAACCCCTGGAGAAAGTGAAGGACAGTACTTTGATGAAAGTGAGAGATGAAGGCAGTGGTAGGGAAGCAGTGGATGATTTTCACTATCAGTGGATAGCATATCAGTGGATAAGACACTGCTTTTGAACTACAGAGATTATCAAAAGAATGAGAGAACAGGGGTTGACTTTCAGCAGTGGACAAACTTTTGAAGTAGAGCAGACTTTTGAACAATCAGTGGTTATGGCAGACTTTTAAGGATTTTAATGAAAATTTCATTTTTAGCTATTTTTAAGGATGGATTTTTGATTTTCTGAAAACATTTTGTTGCTTTTATTCAAAGAAAAACAAGATGTTGCTTGTTATTCCATGTTCAGCATCCCAATCCTAGAGACCAAGCTTTCAAAAGTGGCTGTATCAAGTGCTTTTGTGAGCACATCTGCCAGCTGGTCTTTAGTTGGGACATGATGCAGAGAAATCAAATCTTTTTCATAGCAATCCCTCACAAAGTGATGTCTGATGTCGATGTGTTTGGTGGTAGAGTGGGAAACTGGATTTTTGATGATATTTTCTGCTGCCTGGCTGTCCAACATGAGTGGTGTTTTTAAGGCAGTGATACCAAAATCCAGTAACTGATTTTGAAGCCACAAGAGTTGGGCTGTACAGCTTGCAGCAGCAATGTATTCAGCCTCAGCAGTGGATGTTGAAACTGCTGCTTGCTTTTTGCTTTGCCAAGAAACTAAGCAATCACCTAGAAACTGTCACCCTCCTGAAGTGGACTTCCTTGTGGTATGACATCCAGCAAAGTCACTGTCTGAAAAACCTGAAAGCTTGATATTCCCATTAGCTGGATACCAGATACCAAGTGTGGGAGCACCTTTTATGTATCTGAAGATCCTTTTTACAGCAATGAGATTTGATTTTCTGGGAGCTGATTGACTTCTTGCACAGACACATGTTGCAAACATGATGTCTGGTCTAGATGCAGTTAGGTACAATAAAGACCCAATCATGCTTCTATAGAGTGTTTGGTCAATCAGCTCATCCTTTTCATCAGACATGACTAGCTTATTTGTTGCCATGGGTGTGCTGCATGGTTTACAATCATTCATATCAAATTTGGTCAAAAGTTCTTTAGCATATTTGCTTTGATGAATGAAAGTTCCATTTTGCATTTGCTGTACTTGGAGACCAAGAAAGCATTGCAGCTCACCCATTGCACTCATTTCAAACTCAGCTGTCATGAGTTCTCTAAACTCTTCACACATTTTGTTACATGTGCTTCCAAAAATAATGTCATCCACATAAATTTGGACAATCATTAAATCCTTCCCTCTCCATTTAAGAAATAGTGTTTTATCAATGGTACCTCTTTTGAAACCATTTGAGAGTAGGAAGTTGGAAAGAGTTTCATACCAGGCCCTTGGTGCTTGTTTCAGGCCATACAAGGCTTTGTTTAGCCTGTAGACATGATCAGGATAAAATGGATCCTCAAAACCTGGAGGTTGACATACATACACCTCTTCTTGAATTGTACCATAGAGGAAAGCACTTTTGATATCCATTTGAAACACCTTCATGTTGTGGTTGACAGCAAAGGCCAGGAACAGTCTAATGGCTTCCAATCTTGCAACAGGGGCGAATGTTTCGTCATAATCAATCCCCTCTTTCTGTCTGTAACCTTGAACCACAAGCCTGGCTTTATTCTTGACAACAATGCCCCTTTCATCAGTTTTGTTCTTGAAGACCCACTTTGTGCCAATAGGACTAACCTCTTCTGGCAGTGGTACAAGCTCCCATACTTGTTGTCTTTTAAACTGTTGGAGCTCCTCTTGCATGGCTTCTACCCAGCTGTTGTCTTTCAGTGCCTCTTGGTACTTGACTGGCTGGTGGAGTGATAGAAAACCAGCAAAAAGACAAATGTTTTGGGTTTGGCTTCTTGTGAGCACCCCTTCATTGATGTTGCCAATGATTTGATCAGGTGGATGAGATCTCAAGAAGATTAAATCTCCTTGGTATGGTATGATGGCATTTGTTGGTGAAGGCTGCAAATGTGTATCATCTGAGCTAACCACTGCTGGTGACTTTGATGACCCAGCAGTGGCTTCAAAAGGTGGTGGAATAGGAGGTAATGAAGTGGACAACTGCTGACTTTTATCCACTGTTTGAGGACTTTTGTCAGCAGTGTTTGAGGATGCTGAAGCAGTGGTGGATGGGCTACTTTGGTCAACAACTGTTGAGGTAGCAGTGGTTGAGCTTTGACAACTGTTTTGAACAGCCGGTGCTTTTCCCTTTGTGGCAGACCTTTGAGGGATGATGATTTCATACCCATAGTCTAGTGTTATATCCTCTGATGGACCTGCACTGTTAGTCTTGACAGCAGTATTTTCAAAAGTAAATTTTTCAAGATCAAACAGATCTGCAGGATTTGCTGGGATTTTCATTGATGAAAGTTCATTGAACTTTACATTCAAAGTCTCCTCCACTGCCTTGGTCCGTGTATTGAACACTTTGTATGCCTTGGCAGTGGTTGAGTATCCCAGATGATAACCACAATCAATTTTGGCTGCAAATTTTGAAATGGAATCTTTTAAGTTCAAAATAAAGCATGGGTAGCCAAACACCTTGAAATATGAGATCAGTGGTTTGATTTTATACAGAATTTCATAAGCAGTCTTTTTGTGCCTGGGGTTTATTAAAACTCCATTCTGAACATAGCAAGCAGTGTTTACTGCCTCTGCCCAGAAAGTTAATGGCAAACCTGAATCTGCAAGCATAGTTCTGGCAGCCTCAATCAAAGTTCTGTTCTTTCTTTCAACAACCCCATTTTGCTCTGGTGTTCTAGGGATGCTGTACTGCCTTACAATCCCTTTCTTCACACAGAAGGCATCCAACTCCTTATTTTTAAATTCTGTGCCATTGTCACTCCTGAAGCTTTTCACTGGAAGGTCAAATTGCTTTTCAACCTGTGTCACAAAGTCTTGCAAAATGCCTGCAGTCTCATCTTTTGAGTGTAAAAAGAAAGTCCATGTAAACCTAGAAAAGTCATCAACAATAACCAAACAATATCTTTTCTTCTTGAGGCTCATGACTTGAACTAGGCCAAACAAATCCATGTGTAGCATTTGCAAACACTGGGTTGTTTTGGACTCTTCAATGGACTTGTAAGAACTTTTATGCTGTTTTCCTTTCAAACAGGAAATGCAATGTTCAGGACATGAAAACAATTTTTGTGGTAGGCCTCTCACCAAACCATTTTTTGAAATTTCAGTGATTGTCTTAAGATTTGTGTGCCCCAGCCTTCTGTGCCAAAGTTCTGTGTCTTTGTTAGAGGCAGCTGAGAACAGACAGGCATCAGCTCTGGGACACTCTTTTGACATATCAACAACATAAACATTGCCACTTCTTTGAGCAACAAGTTTAGTTTGACCAGTTTTGATTATTGCTTCAATCTTTTTGACCATTTCTGGTCCAACAATCCTACAACAATCTTTTGTGAAGAATGACCCAAACCCTTTGTCATTCATTTGTGATACACTCAGAAGGTTGAATTTTAGATTGTCTATCAGATTGACATTTTCAAATTTTATATTTCCAGATTGTACTGTACCAGACCCCAGAACTTTCCCTTTACTATTATTCCCAAAGGATATATCACCCCCTCCATGGATTTTAAAGTCTTTGAGGAGGGCTTTACATCCTGTCATGTGCCTGGAGCCTCCACTATCTACATACCAAAGACTACCAAAGCATGCAGAAGCTCCCTGCACATGAAGTAAAAGGATTAGTTCATTAAGGGCTCCAAAGCCAGCAGGGCTTTGGATGGGGTTTCAACAGTGTCTGGTATGGATGCAGAGTGATAGACAGTGGTTAGGTCAGGGGTTTGGACAGTTTTAGTACTGTTTCTTGCTAGCCACTGTTGGGGGTCTTGACCAATCACCTGCTGATAACCAAAAGGATGCCTATTCACTCTCGGTTTAGAGGGCCTTTTGTAGGCCTCATAAACGTGTGGAATCCTTTGGTAGGACTGTTTTTCCTTGCCTTTTCTGAACTGATTGGCAGGGGGTGCATCAGTAACCTGAACATCTCTTTTGACAGATGTTTGGTTCAGCTGTTTTGTGACAGCTGTTTGAACTGGTACAAACAGTGGTTGTTTCTTGGTGAATTTGACAGATGATGATGATGATGATGATGGACTCAAGGATGTTTTAGCAAGGTACTCATTCTTTTTCACATCAAAGTTTTTGAGATACACACATGCTTGAGTTTTGTGGTTTGTTTTACCACAAACAATGCAACTTTCAGCTGAAACAATGACACTTGTTCTGTTTATATCATAAGCTTTTAAGTGGAAACAGTTTTTGTTATATGATTCCTTTTCTCACAGAATTCACAAAATAAGTTATCAATTTTTTCTTTCTTCTTTCTCTTTTCAGACTCCTTTGCAGCAGAGGTTTTAACCACTGTTGGGATGTCCTTAAGAGGTATGACTTTAGCTTTTGGAGCTTTAACACCATCAATTGATGTAAAGTCCATTGGCTTGAAATTTTCAAGAATATCACACTCATCAGACCATTTTGGTTTAAACTGATGATCTTCAAGCTCCTCAAAAGTAGAGGATCCCATTGGTCTGTCAAGTGTGATTTTGTTACCAAGTTTGTCAGTGATTTTCACTTCTTGGCCATTCTTGTTTGTGGGGATGAACTCAGTGGTTACATCAGTGGTTGGGACAGATTTTTCAAAAGCAGTGTTTTCATCATCATGTTTTCTATAACCAACCCCAAATTTCACATTGCTTTTTATCTGTTTTTCAAGCATAACCTCATACCCTTTGCATGATTCCACCCATCTCTCACATGTGATCTGGGTGGACTCTAACTCCTTTTTGCAAACTTGGTATTTTTCTACCAAAGTTTGGAGTTGGGTTTTGGTTATGCTCTGCTCTTCTTTCATGCTGCTAATCTCTTTCTCTTTTTCAGCCAATTTGTTTTTAAGTTCTTTTAGAGATCTTTCAAATTTGACTTCATCAGTTAAGATTTTATCCCGAAGGTTTTCGTTCACCTCTTTGATGTTAGCAAAAGCAATAATGCAATTGTCAGAACACAGTTTTTCAAGAACTTGAGGTGATACCTTGGCAGCAGCCATCATTGCACAATCACATTGAGGATTTTCTTCATCCTCAGCTCTTTCTTCTTTCTCACCTGCTTTTTCTTCTTTCTTTTCTTCCTTGTTCTCTTCGGACCATGGGTCTGTCAGTGGTTCAATCAGGGTACCTGAACTTTCTCCCAACAGTAGTTCACCAGCCACAGCAGTAACCACTGCTTTAGTCACCTCATCCACTGTTTCAATACTCAGTTGTTCCTCTTCAGTTTCAACCCCCTCCTGTATTGACTCTAATGCCATCAAACAAAATTCATTATGAGAAGAATCATTGGAAGCATAGAGTGCAAAATTTTCATCACTAAGGTCTTCAGGCATACTGCTCCAGTCAACAAACCCTTGAGTGAAAAAACTTTGTTGATCTGGTTGTACTGCTGCTGGAGCAGTGGTTTGAGGTGCAGGCTGCACTTGTGCCTGAGGGACAGGGGTTTGAACATATTGGATCTGTGGAACAGTAGTTTGGACATAGTGCACTGGCACAGGGGCAGCAGCATAGTGAGCAGTGTTCACTTGAGCTGCTGGGGCATATTGGGCATAGTGCACAGTGCCTTGATTTTGAGGTCTAGGATTTGAGCTAGGATGAGTGATTATGGGACCAGTAGTTTGACTCCTACACTCCCTAGCGAAGTGTCCCAACCTATTACACTTGTAGCACTTGATTTTCGATTTATCCAACCCAACCCTTAGATTCCCATGCAAACCTGGGAATTTTCGCCCTGTTCTTTTGTAAAATTTGCTAGTTCTAACACTTAGCAAGGCCATTTGGTGCAGAATATCCATTTCCTCTAAGTCAGTGGGATCAAAATGCTGTAGATCATTGAGTTCAAAGCTTAGATTGTCTGACATCTGGTTTTCGTTTGCAGTGAATGCAAAACTTGCAGTGTGAGGATCAGGGTTGTTAAAATTTGCACCAGCAGTTATGTCAATGAAGTGATCATAACCCTGATCCTTAGCACTACTCCCAGATTCTTCTTGACCCAGAAGAGCAGTGTTACCGAATGTATAATCATCAACGGTTTTTCCTGACTCTTATAACTTCATTTTCTGGTTCAACTCCCTTTCGTAGGTCAGGAGTCGACCGTGGAGTTGGGTCAAGGTCAAATCCTTGAACTCAGGTGAATTTCGGGTGACAAAAGCTATGGTGTCCCATTTTTCTGGCAGTGACCTGAGGAACCTGCTATTTTGAGTTGAGTTTGTAAAAGTGGTTTTAACAAGCCTCAGTTCACTGATGAGACAACTGAAATGCTCAAATTGTTGCGTCAGTGATTCACCTTTAACATGACAAAATGTTTCATACTGTTGGTTCGGGATTTCCCTATTGTTTTCTATGACTTCTTCGGTTCCCCCAAACTGTTCCTTAAGCGCGTCCCATAACTCTTTGGCAATGTTACAGTGTAACAGTCCAGCATATATTTCATTGGGCAGCGCTGATGCTATGATGCTAAACGCTTTAGCATCTAGTTCGATCTTTTGAAAGTCGGTTTCGGTATAGTTTTCAACTGGTTTTGGAACGAACTTTTTAGCATCTTCAGCGCTTGGCACTGTCGGAACATGGAGACCAAAGATGACAGACCTCCAACAACCTGTGCTTTGTTGAGCGAGGATGTGACCCATCCTCCTCTGCCAGATGTTGTACTCATTTCTTTTTAGCATAGGTGGTTTAAAAAGCGAGCCGATGTTGTTTTTATCATCCTGAGATTGTGACGTCATTCTTGTTGTTTTACAGACACTGAGAAATCAACTTTAACGGTGATTAATCCTTGCTCTGTTTTTCAACAAACGAACAAACGATCAGTATCAACTGTTATGAGCTGAACTATTTACGTCAAAATGATTCTTAAATCAAATTTGACTGTCCAAGCTCTGATACCAATTGTTGGATCTGAGTTTGATTCTGATTGTATTTTGTGTTTGTAATTAAAATGAAAATGGATGAGTGTGCAACGGAATTATGATGAAAACAAACTTTGCATACAATCAAACGAGAGTAATACTTTGATCAAACATCTTTACACAATGAATCGGAAGATTGAATTTATTTCAATAATGATTACAATGATTGATGAATGAATGCAAACTCCCCCTCAGCCAGAGCTCAGTTGTTTGTTCGTGCAAAGAAGACGATGATGCAAAAGAGCTAACAGAACAGTACAAAGTACTGATCTATTTATAGGCACTTGCAAACTACTGAGCATCTTAGCTGACGTCACCATGAAAGTGACATCTAACCTCCTAACAAACTCTAACCTCTGATCTATACAAACACTGCTATGTTAACTACTGCTATTTCATTACAAAACAGACTACTGATCAGCTGCTGCAACCTTCTACTGCTGTGAACCCAGCAGCACTTTTCCGGATCAGCAGTGCTTGACTCAAGGCAGTAGATTGAATCAGCAGGGCTTTAGTCTTTCATCAGGTCTTTACTTAAGCAGCAGTTGTAGGTCAGCATTTTGCAAGATCAGCAGATAGGAGGTCAGCAGATGTTGAAATCACTTTCAAGGGGAGAGGTTTGTATGTAATCATCTGCTTATTCTGGATCCACTGCTCTGATCCAGTTTTGGCTTTAATTATCTGTTCCTCTGATAGGGTTCAATCCCAACACTTTGTTGTGTGGACATCCCTCTCACAACATTGCCACTAGAGAGATAATTCGCTAAGTCGCAAAACCATGGCAATCCTTCTTTCTCGGCCTCGACAAACTCTATAGACTCGTGAGGGAACGTGTCTTCAATCTCCTCCTCACGAATCTCTTCCCTCTTGGGATCCTCAAGACGCGATAAATGATCGGCCGCCACATTTTCGGCCCCTCTCTTGTCCCTAATCTCAATATCAAACTCGCTAAGCAAAAGAATCCACCGAATGAGTCGGGGTTTAGCGTCTTTCTTTTGGAAAAGAAAGCGCAACGCGGAATGATTGGTGAAGACTATAGTCCTGGAAAGAACTAGGTACGAGTGGAATTTGTCAAAAGCGAAAACTACGGCTAAAAGCTCTTTTTCCGTGGTGGTGTAGTTTTCTTGAGCATCATTGAGTGTCTTGCTCGCGTAGTAGATGGGGTGAAGTGCTTATCCTTTCTTTGTCCTAATATCGCTCCAACGGCATAGTCACTCGCATCGCACATGAGCTCAAACGGCAAGCTCCAGTCGGGCGAGATAAGAATAGGTGCACTCACAAGCTGTTCCTTCAAAAAGTTGAAGGCTTTAAGGCACTCCTCGTCGAAGACGAATGGAACGTCTTTCTCTAGCAAACGGATCATGGGGCGAGTGATTTTTGAGAAATCCCTAATAAAGCGTCTATAGAAGCCCGCATGCCCTAGAAAACTCCTAATCGACTTCACACTCGTGGGTGGAGGTAACCTACTAATGGTATCTATTTTCACACGATCTACCTCAATACCCTCTCTAGAAATCATATGCCCTAACACTATACCTTCCATCACCATAAAGTGACACTTCTCCTAGTTTAGCATAAGCTTCGTCTCTACACACCGCTTCAACATCCTCTCTAAGTTCTTCAAACACGCATCGTAAGAGTCACCATATACCGAAAAATCGTCCATGAAAACCTCCATGGAACTCTCTATCATATCCTGAAATATGGCGACCATGCACCACTGAAAAGTAGCCGGAGCGTTACATAACCCGAATGGCATGCGTCGGTACGCATAGGTGCCATAGGGGCATGTGAAAGTGGTCTTATCCTGATCCTCCGGTGCTATGGGGATCTGGAAGTAACCGGAAAAGCCGTCGAGAAAACAATAGAATTGTTGACCGGCGAGACGCTCCAACATTTGATCTATGAAAGGCAATGGGAAGTGGTCTTTACGGTTGGCATCATTCAACTTTCGGTAGTCGATGCACACGCGCCACCCCGTGACCGTACGTGAAGGGATAAGCTCGTTCTTTTCGTTCATGACAACGGTCATTCCCCCCCCCCCCTTCTTAGGGACAACCTGAGTGGGACTAACCCATGGAGAATCGGAAATAGGATAAATCATCCCGGCATCTAGGAGTTTAAGAATCTCCTTCTTCACTACAACTTGCATGTTGGGGTTAAGCCTTCTTTGGGGTTGCACCACCGGTTTATAATCATCCTCCATGAGTATCCTATGAGTGCAATAAGAAGGGCTTATGCCCTTGATGTCGGACAACCTCCATGCAATGGCCTCTTTGTTGGCCCTCAACACATCCAACAACCTCAATTTCTCACTTTCCTCTAACGTGGATGAAATAATAATGGGTAGCTCGGAACCCTCCCCTAAGAAAGCATACTCTAGATGAGATGGAAGTACCTTAAGCTCTAAGGGTGGGGTTTGGGTGGTGTCCTCACTAACCGCTAACACATCGGGGATTAAAGGAATCCCCTCCTCTTCAACTTCATCTACACTCCTCACCTCCTCTTCTACCTTCTCTCCTACCACTAGGTCCACACCACTAATATACTCTAAGCAATGATCGACACACGAGATGAACGAATTCAAGAAGTAGACGGAATGGCAAGGACCACTATAGTCATCCGAACCACTCGGGTGGTTCATGGAATGGTCTATCTCAAAAGTAACTCTCTCCTCACCGACCCTAAGGGTGATCTTACCATCGTAAACATCTATAAGAGCCTTCACGGTACGCAAGAATGGACGACCTAGTATAATGGGGACTCTCTCAACCGCTTCCATATCAAGAATTACGAAATCGGCGGGAAACACGAATTTGTCTACCTTAACTAGCAAGTTCTCAACTATACCCCTAGGGTATTTAACGGACCGATCGGCTAACGATAATGTCATTCGGGTAGGTGCAAGCTCTCCTAGGTCTAGCTTCTCATAAAGAGAAAAGGACATCAAATTGAT
Organism: Helianthus annuus; assembly: GCF_002127325.2. Classification (NCBI taxonomy): domain Eukaryota; kingdom Viridiplantae; phylum Streptophyta; class Magnoliopsida; order Asterales; family Asteraceae; genus Helianthus; species Helianthus annuus. Next base: position 22,042,613 of record NC_035448.2, on the reverse strand, counting down.
GCTAGCACCTAAGTCGGCCAAAGCTCTAGTGTTAGTATTACTACCGAATAGTCAAGGAATGGTAAAAATACGGGGATCGGTAAGCTTATTTAACACAACGGTGGAACACCCTCCATTCAACAGAACGTTCGACAACTCCCCCAACTTCTCTTTGTTCCTAAGAAGATCTTTCAAGAATTTCGCGTATTTAGGCATCGATTGAAGTGCCTCGATAAACGGAAGATTAATCTTCAATTGCTTGAAGATGTCTAAGAATTGCCCGTATTCCCTTGAGTATTTTTGGTTCTTAAGACGTGAGGGAAACAGAATATACGAATGGTTTACTAAAGGTGAAGGTCTAACGTCTATAGGGGTTTTCTCAACTTTCTTCTCAACTTGAGACTCACCAGGTTGTGCGGTACTTACTGGGCTTAGCCTCTTTTGCACTTTGCGGGGAGCCTCCATCTCGATCACTTCATCAATAATATCTCCATCCTCATCGACTATTCTCTCCTCTACACTCGGGTTCCCTACGGTTTTGCCACTACGGGTGGTAATGGCTTTAGCATGGGCATTAGGGTTCGGTTGGGTGTTACCCGCAAACTGACCGGGTAATCTCTCTTCTAGCTTCCTAGACATATCACCTACGACCCTTTGGAGGTCTTGGAAGGAGGCTTGATGGTTCTTAAGCATGAGGTCATGTTCACTAAGGGTCTTTTGAGTGGTTTGGTCCCTAACAACTAGCTGGCTCATCATAGCCTCCATTCTTTCTATGCTACCCCCTAAATCAAAACTTGGACCTTGACCTGTTTGACCCTGATTATTTGACCCCCCATCTTTGACCTGCCTATTGAACCCTTTGTTGAAATGCCCATTTGAACCCCAACCAAAAAGTGAACCCTGACCCCTATTGGTATTTTGAGCTATTTGAAAACCAGGGGGTCCATTTGATCGAAAATTGTTATTATTATTAAAGTTGTTATTATTATTATTTCGCCAACCCGACCCAAAATTATTATTATTACCAAACCCGCTAGGTTGACCTCTACCAAAACCTCCTACAAAATCAACTTGCTCCTCTCCAACTAACAATGGGCACGCACTCGTGTCGTGTCCCCCTCGGCAATACTCACATTTGTCTACTTTAGCCTTAATTTCCTTAAGTTCCCTAGACATGTTTTCCAAAACAGCGGCTAAACTAGGATCCATGGTTCACCCCTCGGGCGGGTGCACTAGTAGTGGTATTCGAATTACCACTTTGATACCACTGATCGGCTCGTGACTGAGATTGAGACTGAGCAAATGCCTCAAAACGCTCTAAACATTCAGCAACTGTAAGAATACCTATCATATGCCGCCCCGCATTAGTATCGAAACGATCACGAGTCTCTTGGGTGAGACCGTTATAGAATTTCTCACATAAAGCCCAATCGGGAAGACCATGTTGGGAGCAACGAGCACAAAGGTTTTGGAAACGCTCCCAAGCAAGGTAGTAAGGCTCGTCGAGCTCCATGCGAAAGGAGTGGATTTGGTCTCTAAGACGTGAGGCTTTAGCGGGCGGGAAATATTTGTTCAAAAAGGCTTGACGAAGCCCTGCCCAAGTGGTAAAGGTACCGGTTGGTTGAGAGTCCAACCAAGTAGCCGCACAGCCGGCTAATGAAAAGGGGAAAAGCTGTAGGTAGGTGGCATCGTTAGGGGCACCGTGAAGGCTAAAGGTAGCTAGCATACGAGAGAAACGGTTGATGTGGGCCGGGGCGTCCTCATCGTCTCGGCCATGGAATTGGATGGTATTAGTGATGGCTTGCATGGCATAAGATGGAATCTGCCATGAGTTTTCGTTGACTATGGGTGGAACGGTGATGGGTGAAGCAAGGCCGGTGAAATTTTGGGTGGCTTGCTGATGGACGGTTTGCTTAGGGTTGGCCATTGGTTCTAAGTTTTCTGGATTACTAGAGGCACTAGAAGTAGGACTATCGGGTGGAGAAACCTTAGGTGAGGTTTTAGGTGAATGGTTTGGCGAAGGTGGTGGTGTAGGAGGTGGGGTGGGTAACGGGGTGGAATCGAAAGTGGGAAAACGAGAAGAGGATGAAGAAGTAACCTGAGGTCCTTGACCCAATTGAGATGATGACTCCTTAACTGGTGGTGGCGGTCCGTGCGAGCGCAAATGTGGCATCCATTACAAGCAAAAACCTGAACACAAGAAAAGCACACAAACACTAGTTACTAAGACTCAAGATGAATATAAAAGACACAAAAACAAAATAAACACGTAGCACGTATTTGTCAATGAAGTCTATCAAAGCTAATGAACGCAATTGCCAAGAGTCCCCGGCAACGGCGCCAAAAACTTGATGTGTGCTAAACAGACTATAAAAATTAACTATGTTAGACTCTCTAAACTAGACACTACAAAGCTTTAATTCTAGACTCGACCTAAAACCACACAATCGGCAAGTGTACCGATCAATGTAGTATAACCTAGGAAGTCCGGATACCGAACCACGAGACTCTACGTATCACGTAAACTAGACTCTAACAGACGCTGACAGACACGACTTAACTTGTTTATTTGTTTGGGGGGGGGGGGGTTACGGAAAATCTAGGAAATCTATATTAAACTACTAAATTAACTAGAACTGGATTAAACACAAATTAAGACTGAGAACTTTCCTTATATGAGAACGAGACCACCTAGACAAGAATCCTGGATTACTTTTAAAGAATTACCGATTAAGTTAAATGCATGAATTATGGAACCAGGATCATATGATACTAAACCTATTAAGAACCAACTAAGCCCCTCGACCCTTCTCAAGGAGAAACCTGTGGAACTACCTAGGCTGTTAATCCTACCGGTTATTAGACGCCTTCCCAGTTGTCTAATTATTGTGTAAGTACCCTAATATTGACATACTCTTTCCCAATCATAGATCTAGGGTTGTTTGAATTAATTAATTTGACTTGATAGACTAATAAAACCGACAGGTAAACCAAGACATGACCTTTTCCAAGGACTATCTAAAGCAATTCACCGGGTAAGACCTACCAATAGCCCCTCACTTTCCAGGTATTAGGACTAGTAGAACACTAAGACTTAGCAAATTATTACCAATTACTTCTAGGGGTTATTACGCAATTTCACCCTAAAGAGTTAAGGTTTTCTAACGTGATATAGACACTCACCGAAATCCTAAACCCTAATATGACTCTATGTTGTGATATAGACCGTCACTAAGAATCATATGAAGCAAATAATAACAATAAACCAACTCAAAGCATGCATATACATCAAATCATTAAGACAAACTCTTTACAAATCACAATTAATCCATAATAATCATGCAATTAACAAAAACGGTAAAAACTTTATATTAATCCATTCATCAAGTCTAGGTGGTTAATAAATTTAGCCGAGCATGTTAAAACGTGAAAACAAATCAAAGATGTCTAAACACGAATTCATCATAACAAGTTTCGTAGAAAAGTCAAGAATAAAGAACTAGAAAACCCGATTAGATCTTCAAGTCTTCTTCCCCAAACTCGTACCGATGATTCCTATGCTTCGAGAACTCCAAAATTGCTCCAAGAATGCTCAACAATTGCCCCAAGAATCCCCAAAATCGACACTAGGGTTTTTCTTTCAAGTTTTAGATGATATATATGACTTTCCATAACAAAAATCGCCAGCTACAGCCTTCTGGCGGGGCGCCACAATATCAGGGAATGGGTGGCGGGGTGCCACCTTGTTTCTTTGCACGCATCCCTCCTTCAGTCTCTCGCCGGGTGCCAGAAACTTCTCAGGGGGTACCAGAGAGTATTTTTTCAGCTTTTTAACTTATTTTGAGCTCCCGATCTTTCCAACGCATTCCCGAACTTGGTGTTTCAATCTTTTAACTCATTTTACTTGGTTTCCCGCAAATTTAAGCATCAAGACCTGCGAAACACGATTTTATCAATAGTCTGCATATTCTAACGAAAAACAAAACTAAATATAACGAAAACTATACAAACTGTACACGAATAAATGATGTATTTTGCAATACATCAAATAGCGACCCTAATGGTTCCTTTTCGGTCAAAAACGTCCGATTGGACATTGATATGGTTGCGGCTGAGGATGTTCCGGGTAACAGAGTTTTTCGGTGGAATTCTTGGGCCACCCCCAAAGCGAACTTCCTGCTTTGGAGGGCTTTGCTGGGCCGAATCGCTACAAAAATGGGGCTGATCCAGAGGGGTATTCTCCTCGGTGATAGCAAGTGTCCACGATGCGGTCTGCAGGACGAAGACACGGATTACATCTTTATCAGTTGTTTATGGGCTAAATGTATTTGGTGGAACATCTTCGCTTGGCTGCGGATTAGTTTATTAATATTAGCAATTTGAATGATCTCATTGTCTATATCAATCAACAGCCTGGAGACAAGGTTTGGAGAAGAATTGTGAATACGGTGGTCCTCGCGACTATATGGAGACTGTGGAGTGCTCGGAACGAAAAGACTTTTAATGGTTTATTCATCCCAGTTAGCAAGTCAGTGAAATGGATTAAGGAGGATGCATTTATGTGGGTTTGCAACAGGTCTCAGCTCAAGAAGCCGGTTTGGGATAAGTGGAAAGTTTTTGATATTATAGACCTTTTGTAATTTGCTTTTGTGTGTTGTCGTTCCGTTTGGTTGTTGTTTCCAGCCCCTTGTTGGCGCTTTATATATATATATATATATATATATATATATATATATATATATATATATATATATAGGATTAGGTTCAAACGTGAACAAAATCCCAAGAATGAACTGCGTGAACTGATCTGGGCCCTTGATTTTTATGATCTTGAGATTAAAGTGAGTGGCATGATGGTAATTATTTGGTTAATTTTTTCCATTTAATTAAATGCAAAAAGGGTATATGTGTAATTTCAATCTTAAATTGATTGCATAAATCTCTCACAAATCAAGTAATCAATTATCCTCTTAAATTGATTGCATAAATCTCTCACAAATCAAATCAAGGATTAAGAAAGATGTAACTTAATTCAATTATTAAAATAATTATTTGTTTAAATGCGATGTACACATGTGTATTTTGATTTTTTCCTCTTTTTAATGCGATGTACACATGTGTATATCGTCTGTTTTTGTGATATCTTATAATTTTTTTGTATTGAATGTTGATGTACACCTGTGAATTACTGTACACATATGTACGATGCTGAGTACACATGTGTACTGTTCTATTTATATCCAAGTACACATGTGTATACCGTTGAAATATGAAGGTTACGTGGATCTTAAAAATCAAAATTTAAATTCTGATGATGAAATCTGAAATAAAAATTAAAATTGAAATCTGGTGATTTGTTGTTTGTTTTGATAATTATCTTATTAATAAATAGACATAATGTGGATAATGAATTTAAATTAGGAAAGATGTAACTTAATTCAATTATTAAAATAATGATCTAATTCTAATTTTTTATATAATTACAATCCTACCCTTAACAACTAAAAAGGAAATCAAGGGTCCATATCTGTTCACGCAGTTCACTCTTGGGAGATTGTTCACGCTGGAACCCTACCCTATATATATATATATATATATATATATAAAGTGTGTTTTCCGTTCAAAAAAAATACTTCCTATAATTTATTTAACATAAATAATATAATAATATCTCTTATTTATAAGTTTAGAATATTAATAAATCTCAAACACGTGTCACCAATAAGATAATGTGTAGAAGGCCAAATCACATGTAAGGGTGAAACGAGTGCTCCAAAATGAGGAGTGGTAAACTTTTTCTCTAGCTAATAATGTAATGTCATATCAACTCCTTGGTTCACTCCTTATTTTACACTCAATCACTAGGGGTGCTCGAACACTTTAAGAGTTGTAAACAATTTATTTTAAAAAAATAAAAAATAAATGTGTAATTCGTTGGAAGGGGTTCAGGGCCACCATTAACCCCCTCTCTCTCCTCTATCTCTTCTCTTCCCCACTTCAGTAAGTAGTCACCGAGAAACCCACTCTCCGCTCACCGATTGTAGACCGGTGCCACCTTATCGTGCGGTAATCTTGGGTCACCGAAGGTGCCCCTTCCACCTTAATGGTGGTTGGAAGTTATTTTTATCGTATTTAAATGAAATTAAATAAAAATATAAACCAATGATACGGTGGTCCATTGGTAAAGACAATGTCTTTAAACACCTTGGGAGATGAGGTCTTGAATTCAAGTCCCACAGTAGAAGTAAAGAAATTTGCGGTTAAAAAAATATAACAATAAAAAATTGCAACATAGAGAAATTAATACTATAAATATGGGGAAAAACAACAATAATTAATATTAATATTAATAATATATAAGATGAGTGATACAGTATCTATTATCGTATCTAAAAAATATATAAAAGATGAGTGATACAGTATCTAATCGTATAAAAAAAATAATATTACGTGGCATCAGTGATGCCGCATCACACCTTTATCCGTAGAAACCGCTAATCCGAAAACTCAAAGTTTTGTCAGGAGTGGTTTGACTTCTTCAAACTGAGGTATTATTTTTGGCTGAATTATTATTATTTGGTATAATTAAATAACCACTTTTCGTCAATTCGTAACCTACCAGTATTTATTTCGGCTTGACAAAAGGGAACAATAAAATAAGATTCATCTGTATTTTTAAATTTTGTGATGCTTATTAGTTATTATGTGTAGTGCTTTCGTCATAACGTTTTATAAACAATTGGCATGTTATATTTTAAAATTTTGTTTCTAGTTGATTAAATCGTAAAATAGGTTGAGTATTTAATGTTGTTCTTTTTGTATTTTTCTTTTATAAATTTAAATTGTTATAAGAAGAGAGGTTAAACAATTCTAAAAAAAATCTTCTATGATTCGAAGTTGAAGATTGCTGATTCGGTCACTCCATCTGGCATATTTTTAAATGTTAATTTAGTTACAATATATATATATATATAGGGGAAGGTTCATCTGAGAAGAAAATTCTATTAAGAATAAAAAGAACAAAAAGGTACAATTGTAAAACACTAAATAGTTTTTTTCCCATCTCATTTATTATTATGTTTGACTAATTAATTAGTCATTAAGTCTATCATCCTTCACACTAAAAAATTTTGCCTACACACATCAAAAGTTATCCTACACATTTCGAAATTTATCCTACACATATTGAAATTTATTCTACACAACTCGTAATTTATCTTACACGCCTCGTATTTATCCTACACTATAAATGAATTTTTAGTTTTATTTTTTGAGAAAATATATATCTTAAAAATAAGTTACAAATTTAATATAGTTAGTTATTAAATATGAAACTACCAATTAATGATGTATGTAAGTTTACCAATATACCCTTATAGTCACATTAAGTACAAATATTAAATGAAGTCTAATGAAACATTTCTATTGGTTGAAATTTCTTCTTTTTTCTTCTTACAAAGAATTTCTTCTCATTTGAACTCTCCACTATATATATATATATATATACTAGCCGTTTACCCGCGCGTTGCGGCGGGAAACATATCACTTAAGTTGGTGAGTTAAGGGTTATGTACGGGGGGTTCGGTTTTGAGCCATACCAAAACCAAGGATAGCGCCACCACGCCCACTATGCCTTTGGCGGAGGCCAAGGATAACCCCCTCATTGGCGAAGGTGGGGTGGTGTAGGGGCACCATGGGGTGCTAAAAAGGGTGAGGTGACAGGGTGCGACACATTGAATTGCAGTATTCATTTCTGATAGTTTTCTTATTCGTATAATATTTATTTTACCATCATTCTGGTGGATATACGTCACAAGCGAAGTCATCAGTCAGCCCATTTTAATTGTGGTTTACATGGTTCGGTACTTTCAGTTATTTTCCTCAACTAAAGCCGAAATCAATGGCTAGTCTATTTTATTAACCAATCAAATTTCGGTTAATCAATTCGACATAAGAAACCATATTAACGAAAGTTCAGTAGCTAAAAGGCATCCTGAATAATAGTTTGTTTGTAGGTCATGCATACTTGCATCCATATTAGCTTCATTGTGACTTACCCAATCACAATTCTCACGATTCTGACAAAAGGTTGGTTCTCATCTAACGATCATAGGCTGCAAATTGCACACATCACACACGAGTGTTCTCATGTAGCTTTGGGATAGTGGATTTGCGGAATGAACATTTTGATCACATGATAAACATAAGTAGGCTGCATTAAATCGAATATAAACCATTAATCTTGCCTCCCCACAGTAATCACAACTGTAACTCAATTATGACCGATAAAACCAATTATGGTAAAGTTAGCAACTACGTACTGAAGTTGAACAATAAGATTGAAGGCAACAGTCAGGTATAGGCGTTTTAATTCTACAGTATTTATACAATCATAGTAGACGCATATTCACGTCACAAGATACAAATTAAAAAATGGACTTTAAAAGTGTGTTTTCTCCCAAAAAGAATAAACTAAAAAATTTGGTCTCAAGTGAAGTGATATGTTTGGTTTACTTTGTCCTCTTCTTGGCTTCGCTATAGAGGATCACTCCCAACAAAGTCAGCAAATACCTAGCATCCCTGTTACCGACACTGGATTCTTGAATATCAATATCGACACCACAACAGCAACCGCCCCTTTAGCATTTCCAAGCACCTGCAATTTCACACAAACATCTTCATAACTGATACTATACGCTTCTGGAATGTAAAACATACAGAATTACATCCATGCATACATACCTGGAGTGTCAAAGCTAGGGGTGCTAAACGGGTCATGTTCGCAGGTTGGCGGGTACCCGAACCCAAAAATTTTAGACGAACCCAAACCCGACCCGAACCCAAAAATCGTTTCATACATATGAACCCGAACCTGGCCCGAATATTCACAGGTTGACCCGAACCCAACCTGTTCAACCCGATTTTTTTTTTCATCAAATTAATATATTAAAATTAACATCTGTTAAAAAAAAACACAAATTACTACTCAGACAATTATTACCATTCACTTTACAAATGTTAACTGCAGTGATGTACCATTATTTCAAGCAAATTATTATTATTAAAACTAAATAATAAAACAAGAAGAGAAAGAAGAAATGTTAGTTACCCCGCTGGCAATGACAACACAGGTGACGACAGGCACGAGAGTCAAATCAGTACCAAAAATGTTTTGGTTCGAGAAATTCGGGACCGGTACCCGGTATCATTTGTCATCCCTAGTCCTAAACATAAAAAAGACCCTACATATACCACAACCAGGAAATGTACGGTACTTGTCGGTAACTTTAACCCAATTTTGATGTCCTTTTACTACATCAAGCTTAGTGTGCAGGACTTTACTGTGTATAACTATATTTCTGTAAGGCACTCACATATACACACATGACACATGTACATATGTATAGGCGCACGCACATGTATATATGTGTATAACTATATCTATACCTTTCAGTTTCTGGGGAAACGATAAGAATGATAAGCTTAGGCTTAAATTTAAGAGCACTGTCAATGAACTTATTTGCAAGCGCGACATTTTTTCCAAATGGAGGATTTAGTCCCATAACCTGCAAAAAATGAAACAAACATCTGTTAGAATTAATCACACACAAACAAACAGAAAGCAATAAACTAAAAAAGTAAAAACACGAGCGATTTAATGTGGTTCATTTTTACCAATCGAGACCCAGAAGGCAATTCCTTTTGGTGAAACCGTCATCTAATCCCTCTTCTCAAAGTTGAAATCGTTCTGCCAAACGCATTTAGAGAATTGTTAAAAACGAGAAAAGTGAACCAGGTGAAACAAGATATAAAGTAACCATATAAATAGTTTCTTCACCATCCTATTTCAAAACGTGATTTATCAAAAACCTAACAAATGAAAGTATCTAATTCTACCTTTGGTCGATGAAAGTCAAACGCTTTTAGAGCCATCTGCTACTTTCTTTTTCCTTGAAAATTCTGGCACGGATGAAACTGCTGCTCGCTTTTTGGAAGAACCTTCGAGTTTAACGGTAGAGGATCGCCCATCGCCCTTTTGTGAGTTTAAAACAGACTTCTTTTTCGATGGGTCTACTAAACCAGAACCAACAGCTGTCACCTTGACAACAGGTTTCTTCTTGTTTGTTTGCTCTATACTTCCAGTGAGAATATTCGTGAATATTATGGTTCTTGCACGTGTTTGTAGTTCAGGTGTTTGCAAAATTTCCCGTTGTCAGTGGTGCTAAATATCCATCCAAGACAACCTGCGTATACGGTTAAAGATCAGTTGAAGCCACAATACCAACGTAGGATGAAAAGATTCAGCATACCTGGATTGTAGCAGCTTTTCTTGGTACACCACCAGATTGTGGAGTAAACATCGAACCATCTCCTTTCTTGACCACAAATTCCACAACCGCTCTCCCCGCGAGCCTAAAATATATAAATACAATTAAGATTCTTTGAGCCTATTCAGCATCAACATATCTATTGGTTTCCAAGAGCATCTGTACAAATAGGTGGCTATGTCTGATTACGTCTGAGTCCACAAAAGGCATCTTGATACAACCTGACATGATCAAATAAACCATTATGTAAAATCGAGTGAAAGTCAACACCTCTGGCACACAAATGGAAAATGCATTCATTACTACAAAAATGATGGATTAATTACTAATTAACCATGAAACAAATAGAAAATATATGCCTGTTTAGTTCTTATCTTGCTGAGGCCTGGTGCTTTACGGGCCATGGGCTTTTTGAGTAATGAAAATATTACCCGAGCATGATAATTCGGTAAGGTTATAGCTTCCCAGCGTTCATATCAAGATTAGGTAGAAGCTGCATCAATCATATAACTATTAGCAGGCTAATGTGTTGAAAAAATAAAATAAAACTCAAGCATTTTAAAATTAAGAACTTACCTCAAACTTTTAATCTTTTTATCTTCCTGAGCTCACATAGAGTCAAGCACATCCTCACTTCTAAAAAACAATGAAACTTGGGAAAATGTAGAAACACGAAAGACAAATATTTCTCAGTTGGAAATTATGAAACTATAAGAAAAAAAAGACTCACAACAACAATTAGCACGAGCATGATACATAACTCATGTAACAAGTTATGAAGAATGTTGGCATTTGATGGGGCAATTTCGACCCATTTAATTGAAGAATCAGCCAAGCTGGGTTGTATTTAATCTTAAAGTCAGAATATGTAACAGAGTAAAAGTCACCCATTTATTGAAGAATCATCCTAGATCTCGGTTCGCACATCCTTCCACGCAGATCTGAACAAATTCATCATATAAAACGTGATTTTAACACCTAAAATCAACCAAAAACAACAGATACAAAGTAAACTAACACACTCAAGCTGCTTCACATATTCAATACCATAAAATGATTCTTTTCTTGTCGATTTGAAGTCCACATTGATGCATTCAATGTAGTTCATATGGTGCCCTGTCAAGTGCCAACATGACACTATTTTAGGGCTAGGTTATCTACACGTGTAATACACGGGTTGAGCAATTTAAATTAGAAAAATAATAAATATATAAATAATATAAGAAAAATGAAATTACATCATACAACGTTGAACAATTCATATATTTCTTTGGATTCCTTCAATTCAGATTTGAGTTGATTCAAGCAACATTTCATCAATAAATCATGTGTATTAGAAAGTAAGCTTGGTTGACTTTCAACCCATTTGACTCATGCTTGGGCCTTCTTTCAAAACCTTCCATTGCTCCGCATTCAACTGACCTTTGGCTCATCATTATGTAACCACAAAAATCAAGACCAATCCAAACATTTCACGAAAATTAAAAAATTTAAAAGATACCTGAAGCAAGATCAGATGTGATCCAACATTTAAAAGATACCTGAAGCAAGATCAATAATCAATAATCAATGAAAATTAAAAAATTTAAATCAATAATCATGAAAATTAAAAAAATTAAAAGATACCTGAAGCATTAAAAATCAGATGTGATCCAACATTTCACGAAAAATATTCAACAGCAAGATCAAAATATCCAATAAACTGAAACAAAAACAAAAACAAAATAATCAGTAGCAAGATCAAAACAACCAACATTTAAAAGATACCTGAAGCTTTAGTATACCTTATTACATGGAAATTACAATGTCTGATAGTTGATAAACCCAAAGACCTGTAAAACAACCAGCATTTAATCAGCAGGTAAACATAAAACAACACATGAGTCAACTGAATCTTTCAACCGAACTGAGTCAACTCACCAACAACTCAGCAATGACTGCAATAAATCGACCTGGATCTGGCCAGATCTTCCTCCACCTCTTGAGAAACAAAGACGCAACCCAGATCTTCCACCAAGTCTGGGAAATCACAACCCACCTCTCGACCTAGATCTGGCCAGATCTTCCTCCACCTCTCAAAAAGCACAAGGAAACCATTTTCCTCTTTAGTTGAAAAGAGGAAAAGGTCACATGCTCCACAAACTAACAGGTAGTCTAATAAAATATGAAGCTGAAAAGCTTGGTGCCTTCACCGTCTAAAAGAAACAAATAGCAACCACAGTCAAACATCATATTCATGAAATCAGAAGAAAGAAATGATTCTACAGTTGTCGGTTCTTACCCAGTTGCCGGAGAGTACTTGTTTAAGCCCTAGATGGCCGGAATCTCCACCTACCAAACCCTAGTTTGCCGGAATCTCCCAGACCGGTATCAGCACCACCAGGGTGCCGTGATGATGATGATGTGTGTGGTGAATGTGCAGGGGTTTTTATCGTTTTCTGTGGGAGATAGAAAGAGAGAGAATGGAACGGAGGTTTGAAATTTGAAATGGGATTCAGGGGCGCGCATTTCTTTTGTTTGAGTGAAAGGGTATAGTTTGAGTGAAAGGGTATAAGTGGAAAGTGAAGTTTTCTAGTGCTTAAAAGACTTGTACATCATGCTTTAGGGGTGTTTTAAAGGAATTTTTATGACTTTAAAGTCCTTCGGATATGTATTATAAAGTAGTATATATATATATATATATATATATATATATATATATATTTGTTAAATTTCATGAACCTTGTTTTTTGCAATTTAGGCTCCATTTAATTAACCGTTTAGTTTTAAAATGTTATACATGTTAATTACATAGTTAGTTCATGTGATTTGCACAAAGTAACATATTTAGGTACTAATAGTTTAAAATCACATTCTAGGATATTAACTTTTCATTTTGTAATGTTTGGAGGTATTAACGTTATTTGTAGGTTTAAAATCACATTCTATTAGTACCTAAGTATGTTATTTTGTGCAAACCACAAGGACTAACTATGTTAATGCCGTACAAGTTAATGCCTCCAAACGTTACAAAATGAAAAGTTAATACCCTAGAAGGTGATTTTAAACTGTTAGTACCTAAGTATGTTATTTTGTGCAAACCACATGAACTAACTATGTAATTAACTCTAAATTACTAGTGATAGATCAATTATAAACTCTTTTGACGATCATATAAGCTATGCTAGTTGATAACTTTTAACTGAATTGTATTGTCATTTCGCTAATGTTTTCCATGTATGTGATACGATTATTGTTATAATTTGACATGATTTTTTTTTCTGCATTTTGATTTGTAAGAGGTTTTTTTAATTATTAACGTTTAAGCGTCTCAACACCGGTGGTATTGGTAGTAGTGGGTGACTTATAATTGGTTGGACTGTTATAATTTTTGTTGATATCACTAAACTCAAATACGACGTGTTTAATTTTTGTTGTTGAAAAACTCAACTCTATACTTGATACACCTAAGAATGTATCTTACGCAACCAACATGCCTATTTATCTAAGTGGGTGATATAAAGTTGTAAACACCTTCAAAGGATTATAAGTCGGTTTTAAACGAGGGAAGTAAACGACTGACACGTTGAACTTATATATTTTACCTTTTAAATTTGAACTTTAGATGCGTGGACAAATTGACCACAAAATACGTGTTAAAAATAGTACATTTTGAAGTTGTCACGTTGTTGGTTATTTCGTCACGTTTTTTTCACTATGTTGATTCTTAAAATTTAGGGTAAATAATATATTTTATTTTTAGAAGAGTTAACATTTCCAACGTGTCAAGTATATACAAAAAATCTGAGTTAATATACAGTCATTTTTCTAAGCGTTGTTGTTAAACCAGAGCCAGATGCATGAATGTGTGTAGATCACGTTGTACATGTTTCATAAATTAATACGTGTCAAATTGCGAGTAAATTGAGTTTCTGAACAATGTTCAATTGTCTAAAAACTGTTAATATAATTTTATATATGCAAGTAACATATGAACATTTTACTACATAGAGGTATCTGAAGTAGTAAGTAAACACACACCTTCCTCATAAATCCACTTATTGTTCAATTTGTGAGATTTAAATCCATACCACTTTTTACAATGAACAACTAATGAAATTAGATCATGTACTGGTTTAATAAATAATGCCCCCGTCCTTGAACGTTTTCTGTCACGTGGCAGTCCAGTCAGGAAGGGGGTATTATTGGGCGTTTTTACAAACGGGGCGTAGTGAAATAATGCTCAATAACGTCTCATCCAATCATTACACAATTATTAAATTTTTTTAAATTAAAAAGTGAAAATACTTCATTAAATAAAAAAAATTACAATACTAAAAATAAAAAAATAATAAAAACGACTAAACTTAAAAAAACCGGAAATAAAAAAACAAATAAACTTAAAAAAAGAGAAAAATGCCTGGATAGTCCCTGTGCTTTGCCCATTTTTCACCTTTAGTCCCTAACTTTCTAAAATTACAGCTATAGTCCCCAACTTTTTGCAATTTCGTTTGCGGATAGTCCCTAGTGCGGATGAAGGTTACTTTTTGATGTTAAGTGAATGTCAAATTACAAAATTACCCTTAATATTAAAAATTACAATAAAATATTAAAAAATCTAATTTATTATTTTAAAGAAAAACAAGGCCCACTTTTTTCCTACCCCACCCCCTCTCCTCTTTCTTTCTTCCTCTTTCTTCTGTCTAAAACAATCAAATCACCACCACCATACTTCACCTCCACCACCACAAACTAATGTTCTATCTGTTTTATCATTTTGGGTGTATAAATTTGTTCATGGTGTTTAATTCACAAACTAATGTTCATAAGTTATAGAAAAACATATAACAGAATGCAGATTCTCACTCGAGTACGTTCTCCTTCGGTCGAATACAGTCTAAGAATATCACACATGTACTTATATTTCGTATCGCGAGGAACATCCAAGAGATTTGGCGGCAAATATCGCTCGAGAGAGCTGAAAAGCAGAGGAGTGAACTCCATACCGAGATCATCGTAGTTATCCGCCCTGTGGTCTTGGTTAGGGTTCCACCGGAGACGGTAGTTGGCGTTAGACGGCGCCAGTCCGCCGCCGGGAGCGTTGCCGTTGGTGACAACGACATTCAAAATATTTTTTGATTGTATGACATATTTTAGGCTTTCAAAATCTTGAATGTTCATGGTGTTTAATTGCTGTTTAATATAATGTAATCTGGGATTAGTCTTTCAATTTAATGTTTAATATAATATAATGTAAAAGATGAAAGCGGGTGATTTGATGGAGGGGATTGATGGCGGCAGTGTGGTAGTGGAAGTGGTGGTTATGGTGAGGGGGGGGGTAGTTGGTGGTGGTGGTGGTGTGGAGTGGGAAAGATGAAGTGGGTGGGGCCGGTGGTGGCCCTCACATAAATTGTAAAATATTAATTATATTTTTTTTTAACTTTTTAGATATTAATTTGACAGTAAGGGTATTTTTGTCATTTCACACGCACCTAACACCAAAAACTAACCCAGTTATGCGTTAGGGACTATCCGGGAACGAAATTGAAAAAGTTGGGGACTATTGATGTAATTTTAAAAAGTTATGGACTAAAGATGAAAAATAGGCAAACCACAGGGACTATCCGGGCACTTTTCTCTAAAAAAATATGATAATCTAAAGGCCGTATTTTTCCGTAAGTTTTTGGCGGTGCATTTGCGCAACGATCAACGCGTCGCCTTGGATGTGATCGATCGGTTTGGACAAAAACTCTATGTCCTTTTCCGTTTGCCTTGCCGCTTGCATCTCGTTAAACTTTTTGTTTTCGGCGACTCATTCTTTCATAGTCTCTCAAAGCTTGTGGCCGAGGTCTCGAATGTATTGGAGACGACGGTTCATCTCCTCGAAATCTTCCTTCAACTCGAGATTATCAGAAGGCGACTCCACCGGTTTTTTCCCGGTTCGCTTATCTTTTCTTCTACCGGGCGGTCGGGCCAACTCTTCAACTTCCTCGTCATCGTCCACAACAATGTAAGACCCTAACACGTTTTTATCGAAAACTCGCAGCGGAAATACGTGCCATAAAATTTCTTTCTTAAAACATTCCTTTATACTTGAAAATCATTTAAAAACTGTGACAACTCGTATTTCGAAACCGTCTTTGTGATGTATGTAACGTATGTGAACTTGATTGACTTATTGAATGTTATGACATTACGATATGTGGTTATGTGAACTATTGTGAGTAATGAATGTTATGTGCAATGTGTATTATATGTATGTATACAAACAAGCTCTATCGCACAATGCACAACACCAACGCCCGACCGCACAAGTCATTCGGGCTTTACACTTGTACGCGGACCCTTAGTGTGACAACGAGTTTCTGAGATTTCATCTTTGTATTATTGCACGTTAATTGCATAGATCGTTTGTTGGCACGATTATTCGTTCACAACTATACTCGGGTGTAGTATGATAAATCGTATTGTGATTGATATGATGGTGTGTGGATTAAGTGTGTATGTGGTGTATGTTAATAAGATGTCTTGTGTTAATTAGTATGTTATAACTAAATATGGATCATTGGCTGAAAACCTTACCCACGAAATCCTCTCCACTCGAAAACACTCCTGTGGCGAAAACACCTTGGTGTTTTCGTCCACTACTCCCTCAACGAAAACCAAATGGGCTTTAGGCCCAGTAGTGAATCACGTAGATATACACTCTGATCACAACCTTTACGATGAGTTATATTCGACAAACCCTAGACACCTATCGCTCTCTCTCTCGTTTTTTTTTTTTTTGAAACCCGACGGCTGCTCTCCCATTGTTCGAAGCCAGATCTCTGGTTGATCATTCTGAGTCGGTTAGTAACTTTCACAATTAGTTGTTTCAGATCTGATTATATTGTTATGTTGTTGCTTGTGTTCATGAAAGAACCGGATATGATCGATCAGTTATGTAACCGTATGCGAAACATGATAGGGTTGAGTGATTTGTCCTGTATGATATGAATGTGGTCAGATTCGAAAACAGATTAACATGCCGATAGTGTTGATTATTTGATATGATTATGCTAATTGACCGGATGATATACGTTTATATGCTTAATGGTTGAAAAATTGTGAAAACCCTAGACATAATGATTGCGGATATTTATTGTCTCTGAATGATACATATATATATGCGTAGGTCGAACTGATGTTGGGTGATTGAATAATAATTGAGTGATAGTCATGATTGTTTGGTGATTGGGCAAATTATATGATTGCGTAGTCGGTCTGGTTGAATGATTTCTAGTTGATGCGTTAGAGTTTTGGGAACTGATGCGTGTTAGTGTATATATGTTTTTGGATATATATTTAAGCCCTTTTTACACTTTTAGCCAAGTTTTAAATTTATAAAACACGATATTTACTAACACTAAGCACACATATGGGCAAGTGCACCCATCGTGGACGTAGTATAGTGTTGGTAAGATACCGAGGTCGTCCAAGGACACAAGAGCTTTTAATACCGGTTTATCCTCAACGTCTAATCAAATCAAAAAGTTAGAAAAATGTTTTAAACTAAGAAAAATAAAAACTAACTAAATGATGAAAAATAAAAATAAAATAAAAACAGATAGACAAGATGAATCACTTGGATCCGACACGTGTATTAGTATAACCTTTGATTATTTTCGCACTTTTGCACTTGTTTAAGAGATTATCTTAGTTATTGTAGTAGGCCCCTTTTTCGAAGGCGACGTTACCCTCAACCCAGTAGTTTGAGTCAGCAAGGATACAATCCTAAAGGGTCAGATTATTGAAAGATAATGAATTAAGTTATTAATGCGAATTATGGTAGGCCCCGCTTTCGGCGGTGACGTTACCCTCGGCTAAGTAGTCTGAGTCAGCAGGGATACAGTCCTAAATAGCCGGGTTATAGTATTAATAGTAGTTAGCTTATGAGGGGGTCAAAGAGTTTGGATCCCCGCCATCCAATACCTATGGGCATTGAAGGAGATCCTACTAAATTTGACCCAGGTCCCAAGCAGGACCTCTAAACGCTGAACAAGGGCAAGACCTTTACCAAACCGTTCCCTTAACCCCCGACCAGGTAGCCAACATACCTCCATATAGACCGTGGAGATATGAATGGTGAAAATCTTTTATTTTATATAGACAGTAAAATAATGCCAAGACACCACGGACAAACGATAAGGAAAGATCACCTTCAACATAAGTAACTAGTTATTAAAGTCATTAATACAAAACCAAATAAAAAGTGCAAAAGATTAAAAATAAAAAGTATTATACTAAACACTTGTCTTCACCAAGTGATGTAAGAGACTTAGGCAAACATGGCCTTGATTGTCAAGAACTCTTACGATCAATCTTGGATCCCGAGACGACTCACACACTCTATGATGGACAATGGATGATGGTGGTGGATGATGGTGTTATGGTGGTGATGGGTGGTGGATGAAGTGTGAGAGAGGTGGTGTGCCAAGGGATGAGTTGAAATGAAGCCAAGCACTCCTATTTATAGGCTGAACAGAAGCCTGGGCACGGCCCCGTGTCCGCTGGACACGGCCCCGTGCCCGTCTGACACTCTCTCTCTTCATTAATTGTAATTCGCAATTACAATAAATGCACCTGCAGCACTCTGACCACGCCCCCGTGTCCGCTGGGCACGGCCCCGTGGTGGGCAATAGAAGCTTCTACCACTTTGTCTTTTGTGCCAGGGCTGACCATCCTGGACACTGCCCCGTGCTCGCTGAGCACGGCCCCGTGTTGAGCTGGACACGCCCCGTGTCCGCTGGACACAGCCCCGTGTTCAGCTGGGCACAGCCCCATGCTCAGCTGGGCACAACCCCATGCTCAGCTTTCTTCTTGTTTTCGCTTTGGGAGATGCTGTCGAGGAGTCGGGCATGCCACGTTTCTTCCTTTTCTTTGTATTTATGTTGGATTTGGCTGCATTTTTGCTTCTTTTGTTCATTTAAGCTCTTTTAACCCTGAAAATACAAAAGGAAGACAAAAGTACACTTTTTCCAACATTAGTACTTAAAAAGGGTTAATTTTATGGCTTATTTGATGTAATTTATATGTTGCATTTTACTCACATCAAATACCCCCACACTTGAATCTTTGCTTGTCCTCAAGCAAAACTATTTAATATGTGGCTTACACTCCCAAATGGAATGGGTAGAAGAGAAGGTTTTGGGCTTGTCTTGAGTGTCGGGAATCCAAGATCTTTATTGGGTTTTATTTTTATACTATTTACAATCCTATTCGTTGTGATTTATTTAGAACGTTTCATAAGAGAAATTACTTATTTGGGCATAACATGCCTTTTTAAAATTTCATTTATATACAAGTTCACATACCTCACGGGGGATCACTCAACACTCGGCCGAAGGTGTATTTTTAGTGAATCACTCGAGAGCTGCATGGAACTTATTCCTACCATAAGCTTGCCAAGCAATCAATCCTCCTCCTTTTTAACTTTATACCTTTGTAAATATCAAGAGGACTTTTTGGGTGAAGGGTTAGGCTTGGGCTAAAGGTGGGTGGTTGGGTTAGTGGTTAGTAAAAGGGCGAAAAGCGTAAAAAGCGTCGGTTTTCGTAAAACACTTTGTTTTTTTTTTTTTGTTTTTTTTTCTTTTTTCTTCTTTTTTTTTCTTCACTTTTTTTTTTTATTCTTATGAAGCATTTTTCAAACAAGGTTTCTTTTGATGAGCTTGTTTGTTTATTGCTAACTTCATCTCTTTTTTTTCTCTCTTTTTTTTTTTTTTTTTTGTGTGTCACAAGAAAACCGAGCTTTGTTACTAAAATAAAGGGTTTAAAATGAAAAAGGTTTGGTGGGTAAAGGGTGTTTGTTTTGGGGAAAGAAACGAAAAGGTTTAGGCTCAAAGGGGTTAACTAGGGGGATTTTTGGGTAGGTGGTAAAAAAAAAGGAAAATTAATGGTGTAGAAATAAAAAGGGGTTAGTCCTAATGCCTCCATCATTTACTTACTCGGGTTTAAGTTGGTAAGGATCGGGAATGTATCGTCGTGGCAAGTTCTAGAGTCGTAAGAACCAAGCGGCTATTCACACAAGAAACGAAAAATGAGCATTTAGTTTAAAGATGTATATTTGTATGCTCAATAAAGGCTCAAAACTCACTTTTGTGGGAATGGGTTTTTATGTGATCAAGTATATATAATCAAATTTTAACTAAGATTGTCATGCCGTTTCATAATCTTCTTATTTGGTTCTTTTTATCACGACGTTATCGGTTGTAAATTTGTAAAAATATAACCTTTTTAGAATTTTGAAATTCCCAAATTAAACCAAGACAAGTAAAAAAATGAAAAGTTTTTGAAAAAATTTGGGGTGTTTAGCGGTTCCAATAGAGTTTTGTGTAAGGCTTGTAATTAGGATTTGCAAAATTCAAGGTTTTAGCATCCCCCCCACACTTAAATTACACATTGTCCTCAATGTGTCCCAAAAATAAGTTTTTCGGTTGATTAAAATGTGTAAAAGTGGGTTAAAAACAAGATTTTATGGTACTGGGTAGCTGAACACGGGGTGGTGTTGGCTGAACACGGCCCCATGTCCAGACTGCCAGTACCAAAAGTAAACAGAAGGCTGGGCACGGGGGCGTGTTCAGTGAGCACGGCCCCGTGTCCAGGTACCTGAACTGGGCATTGCTGCAGATTTTTGGGCACGGGGGCGTGTTGGGTGAGCACGGCCCCGTGCTGAACTTGCAGTAATGAAGAAAAATTGTCAAGAGGCTCTGTTTTTGCGCATGGGGTGTTGGTTCAAGCTTCCCTTAGTATCCTTCACCATCCCGAGTGTGTTTTATTTCTGCAAATTAAAACTAAACTAGAAAGCATAAAAGTTAAACTAATCTAAAACTAAGGATAGTTCCGCGGAATGCCTCCGTGGTGCGCCACGTTTATAAGGGTCCTTGGCTAGACCCTCCTTATCGGGTGGCTCAGGCTCATCTTCAATTAGGGGGTCATTATTGCCAAAAGGATATTTCATTGAGCGCTCAAGATCTATGCTCCTTTTGAATGCCCCTAATTGAAGAGGTAGATTATTAAACTTCCGGTTTTTCAAAGCTTCATGAGTTTTTACAAAAGGTTTTCCCAGGACTAGAGGAGCGTCATCGAGGATGACAAAGTCGGTTGGAATAACCATTTGATTTGTTTGAACCAAGAAATCCTCAACTACACCGATTGATTTTATTACTTTCCGATCGGATAGAAAAATGGGTATTTGAAGTGGAGAAAAATCACTAATACTTAATTTTTCGAAAATGTAGTTAGGCATTATGTTAACACAAAGATCTTTATCAATGGTGATATTACTAATAAATGAATTTTGAAAGAAACATGGAACCGGTGTAATGTTAATTTCAAAAGGATCTTCTTTTATTAGCGAGGTTTGATCATTAGTTAACTTAACACTTACTAAGTCTTTGATTTTAGCACTAGTGTTTAACTCTTTTAAAAACTTAGCATGAGGGGTTATTAAACAATGATTTTCGAAAGTAGGTGACAAGAGGTTAATTTCTTCAAAATTAGACTCTTCTTGAATTTTAACATTATCGGACTCACCATTTTCGTTGTTTAACTCATGTGTCGGTTTTTCACTTTCTTGTTCTTCCATTTTTACACTTTCAACTATCTCTACGTTATTATCATTTTTTAACTCTTCTCTTGCGCGGGATTCCTCTTCCCTTGCGCGAGATTCTTTCATGCAACGTTCGATAGTTTTAATGTGTTCTAATATCCTATTAGTTACTTCGGTGAGATTGAAAGAATTTGGATCCTCTAAGCTTGAATCCGGTTGTTCGATCCTTGGTTCCTCATAGTACTCATATGAAGTGGATGGTTCACACCATTGTTCTTCATTATAAGTATATGATGGATAAGGGTCGAAACTTTGTTCTTCATAGTACTCATATGAGGTGGGTTGTTCACGCCATGGTTCCTCATAATAAGTGTATGAAGGTGGTGGCTCATATGTTGAATCTTCAAAGTATGAGTATGAAGGCTCATACCTTGGTTCATCAAAATATGAGTATGAGGGAGGAGGTTCATACCTTTGGTCTTCATAGGATGTGTATGAAGTTGGTGGCTCGTACCTGGGCTCCTCATAATGGTTGTATGAATTGGATGGTTGATATGAGTTATTATATTGAACCGAGCGTGCATTACGACAATTAGTGCAATAATTACCCCTATAATCATCCTCATCATAGGTGTAGTTGTAACCTCTTGAGTATTGATCCATAAGAATCACTCAACAGATCACAACTGAGTCTCGGGACCAGAAAACAAAAAAATAAGACGGAAACAGAAGCTGGACACGGCCCCGTGTTGGGTGAACACGGCCCCGTGTTCAGGGACTGTATCTGGGCGTTTTAATTAAATTAACTGGTCACGTTGAGCACGGGGGCGTGTTGAGTGAACACGGCCCCGTGGTCAGACTCTGTATCTGGGTATCTACTCTAAAAATATGCAGCACGGGGGCGTGTTCAGCGAGCACGGCCCCGTGTTCAAGCTACTGTAAATGCAAAACTAAACTAAAATGCAGAAAAAAATGCGCGCGTTTTGAAAAGGTTTTGAAAAACTGATTAGGCCGTCGATTTTAAGCTTTCTTAAAATCCTTGTGTCCCCGGCAACGGCGCCAAAAACTTGATGCGTGTTAGTGTATATATGTTTTTGGATATATATTTAAGCCCTTTTTACACTTTTAGCCAAGTTTTAAATTTATAAAACACGATATTTACTAACACTAAGCACACATATGGGCAAGTGCACCCATCGTGGACGTAGTATAGTGTTGGTAAGATACCGAGGTCGTCCAAGGACACAAGAGCTTTTAATACCGGTTTATCCTCAACGTCTAATCAAATCAAAAAGTTAGAAAAATGTTTTAAACTAAGAAAAATAAAAACTAACTAAATGCTGAAAAATAAAAATAAAATAAAAACAGATAGACAAGATGAATCACTTGGATCCGACACGTGTATTAGTATAACCTTTGATTATTTTCGCACTTTTGCACTTGTTTAAGAGATTATCTTAGTTATTGTAGTAGGCCCCTTTTTCGAAGGCGACGTTACCCTCAACCCAGTAGTTTGAGTCAGCAAGGATACAATCCTAAAGGGTCGGATTATTGAAAGATAATGAATTAAGTTATTAATGCGAATTATGGTAGGCCCCGCTTTCGGCGGTGACGTTACCCTCGGCTAAGTAGTCTGAGTCAGCAGGGATACAGTCCTAAATAGCCGGGTTATAGTATTAATAGTAGTTAGCTTATGAGGGGGTCAAAGAGTTTGGATCCCCGCCATCCAATACCTATGGGCATTGAAGGAGATCCTACTAAATTTGACCCAGGTCCCAAGCAGGACCTCTAAACGCTGAACAAGGGCAAGACCTTTACCAAACCGTTCCCTTAACCCCCGACCAGGTAGCCAACATACCTCCATATAGACCGTGGAGATATGAATGGTGAAAATCTTTTATTTTATATAGACAGTAAAATAATGCCAAGACACCACGGACAAACGATAAGGAAAGATCACCTTCAACATAAGTAACTAGTTATTAAAGTCATTAATACAAAACCAAATAAAAAGTGCAAAAGATTAAAAATAAAAAGTATTATACTAAACACTTGTCTTCACCAAGTGATGTAAGAGACTTAGGCAAACATGGCCTTGATTGTCAAGAACTCTTACGATCAATCTTGGATCCCGAGACGACTCACACACTCTATGATGGACAATGGATGATGGTGGTGGATGATGGTGTTATGGTGGTGATGGGTGGTGGATGAAGTGTGAGAGAGGTGGTGTGCCAAGGGATGAGTTGAAATGAAGCCAAGCACTCCTATTTATAGGCTGAACAGAAGCCTGGGCACGGCCCCGTGTCCGCTGGACACGGCCCCGTGCCTGTCTGACACTCTCTCTCTTCATTAATTGTAATTCGCAATTACAATAAATGCACCTGCAGCACTCTGACCACGCCCCCGTGTCCGCTGGGCATGGCCCCGTGGTGGGCAATAGAAGCTTCTACCACTTTGTCTTTTGTGCCAGGGCTGACCATCCTGGACACTGCCCCGTGCTCGCTGAGCACGGCCCCGTGTTGAGCTGGACACGCCCCGTGTCCGCTGGACACAGCCCCGTGTTCAGCTGGGCACAGCCCCATGCTCAGCTGGGCACAACCCCATGCTCAGCTTTCTTCTTGTTTTCGCTTTGGGAGATGCTGTCGAGGAGTCGGGCATGCCACGTTTCTTCCTTTTCTTTGTATTTATGTTGGATTTGGCTGCATTTTTGCTTCTTTTGTTCATTTAAGCTCTTTTAACCCTGAAAATACAAAAGGAAGACAAAAGTACACTTTTTCCAACATTAGTACTTAAAAAGGGTTAATTTTATGGCTTATTTGATGTAATTTATATGTTGCATTTTACTCACATCAGGAACATGTAACTGCTGTTGATGATGATGACCCAGACGAAAACACAAAAGTGTTTTCGCCAAGCCTCATGTCCAACGAAAACCCTTGGGTTTTCGTCAATTATATTTTCGCCAGTTAAGGGGTTTTCGGCCCAAAGTGTTTTCGGCCCAAGGGATTTCGGGCCCAAGTGTTTTCGTCACAAAGTAGTTTTCGGCCCAACTGTTATGTCTGTTAAGTGATCGAACCTATTAACTGGGCCAAGTTATTAACTCAATTAACTTTATCAACTCCGTTAGACTCATGTATGATACTCTGTTAAGTGGGTACTCTTGTTTAACTCTGTTAGTTAATTCTGTTAGTTAACTAACAGTGTTTGTTTATTATTTCGGTTACGTATATAAACCTTGTTGAATTGCTAACTTCATTAAGACTGTTAACACTTTCAAGTAGGTTAATGAATAATCAAGTTAGTAAAAACTATGATGGACATTTATGTGAAAGATGGATTTGCATGAATTGGATTAACTGCTTACATGATACAAGATGCTAACTGCTGGGCACACTTTGTGATAATACTGTGATGCAAGTTACATGTGAAACATTACGAACAAGAACTGATTGAGTATACGTGCACTATAGGATTTGACTGATCTCTTGTGAGCACATACTTAGCATACCGAGCAAACCAAGGTGAGTTCACACAGCCAAGGCATGGGGTTCCCGGGCGGGAAAGGGATTGGATGACTTATTGTATATACTCAGATGATAGAACCTAACGACAAGATACGGCTAGACTAGTAACACTTATTGAACTAATCTTCGCACACCTGCCAAGGGTTGGCCGCGATATTATGACTGACTTCGCACACCTGCCTTAGGAAGGCCGCGAACTAAATTTACTAATCTTCGCACACCTGCCTGGGAGGCCGCGATACAAATAAACCTAGTCTAGAATACTTGGGAAAGACATCCCCTAATCTTCGCATACCTGCCTGGGAGGCCGCGATGGAAACTAATACGATGCATGACATAACGAACGAACATACTACTCACACTACACTATTACTGAACTATAAACTGTGAACTCGCTCAACTAGTTGTTGACTCTCTATTACATGCCTTGCAGGCTTATAGGTGCATATCCAGGGAACTTGCTGTCTGGGAAGCTGGAGTGGTCATGGGTCGAGACACATGGAAACGCAACACAAGAATTAAGAACTTACATGTGGTTTTAGAAACACTCATTGAGTTAAATATGCTTCCGCTGTAAAACTGTGAAATATTGTAATGTAATATTGTAACACTTGTTGTTTATAAATGAAAGTACTGTTCACCTATACTTATGAGTTCAATGTGATTGATGGTTAAGATCCTGGTCAGTCACGCCTCCAAGCGGTGGTACTCCGCATGTGGATTTTGGGGGTGTGACAGATTGGTATCAGAGCCATTGGTTATAGTGAACTTGGTTTTAAAAAAAGGGAAATCTGTTTTTGTAAAACCAGACTATAACCGGACAGTTCTGAAAGCGAGAATACGACCATGACACTCAGCTCCAGATTGCAAGGTTCGTCTCTCTTATACTCATTGTACTACATAACTAGTGAACACCTACATACGATATTGCATGTGATTGCACGCTTAGCACCACGATACGAATTCATGTACATTTTCACGTAATAAGAGACCGATAGGGTGGTCATTCCCTAAACCTTCATAACTTACACTACTTGATACTCTTTTAAATCTACTCGAGTGTGGGGAACCATTTGACATGAGTTAAGAGGAGCTGAGATGAACATGCAAATCACAATATTATTGTGGGTGCACACATAATAATAATGTGGGGTGCATGTGAGTCCCAATTAGGCTTAACAAGTGGAAAAGGGGTTCTGTCCTGTTATTCGATCAGTATGAAACATAACCAACCTATAGGGGCTATAGTAGTAATTGTCCCATACTTAAACTCAAACGTGAACCTCTCATTTATCGTTGGATTCTTTCGAAACTAGAAGTTATCAAGTATTACCTGAACATCCATCAGAACACCTAGCGGACCGTGTAGAATGTTAGGTGCTTATACGAACATCCCTGAGTTGGATGTCCCCGCGTCGAATGATTGAACAACATTTTTCCTACTCCTCCTCGTTTTCTGAAACTCATGGATTGATGACTCCGATCCCGAAGTGTGACCACTTCTGCAACACTCCTCGTATCAGACAGTGAACTCCTTGAACCACTCGTAACGACGACGGACAGGAGGATGAGCGTAGCACCCTACCGACCTCAGTACGGGATAAGTTAAAACGTCATCAACCCAAGGAACAATGACAGTTTTGGGAGTTCTAGTAACAGTAGCAACAACACTGGATGTGGTATTCGCGATGGGCATTCAGGATTGGTGTGGGCAACGCCAAGATTGTAACAACATGGTGGCCTTCATGCTCTTAGTAATAAATCACTTCGTCACCATTTAGCTCAACCCTGGTACATCTCGAAACCGAACCTGCTATGGAAACGGCAGATGGCGAGCCAATTGAAACCTCATATGGGTGTAGGAATGCAAACTCGACCTTGTGGGACAAGTGATCAACGTCGACCATCCTTCTGCTACCCTTGATAGATTTGATACAGTAGCCGTGTGGATTGGCTAACCAGATATCGTATGCATACACCCAATGAGGAGAAAACTTTGTGCAGAGAAACATTACCTACTGCAGCGTGTCAGAGTGGCACAACGGTTAACTTCATTTCAGCAAGAAGGACCAGGAGTGTCTGAGGAAGGATTACCCCGCAATGTTGACCCTCAACCTAGATGTCAAGACCAAGGAAAGGAGGATCGAGGATCCACCAATTATTCGTGACTTCCCCCTAAATGTTACCCGAAGAACTGTCAGGTTTATCTACACATCGACAGGAGGGACGTCAGACCTGTATCATGCTAGAAGTAACCCTCGTTATTGGTGTACCTTACTACCTTACACCAGGAAGGTTGCAGGAACTGTCAAATCAACTCCAGGAATTATTGGACTCGAGCTTCGTCGGACCTAGTTTTCGCTTTAAGGAGCCCCGTTATACTCAAGAAGAGAATTTATTCCGCATGTGTAACGATTATCGAGAACTCAACAAAGTGACGGTGAAGAACCGCTATCCTCCTCCACGAATTGATGATTTATTCGACCAGTTTCAAGGGCCGAGCTACTACTCCAAGATAGACCAGAGGCCAGGTTACCATCAGCTGAGAGTCCAGGATGAGGACGTCTCCAAAACAGCATTCAGAACTTGCTACGGACACTACGAGTTTCTTGTTATGCCATTCGGGCTAACGAACGCGCACACAGTCTTCATGGGTTTGATGAACAGGGTGTGCAAACCCTACCTAGACAAGTTTGTGATAGTTTTCGACATCCTGATCTACTCCAAGAGCCAGGAGGAACACGAGCAGCATCTACGACTTATCTTAGAACTTCTTCGAAAGGAACAACTTTACACCAAGTTTTCAAAATGCGACTTCTGGCTTCGTGAAGTCCACTTTCTAGGCCACGTAGTAAACAAGGATGGGATCCATGTTGATCCATCCAAGGTAGATTCGATCAGGAACTGGTCTGCACTGCGTACCCCAACAGAAATACGCCAATTTTTGGGTTTGGCGGGATATTACAGACGGTTCACCAAAGATTACTCAAAGATTGCACAGCCGCTTACACTACTGACACAGAAGGGTGTCACCTATCGTTGGGGTAATCCCCAGGAAACCGCTTTTCAGCGCTTAAAGGATAGGCTCTGCAGCGCACCTATCCTCTCATTTCCAGAGGGCACGGACGATTTTGTGGTCTATTGTGACTTATCGATACAGGGGCTTGGTTGTGTATTGATGCAACGGGATAAAGTTATTGCTTACGCTTCGCGCCAACTTAAACTCACGAACGGAATTACACGACGCACGCTTTAGAGCTGGGAGCTGTTGTTTTCGCGCTTGAGATATGGCGACATTACCTGTACGGTACCAAGGGCACCATCTACACCGATCACAGGAGTCTCGAGCATATCTTCAAGCATTAGGATTTGAACATGCGTCAACGAAGATGGGTCGAACTTTTGAACGATTACGAATGCGCTATCAAGTACCATCCAGGCAAAGCCAATGTTGTGGCTGACGCCCTCAGTCGGAAAGACACTACACCTAAGCGCGTACGAGCATTGCAGCTCACAATTCAGTCTAGTCTTCCAGCACAGATACGAGATGCTCAGGTAGAAGCATTAAAACCGGAAAACGTTAGGGCTGGAGCCCTACGCGGCTCAAGGCAACGATTGGAACAGAAGGAAGACAGTGCCTACTATGTAACAGGGCATATTTGGGTTTCACTTTAGGGAAACTTGCGTGAGCTAGTGATGGGTGAAGCTCACAAGTCTCGCTACTCGGTACATCCAGGGTCGGATAAAATGTACCACGACATCAGAACTACTTATTGGTGGCCTAGCATGAAGACCCACCTTGCTACCTATGTCAGCAAATGCTTGACTTGTGCAAGAGTCAAGGCAGAGTATCAGAAACCAGCGGGTCTACTCCAGCAACCAAAGATACCACAGTGGAAATGGGAGGAAATTTCCGTGGATTTTGTTACAAGCCTACCTAGATCCCAGTGTGGGAACGATACTATTTGGGTGATCGTGGATCGACTCACCAAGTCTGCTCCTTTCCTAGCAATCAAAGAAACGGACAAGTTTTCCACACTAGCAGACATATACTTGAAGGAAGTAGTCTCAAGGCACGGGGTGCCCACCTCTATCATTTCGGATCGCGATGCACGATTCACATCAGAACTAGGGCAAGCAATGCATAAGGCTTTTGGCTCTCGATTAGACATGAGCACAGCATATCACCCTCAGACGGATGGGCAGTCTGAACGCACGATTCAAACCTTAGAAGGCATGCTTCGGGCATGTATTATTGATTTTGGCAACAGCTGGGAAAAGCATCTCCCTTTGGTGGAGTTCTCGTATAATAACAGTTATCACACCAGCATACAAGCCGCTCCATTCGAGGCATTGTACAGGCGTAAATGCCGGTCACCTCTCTGTTGGGCAGAGGTGGGGGATAGTCAGATCACGGGTCCAGGACTTATAGTGGACACCACGGAAAAGATTGCACAAATACGACAACGTATGGCGGCAGCTCGCGACCGTCAGAAAAGCTACGCGGATAAGCGTAGGAAGCCATTGGAATTTCAAGTCGGGGACCGGGTTTTACTTAAAGTCTCACCCTGGAAGGGTGTGGTTTGTTTTGGCAAACGGGGCAAACTCAATCTGCGGTATGTCGGACCATTCGAGATTATAGAGAAAATAGGCAAAGTAGCCTACAGACTGAACCTACTAGCTGAACCCGGGGCAGTTCACAATGTTTTCCACGTGTCGAATCTGAATAAGTGCCTGTCAGATGAGACCCTCATAATTCCCTTAAAAGAGCTCACTATCGACGAACAGTTGCACTTCGTCGAGGAACCTGTAGAAATCACGGACCGGGATGTTAAGGTCCTCAAACACAAGAGAATCCCTCTTGTCCGAGTTCGTTGGAACTCCAAACGTGGCCCAGAGTACACCTGGGAACGCGAAGACCAGATGACAGAAAAGTACCCCCAGTTATTCGGAACCAATGCAACCACTACTGAGGCTGAAGCTACTACTGCGGAATTTCGGACGAAATTCCAGATCAACGGGGGGAGGATGTGACACCCCAGGAAAACCAATGAACGATATAACTTACCTAGCTTCCTCAGTGAGTACGTACCAAATTTCGGGACGAAATTTCTTTTTAGTTGGGGATAATGTGACAACTCGTATTTCGAAACCGTCTTTGTGATGTATGTAACGTATGTGAACTTGATTGACTTATTGAATGTTATGACATTACGATATGTGGTTATGTGAACTATTGTGAGTAATGAATGTTATGTGCAATGTGTATTATATGTATGTATACAAACAAGCTCTATCGCACAATGCACAACACCAACGCCCGACCGCACAAGTCATTCGGGCTTTACACTTGTACGCGGACCCTTAGTGTGACAACGAGTTTCTGAGATTTCATCTTTGTATTATTGCACGTTAATTGCATAGATCGTTTGTTGGCACGATTATTCGTTCACAACTATACTCGGGTGTAGTATGATAAATCGTATTGTGATTTATATGATGGTGTGTGGATAAAGTGTGTATGTGGTGTATGTTAATAAGATGTCTTGTGATTAGTATGTTATAACTAAATATGGATCATTGGCTGAAAACCTTACCCACGAAATCCTCTCCACTCGAAAACACTCCTGTGGTGAAAACACCTTGGTGTTTTCGTCCACTACTCCCTCAACGAAAACCAAATGGGCTTTAGGCCCAGTAGTGAATCACTTAGATATACACTCTGATCACAACCTTTACGAGGAGTTATATTCGACAAACCCTAGACACCTATCGCTCTCTCTCTCGTTTTTTTTTTGAAACCCGACGGCTGCTCTTCCATTGTTCGAAGCCAGATCTCTGGTTGATCATTCTGAGTCGGTTAGTAACTTTCACAATTAGTTGTTTCAGATCTGATTATATTGTTATGTTGTTGCTTGTGTTCATGAAAGAACCGGATATGATCGATCAGTTATGTAACCGTATGCGAAACATGATAGGGTTGAGTGATTTGTCCTGTATGATATGAATGTGGTCAGATTCGAAAACAGATTAACATGCCGATAGTGTTGATTATTTGATATGATTATGCTAATTGACCGGATGATATACGTTTATATGCTTAATGGTTGAAAAATTGTGAAAACCCTAGACATAATGATTGCGGATATTTATTGTCTCTGAATGATACATATATATATATATGCGTAGGTCGAACTGATGTTGGGTGATTGAATAATAATTGAGTGATAGTCATGATTGTTTGGTGATTGGGCAAATTATATGATTGCGTAGTCGGTCTGGTTGAATGATTTCTAGTTGATGCGTTAGAGTTTTGGGAACATGTAACTGCTGTTGATGATGATGACCCAGACGAAAACACAAAAGTGTTTTCGCCAAGCCTCATGTCCAACGAAAACCCTTGGGTTTTCATCAATTATATTTTCGCCAGTTAAGGGGTTTTCGGCCCAAAGTGTTTTCGGGCCAAGGGATTTCGGGCCCAAGTGTTTTCGTCACAAAGTAGTTTTCGGCCCAACTGTTATGTCTGTTAAGTGATCGAACCTATTAACTGGGCCAAGTTATTAACTCAATTAACTTTATCAACTCCGTTAGACTCATGTATGATACTCTGTTAAGTGGGTACTCTTGTTTAACTCTGTTAGTTAATTCTGTTAGTTAACTAACAGTGTTTGTTTATTATTTCGGTTACGTATATAAACTTTGTTGAATTGCTAACTTCGTTAAGACTGTTAACACTTTCAAGTAGGTTAATGAATAATCAAGTTAGTAAAAACTATGATGGACATTTATGTGAAAGATGGATTTGCATGAATTGGATTAACTGCTTACATGATACAAGATGCTAACTGCTGGGCACACTTTGTGATAATACTATGATGCAAGTTACATGTGAAACATTACGAACAAGAACTGATTGAGTATACGTGCACTATAGGATTTGACTGATCTCTTGTGAGCACATACTTAGCATACCGAGCAAACCAAGGTGAGTTCACACAGCAAAGGCATGGGGTTCCCGGGTAGGAAAGGGATTGGATGACTTATTGTATATACTCAGATGATAGAACCTAACGACAAGATACGGCTAGACTAGTAACACTTATTGAACTGATCTTCGCACACCTGCCAATGGTTGGCCGCGATATTATGACTGACTTCGCACACCTGCCTTAGGAAGGCCGCGAACTAAATTTACTAATCTTCGCACACCTGCCTGGGAGGCCGCGATACAAATAAACCTAGTCTAGAATACTTGGGAAAGACATCCCCTAATCTTCGCATACCTGCCTGGGAGGCCGCGATGGAAACTAATACGATGCATGACATAACGAACGAACATACTACTCACACTACACTATTACTGAACTATAAACTGTGAACTCGCTCAACTAGTTGTTGACTCTCTATTACATGCCTTGCAGGCTTATAGGTGCATATCCAGGGAACTTGCTGTCTGGGAAGCTGGAGTGGTCATGGGTCGAGACACATGGAAACGCAACACAAGAATTAAGAACTTACATGTGGTTTTAGAAACACTCATTGAGTTAAATATGCTTCCGCTGTAAAACTGTGAAATATTGTAATGTAATATTGTAACACTTGTTGTTTATAAATGAAAGTACTGTTCACCTATACTTATGAGTTCAATGTGATTGATGGTTAAGATCCTGGTCAGTCACGCCTCCAAGCGGTGGTACTCCGCATGTGGATTTTGGGGGTGTGACAAAAACATCTTTATGTAAGGAACTACATTGTTTATCTTTCATTAACGTATGATAATAACATACTAATACAGATTACATGACCACCCATTCTGTACCACCTGCACTCGATCTTCAATCACTAGCCTTCCATCATGTTGATCCCTGATTCTGTACCACCTGCACTCACCACATACATTCATAACATTAGTACACAATATATATAAACAAGATTCATTATCGTACAACTTTCCATTTCGTTATCTTTCATAATCTTTAAGCATTCCATCTGCGTATCCATATCCTGGTGAGGCTCCAGCAATGTACCTGCATTACTTTTCATTCTCAAAGCACACTATTAATAACGTGTTACTCATACATTCTTACATGCATATATACATTCTTATATGCATACTTACACATCTACATACATACATACCTTCCTATATCTCTACATACATGCATACACTCATACGTACCTTCATGTAATCCTAATACACATCTACATACGCACATTCATTACTACGTCTCCTCATACAAACATATACACATACGTATCTTCACATATACATAAATACACATATGCTTACGCACATACATTACCACATACACGTTCAAGATCTTACATACCTATTATATACCCATACATTAGTTGCATGGTACTTAGACTTAGATTTATAGCCCATCAACGTCAAATGAACGATCAAAATCATGTTTGGGAGGCCCGCCGTGGTCCACGGATAACAAACCCAAGCCTTCTATACCCAAAACAACTTAGATAACAAATTTCAGGTTTTTGAACATGGGGAGGCCGACAGTAACACCCACCCCGTAACCCGAGTGATTGTGCACAATTGATACACTTACAGCGGAAACAAACTAAACTTTCATTAAAACTTATAATAGTCTGAGTACAACACTTTATTTATTTACAAATTTTTGGCAACTAAGAACTCCTTGATCTTCTAAAACTCCACAACTGTCAAGTAGTTTCTATAGCTTTCCTCATGACTCACCTGAGATAAGTATACTCAAAACGACGTCAGATATATACTGGTGAGCTCATACTATACAATTTTTTATAAAGACAGACCGCAGTTTACATTATATGCATACACAATATGGGCATGTGACCACATTATAGTCAGGTTGGGCCTCATTGAACCTTATAGGTCACATTTGACTTGTCACAAACCACCGTACAAGAGACATACTGGTCCTCCAGCTGTGTCCCCCTACGGCCGTCACATAGGTATGAGTGTGTGTCGCTGGACCTTATAAGCACGAAGTGCCTGTGGGTACAATACCTTATTACCCTTCCCAGAGTGACACACCTCATTAAGCATAATAGGATCCCATATACCCCTACTGACACATGCATACTGCAGCATTCTCATTATTACCGGTTATGGACGAGTATACGATCACAGTTTAAAAGACAAGTATGATGACTCACCTGATTAGCAATTGCTTAACTGCCGCTAGTACGACTGGGTTATGTCTCAAGGTCCTGACGTAATTACATAATCCTAGGTTAGGTAATGGTACACCTAACTAGTCTTTATCATGGTTGGATATTGGTTAACCCTACCTTGTTTAAGCATGGGTGATCAGTCCATGCCTAACTAAGGCTAGGCTACCCAATACCCGTCCCTGACAATAACCCTAGTACCTAAAAATAATACTAACACTACTACTACTAATATATTATTACTAATAATAAAACTAATATTAACTACTAAAAATAAATAATAAATAACTAAACATAAACTTAAACGAGAGTATACCTCAAAACTATCTACGGCACGTTGATGTAGAGTTTCCCTACTCCTGCTCCTACTCGCGCTCCAAAAACGACTACTAACAACACCCAACGGGGTATCGTATACTTAGGATTCTCTATACTAGAGCATTCCCGTTAAAGAAACTGATACCTAAACAAACTACTGAGACTCTTATTTAAAGCAAGCAAGCAGGCACCTCAAATCCCTTGGGATTTGACGTGCCTACCTACCTGCTTGACCTGCTAGCTTGCTTGCTTATATATATTAATCAGCTGCTTAACTCGTTTTTCTTGTATAACTTTTAAAATATGACGTTTTATAAAACAACGAATATGTCATTAGAACGAGCATATTTTTATCTACGTTTTAACCTAAGTTTCATTAAAAACGGAGTAAGGTAAAAAAAATAATATATTTAATTATTATTATTAACGGTCTCCTATATTAGCCAAGGTTTGTCAAGATATTTCACCTTTCACACAATCATCTTACTCGTTTAACAATATATGAAATATAAATTACATATTTCACACGTTTATAACCAACACATTAAGATTCAGGGTATTACACCGTCGGCGATGGCCCTTGCAAGTGCCCGTAGCCCAAAACTTCCGTAGACAGCCAAATAACCCGTCAGTCAAAAACTGACTTTCTAGAGCCCGTTGACGACGCCCTCTAGAAAATGCATTTTTCTGCAGCTCTGTTTCGTCGTCCGTACGCACTAAAACGCGCATAACTTTTGAACCATTTACCCGTTTAACCTCCCGTTTCTTCCTACATGCTTGTAAATTCACATTCTATCATATGAACTTTAAATCCAACATCCGGTTTAAGGAAAATATTCACTTAAGGCTCTCAGATTTATATACCCGCTTTCACTTATTCGACCCGTTCATGTTTTCGTCAAACTACTCATTTGTTTTAACCCAAAACTTACATAAACGTTATAACTATAATACTTTTACATTATCTGGGGTTCGTACTTGGGACTTATGCACTCCTTACCCGGTATGCGTTAAACCTATTCATGTCATTCATTGATACGAAAGCAAACTTTGTTAATACAATTTCAAATGCGAAAGTATTTGTCTATTAACCATGACTCACAACCGAGTCTTTAGACTATTAATCCGCGTATCCGATTCTTGATTAACATACTTATGTACAATTCTACCCATACCCGGTTATAGTACCGTAATCAATTATATATACAACCCTTCCGGGATAGTAATAAAACCACATTTTTGACCCATTCGGCCTACTTAACGTAAATCATCAATTTCATACAACCCTTCTTATTTGACTTCAATTACCATGCCTAATTAACTAGAACATAACCTTACTTAACAAACTAAGAAGTGATTCGGAAATCACTTACCTTGTGCATCCGTGTCCGTATCCACTTCCTTGTCTCCTCTTGACCCGTTAGCCTTTCATGCTTGAGTCCATGCTAATGTGATTCCTATCCTTTCAAGTCATCACAACCACATCATGGTTAGCATATGTGCTCATTCATACTAACATTCGTTTCTTTCCATGCATACATTACTTGACTTTTTATTAACCAAATACCACATACATAAGGCATAGACTAAAAGTCACCTTGGTCCATATTCACACAACTCAATTATCATCATACACGACACGTAGATCATCTACTACGATACACATGACTTCTCTACTATTACAATCATGTCTGAAGGGCTAACATGCTATACATTCATTGTTGACTTTCAGGAAGTCAAATGTCCTATTTACACACTTTCAACTTATGAACATGTATCCATCTTAATAGGGTAGACCATAATATTACATTATACGCATTACACACTCGTATTGTATGACATCTGCAACTACATGATCACTTA
Organism: Helianthus annuus; assembly: GCF_002127325.2. Lineage (NCBI taxonomy): Eukaryota > Viridiplantae > Streptophyta > Magnoliopsida > Asterales > Asteraceae > Helianthus > Helianthus annuus. The sequence goes on along the minus strand of NC_035448.2, from coordinate 22,005,861 downwards.
CTTATATACACATACTCATATACATACATAATCCGTTCCATCCACGCTTGCATTCTTATATTTACATCTACATAGTGAGTTACTAACTCATCATTTCACCAATCCAAATCATTTTCATCATATGCATATGAAATCATGATGATCACACATTAGACAATACTTAAGCATTTCATCAAACACATGGCGTGCATAACATTAATAAAGCATAATGTACAAGTATCATATGCACATCTTCCCTAGTTCATATCAAGATCATCAAGTTTTCATACAACATTCATTCATAATTAATTCTCATCCAACAAATACTCATTGTAAGTAACTTCATACATGATTATGACACTAATTTGCACATAATTCGTCTCTTACACTACACAAAGGCGTTACCCCAAGTGGGTTTTCACTTTTAGTCATCAATTCACCCAATTTCAAGCATAAATCATGTTCTATGGTAAGATCCTAACTCAAAATTACTACATTCTTCATATGAACTCATGATTGGGTCAAAACCCACTTTCTACAAATCACCAAATCAGAAATTTCGACTTACCACTCGTTAGACAAGCATAGATGATCACTTATTCGGGCACATGCATAAGATTGGCATCAATTTCATCCTTCGATTTGATAATTTTGCAGATTTTTGTCTTAGTTAGGTTTGGTTCTCCTTCTCTCTTTCTCTTCTACGCACACACATACACACACAGACCTGCACTTTGTGTTTTATTTGTTTTAAAATAAACTTTCATTCACTTATATGCACATTTAGTCCCTCTAGTTTCAACTGTTGTTTATTAACACAAAATCTTTCATTCCTTCTACACTAACATCCAGAGGCGGACCCAGGATTTTATTTCAATGGGGTCCATTTTCGGGTCGGTCCTCGTTCGGGTCGAGTTAAAGTGAAGTTTGAACTAGATTTTTAAAAAAAATAAGAAAAATGTGCTTATCAAGGATTGAACCCATGACCTTTTGGTGGAAAAGAAGGAGATTTACCATTACACCAGCTTTCTTTTTATTTTTATGGTGTCCACCTAATTGTATTTATGGGGTCCATATACAATTTAATATACCGAATCTACTATTTTTTTTAAAAAAGATTGGGGTCCGGGGACCCCGATGGCACCAATGTGGGTCCGCCCCTGCTAACATCACATTTCTTTAACTTATTTAGTCAAACTAAAGTTATGACATTACATACTTAGAACATTTAGGTAAAATAAATAAATTGATTATTTTTGGGGTGTTACAAACAACATTTAAATCGACGTTGCGGGCATCGAAAGTTGGTGTTTCCGGGTCAACCGAGGATGACGTTTTCGACCGTTTAGCTTTAAGTCTACTACTAGACGTCATGGTCGGTACGCTAGCCCACTTTGAACTTTTTCTTAAAAGCTTCCAACATCTATAGTACGTGAAAATGCCTTTCGATCCATAGCCCTCGTTAAAACACCAACGTCACCTTCTCCGTTTGACCGATTATCGTAGTTTCGTTGATAAACTTCTTGGAATGCGTGACATTTGTTGTTGATATCGGTCCATTTGCTAGAGATGGAATCTTTGTCAAGATGTTCACCTTTTCTCCACGTACTATAAAAACACTCACGAATCATGTTCCAAAATTCTGGAGGGTTTGAAAGTTTGCTACAAAAAATAAAAAAAAATAAGTGATACGTTAAAAAAAATTGACGTGTAAAAAAAAACAAGTAAAAAGATAACACTTACCCACATCGGGGTCCTCCGAAACATTGACCCACGCCGGAACCAACGTGTATTCCTCGTCCTTCGTCCAAATAACGTAAGTATGCTTACGACTAGGTTGGTTCGCGTCCTTTTTTTATGTGACCTTCTACCGCGTTTGGGTGTCTCGCGATCGGTTCGGGTTGCGTCTCCGGCACGGTATCCACCTCGGGTTCGGCTTGTTCTTGGAATGGTTGCGAAGCGCCCGGTTGGGCAAAGCCATAAGTGGGTGGCATGAAAGGAGTAGAGCCGCTCAAGTAAGCTGCGTACGAAAACAAATTCAGGTCCATGTCATGAGGGTTAAAGTTTTGTTACGGTTGGGTGGTATTTGGGTTCCCGGGTCTTGACGGAACACCAAACGGGGTTCGGAATGGATGCATAGTTAATTAGTTTATAAAAGTTGGAAGAAGTAGAGAGAAAGTTTGATAGAAAGTGAGATTTTTTTATAAAAAGTTGGATGAAAAGTAGGGTATTTATAGATTTAAATGGAAAATAAAAAAAAATTTAGATGAATATTACCGTTTGAAAATGGTTAACTCTCAAACAATGTGCAAATTTGGTGTGTTTTAAATCACGTTGGACAAGCTTTTTTCGAAAATCACGCCAAAAAAGCCTCAAGGGGTGGGGGTCCGGCGTTATGGGACGTGTTTGGGGGAAAATTTTGAAAAAATACCGCTCACTAAACAATGACAAATACCGCCCACTACGGACGGCCTTAGGGAAAGAAGTTACAATTTCCATCTTTATAGTTTCGTGAGACTCGAATTGTCACTTTTATCAATTTATTATTATTATTATTATTATTATTATTATTAATTTTGCATTTTTGCCAATGCACTTAACTAAGTTTGGTCGTTTTTTCAGTTATAAGCAACGGTATTTCAATCAAATAATTCGAACATGAGGAGGTCAAGTTCTCTACATCCTCTTTTAAGAACCTGTTTTCGGAAGCTTACACTGAGGAGGTCAAGTTCACGGTAAAAGGATGTGGTTGGGTGCCCTCGAAAGTTAGAATTTTTATGTGGAGGGCGGTGCTTGATCGTATTCCGACAAGAGTGGCGCTCAGAAAAAGAAATATTTCAGTTGGATCGGATCTTTGTGTTCTTTGCGGAGACGGGATTGAAACGGTGGACCATTTGTTTTCGGCTTGTAATAAGTCTTTGAGGGTTTGGGAACGGTTAAGCGAGTGGATGAAAATTCCTCATATCTACGCCTTCTCTATTTTTGACCTTCTGGAAGTCCATAAAGGAGTCGATGGGGACTATAAAGCTAAGGATATTGTCAAAGGTCTTATTTTGGTGACGTGTTGGGCTATATGGAAAGCGAGGAACGCGAAGAATTTTTCAGACGGGAAAGGGGATAGTGGTGAATTCTTTGGTGAAGTTAGGTCGTTAGGTTTTCTTTGGTTAAAAATCGATCCAAACACCGTAATATTGTTTGGAGAGATTGGTGTAATTACCCATTGTATATGTTGTAGTTGGTGTTTGATGCGGTCCTGTTTTTTGAGGCCGGCCGTGTTGCAATAAAATCTGCTTTTCAAAAAAAAAAAAAAAAATCGACCGTGAGCAATGAAAAGAAAAACATTTTATAGAATTAAAAAAATAAGAATAATGAAAATTTTGGAAGAAAAAAGAAAAACCGAGTACCAGAATACAAATTGTGGCACGTCATTCTTAGTGGCTCGATGACCACCCATACTATGTTTTCCGTTGGATGTTTCTTTCTAGTCAACGTTAAGGTGCCCAAACAGAAAATAACGGACACGGTCCTATACTCGTTAGTCGTTACAAATATTCAAAACCAGCCCTTTTAAATTAAAAAGTATTCTTTTTCATCTACTTTAACTTGGCCAGTGGACGACCATACTTAAAAGGTTAAGTTTCCTTTTTGTTATGCACCTTGCTTTTTGTGATTATGATTTATGAGACTCTAAGCATTTACATCTCTTTCATCATTTTTTACTTTATATTATACTAGATTATTAGACCCGTGTACTACACGGGTTTAAGGATATAAAATTATAACTTATTTAATTTTATGTTGTCTTCAAAAATTTATATAAGTGAATTTTTTTTTACCATAGATGACGTACGAGTTGGTCATGCGTAAAAACCGATTCTTTTAGAAACAAACCAACTTTACATAGAGATTGTCTTGTACTTTTATTTATCGTCATGGCAAAACATAGGACGAGAGGAAACTGTCTTCTTTTCGATACGTATCCTTCTGTTTGGCAGTATTAAACGAAATCTAGGGATAAACATTTAAGTGACAGTATTACTTCCGGATAATATGAGTGCCTCAATAACCTGATTATCCAGTGATATGACCTGTAGTAGAGTTCGATTACATAAACTATTCTTTCGATCAATATAACTCTATTTAGGATATCCGGTGAGTGTAGACTTGCATCAAAATTATTACGAAGATATTCTATCCTTAAACCCGTGTATTACACGAGTCTAATAACATTAAAAGTGTTTTTAAAGCATGGAAGTAAACCGGTTTTCAAGTATCGGACTAACCTATTCTTTACCATTTTTATTATTATAATGGAAAATAATAATTTATTTAATAGATGTTTTAAACATATAGTAAAAAATCCTTTTAAAGAATAAGAATGTATTGTCACATTAATATTATTTGAAATTGTTTATTATAAGTAGAATTGTTACTAATAACTAATTATATATTTCAGATAATTCAAAAGTAAATGATCAATATTTAAGTAGACAATAAAAACATTTATTAGTTGTTAAGGAATTTTTTATTGTTTTGTATTAAGTAATTAATATTAATAATAATAATAATATTAGTGAATTGAAGGATAGAATAATGCCATGTGGCATTATGTAAACTCTTTTATTAGTATGAAAATGCCATGTGGCATTAAGTAGACTATTTTATTAGTATTAGATTAAAAATTACTATTTTTTTTTTACTTTTCAAATAAATAATATCTTTTTTTATACTTTTATAATTACATTTTTTCTTCTCTCCACTTACGACTACTTCCGGAATATATTAAAAAAATATAGAGTGTAAATAGTGTCCCTAAAATACACAAATAGACAATAACATTTTCTCTCTTCTCAAAAACCACACACACAATGTATAATGGAAGGGATGTGAATGCTCTTAGAGGCCAGGGGTTAAGAGAACGTAAACACAACGTAGGAGATATCAAGTTTAGTCATGGTCTAGTAACGTCATTCAATCCCACCATCGGTGTGTTTAAACACTGCCGACGATATTTAGTATGACAATTTAGAAGGTTATTAATATTATTAAAGCATCCTTATTTAAAAAAAAAGAAAAAAAAACTTAACAAGTTTCACGTGTAAGATGAAAACACTTTGAAGGGTGTGAATTAAAAATTTCTATAAGGTCCCAAACAACCTCCACGATCCACCCCCAAACTTCCAAAACAAGCAAGTCACGTTTTGAACGAGAAAAGTCAAGCATCTATTCTAAAAGGCATGGACGTCATAGTCACGTTTTGAACGTCATAGTTCATAATTCAATATTGTAAAAAGTTTCGCTTCTCCGTGTTCTAAAATACAGTAACAGTGTAACACCTTAATTTTTATTTTTTTTTTACTTTAGAACACATTTAGGCTCTTTTTGGTATGGGGTAATGGCATGGACGAAGAAATGAAATGAACGAGGGAATACAGTGGATCATTACCGCTCCATATCTTGTTTGGTTACCATGTGTGAATGAAATGAATTATTAGTGTATTGTTTGGTAGGCAAGAAAACCGAATGAATAAAATCAGCGTTGAGTGGTGGTGGTGGTCGGTGGTAGTGATTGTGGGTGGTTATAGGTGGTGGTGGTGGGTGGCGGCGGTGACATGGGTGGTGGTGGCGGCGGCGAGTGGCAGTGCAGCGGCGACGGTGGTCGTTGGTGGTTGGTGGCGGCGGAGGTGGCGGTAGGTGGCGTCGGTGGTTGGTGGTGGCGGTGGTGGTGGCGTCAACGATGGTGGTGGGTGGCGGTGGCGAGTGGCGTTGGCAATTGGTCGCGGCGATGGGTGGTAACGATGGCGGCGGTGGCTGTCGGGGTGGCAAAGTAGGCGGTGGCGGGTGGCGGCGATGGTGTCGGTGGTGGGTGGTGGTGGTGGTGGGTTGTGGCAAAGGTGGTGGGTTGTTGTGTTGTTGATGAATGGTGCAAGAGGATATGGAATGGAAAAAAAACATGGGGGGTGGATGGAATGATTTTGAGGGAATGGAATGAGTTTTGAAATGGGTGATTCCATTCAATTGACCAAACAAACACCATTTTCTTCATTTCCTCGTAATCATCCATTCAATTTTGCCTCTCATTCCTGCATACCAAACACTACCTTATATTTTTATAATCTTTTAATATACTTTGTTTCTATAGACTTTTGATTATACCATTACAATGTATATATATTTTTTAGAATCTATCACAAATTGAACCACACCCATTATAATATATTACATAAGAAAAGCTGAGGTGAAACGTTGATGTGTGAAACAGAGCTTTAATGAAACAACGATATTGGAACAATGATATTGAAAGGATAATGTGTAAACAGAGTCAACAAATGTTTGAACACAGAACTGTAATAGAAGATTAACCGGCTCAATCATGAGAGCTATGCATTTGAGTTAGATAGATATGATCGCAAATATGAGTGAGAGAGATAAATTGAAATTTGAATGTGGAACCAAATTCATATATGTTATTTATAGGGAGCGAGATTGATATGTAGTTTGAATTTTGAATTTGGAGCCAGGATTTTAAATTTTGAATATGGGTAGAAGTTATGGGCAAAGGTTTGAAGTGTCTATAAACAGCTGCCCTTTTATATATGGGCAGATGTTTAAATTTTTAATAACGGACAGGCCTCTGAAAGTATTGATGTGGGCCAGACCTTTGAAAATTAAAGTGATTTTATATATTAAGGTTTATGGTGCAGTAATGACATAAGAAAAGCCTTGTTGGACAGCCTTTATGGCTGCCACCTCAGCTTTTCTTATGTCACTTGGTTTTCTCCTTTTATAGAAAAGTATAGATAGGAACAGGATCAAGAAAGAACGCCTCAAAGTGTGAGAACGGTGAGAACGATTCTCAGCCACAAGATCTTAGTGGTTTGTGGCTGAGATTGATGCGGTGACATTTTTGTAAATAATTGGGGCATTGGAACTACCAGAAGGGGTAAAATAGGAAGATCAAAATAAAGGTGCACATGCTAATCACATGTCATTTTCCCTCATCATATTTAAACGACAATTATTTTTTATACGTGATTATTTTTCGAAAAAAATTACACAATAAAACTCAGCGTTTTTTTATCTTTCTGAAGGGGTATGGTCCCAGATCTCGCGTCAGCATCGACCGCGAATGACCATTACCCTTATCAAAACCCCCACTAGCTAACAACCCACTTGTGCCCATGCGGTAACGCATCAACACAAGGGTTGAATCCAATCTATCTAGTAGCAAAGGAGGACTTACATGGAACAGGAGAACGGTAGAGTGATGCGACATAGCATCACATCTGGTATACGAAAACGGAAGTATTCACAGCGACGCGGCATCGCACCACGTCCAGTGAACACTTCTATCAATACAGGAAAGCCTTACCTTAGGCATAGAAGAAGATGAACGTAGTGGTACGGCTGACACCGCACCATACGGACATTTTCGTCACGACAAGGGATGCAGGCAAGACGACGATGCGGCTAGCACCGCATCTCGCGTATTCCTTGATCACAAGTAAGAGACGCGGTAACTTCAGATGTTACCGCACGTAGCGATGCGGCTTGCACCGCATCCTATGTACTCAAGCAAGTGGTACTGACACCACAGTGCAAGTGGCACCAATGACAGTTACCTGTCAGAGCTACGTAAGCAATGGACTGACGTGGCGTAACCTCCATAACCGACGAGCCTGACACACCTGAAAAGGGGCAGCACGTCGTCAGTCCATCCATCATCATCCTCCTCCACTCCTCGGCTATAAATACCAACCCCAAACCAGGTTTGAGGTATCTTCTCACAACTCTCTCACTACTACTACTATCTTACTTTGCTTCCCAAGCAAACTACTGATTCTCACGCCGGAGAGTGGTAACAAGGAGCACCCCCCACCCCATCCTCCTTGTTACGAGTCACGGCTTGTTTCCTTGTGCAGGAGATCAACCACCGGTGATCCAGCCAGCGATCCTCGAGAGGAAGGGATTAACCCTTCTTGACGAGACCAGTGAGTTAACCCTGCCCGGTTAACCATTGTTTCATCATTGGCGCCCACCGCTACTCTTAGCATTTTCTAATCCATCCCTTTTTCCTCTCACGATCATGACTGATCACCAAAACAATACTGCGGATAACCAAAATCCTCCAATCCCAAACCCGGTAGGGGTCAATGCCTCGACCTCCCAACCCGGACACATTGGCACGTCCACACAAAGGAGCCCCTCCTTTATGTTCGGACATGACTTATCACAGTTCCCATCTGTGATCCCACCAGGCACGACCATTCATGCCTGGTACGAGCAGCAGGCAGCTACGCTGACTGCAGCATACAACCGCGCTTGTACTGAAGCGAATATACGAGCTGGTCTTCCCCCAGCACCGCACACCCCTATTGAGCGTATTTTACAATACGACGGCAGGATCCATTCACGCCCGGCTTCAAGAAGCCGGCGTGAAGAAAGGGGATCGTCTTACTGTTCGGTCCACACCCTCAACGAGGATGATTCCTCATACGGGTCCCACACCAGAGGACCGGTACATACCCGCCTTGGCCCCCATGGCGAGGACAGGAGGCGATCAACCTCCAGACGCGGCCCCGGCATTCAGAGCCGATTGGGCCCACAACCATACACCGAAGGGTACGGTCATACCGACCCTGACGACCATAGCTACCGCGGTGATTCACATGACACCAGTAGCAGACCGGGAGGACGCAACTATGTTCCTCCCAGTCACCCCCGCAACACATACCTTAGGGCGGCAAAGCGCCCTGCGAACGAACCATACAGGCCAAAGGCAGCGGCCGAAAATTCCAAGTTCGGCACGCGGATTGCCAACGCCCAGGTCACCACGACAAAGTTCCCATTCAACGTTGGGAAATACAATGGTTCGACCGACCCGGACGACCACATGAACGTCTTCATAGGCGCGGGCATCAACGGCCAGTGGGACGAACCCACTTGGTGCAATTTTTTCCCCCAGACCCTTACGGGCCTGGCCAGGGCATGGTTCGATTCTTTGCCAGTGGGATCACTGGATTCATTCGAGGACTTGCGTACCAAGTTCCTCGCACATTTTTGCCAGCAGCGACGCCACGAACGAGATTCGTGTGACGTCATGAACATCTGGCGAAGGAACGACGAATCGCTCGAAGCATTCGTCGTCCGTTATAATAAAGAGTGCCTGGAGATAGGTGACGTGGCAGACCAGATGGCACGAAACCACTTCATCCGGGCCGTCAAAGACAGAGAGATGATCATGACCATCTCTGGCAAGGAGGGCTTGCCCAAAAAATGGGAAGATGTCATGACTGCGGTCAAGAAATACGCCCAGACACAGCGGTCACTCGAACCGCATGTGGCAAAGGCAAAACCCCAAGCCGAAAACATCCCAACAAGGGTCCAAGCGTAACAATAAACGCAACCGGGACGTTGGAAATCGCGATATTTCCAAACCATACTTCCCACAAACCAACACGTTCGACCCAAAGAACTACAACCCCGCCCGAGACAATCGGGCGTCCAAGAAAGAATCTCGGGACCGCAACTGGACCGAGATCACCATGTCGCCAAGTGAGGTCCTCCTTGCGGACCCACAGTTCTTGCGACCGGCCCAACCAATGAAGTCCAAGAAAAATCAGGACCTCACACTCTACTGTGAGTACCACAAGGACTCGGGCCACACCACCAACAGCTGCATCAGTCTCCGACTGGAGATTGAGCGCGCCTTAAAGGAGGGGAAACTGCAACATCTTTTGCCAGGTGGGCAAAAACCCACCAAGCGCATCACCCCTCACGGCGAAGGTACCTCCTCCGGGAAACGAACCATGCACGTGGCTTCCACCCACATGATCCACGGAGGCAAGGGCAGGCCGCGGAAAGCGGCAAGAAGGCCGGAATGTGACTGGAAGGACGAACAAGTCGTCTTTCCAAAAGTCCGAGGCGGACCGCGCGATAGGCGCGCCGTCGTCATTTCAGGCCAACTGGCACACTACTGCACCGAGCGTCTATTCATCGACCCGGGCAGTACATCTGATATAATCTACGAACAATGCTTCAACCAGTTCGACCAGGAGGACAAAGATCGGTTGCAAGCAGTAGATTACCCGTTAACCGGGTTCGCAGGGGAAACTGTCTTTCCCCTAGGCCAGATTACTTTTCCTGTGCGTCTTTCCAGCGGAAACCGCACAAGGACAGAAGAGGTGAACTTCATGGTTTTACCTCACACCTCCAGATATGACGTACTCCTCGGGAGAGAATCCCAAGGAGATTTCAATATGATTACGTCGGTCCCCCACTCTGCGGTTGGTTTCCCAACCGAATCGGGGGTCGCGATAATCTATGCCCGCAGGGACGTCATGATGTCGGACGAAGTACGTCCGACCAAGGTCGCAAGGCCCACCCCCAATGACCAGCCAGAAAAATGGGTTCTCAACGCGAGATACCCAGAACAAAAGGTCACATTGGGTCACGCCTTGTCCCCAACCACCAAAGCGCAACTGAAGCAGCTCCTCTTCAGAAACCAAGACATCTTCGCGTGGACACCCGCAGACATGACCGGGGTCCCACGTGATATTGCGCAGCATCACTTGAATACCATGCCAGGTATCAAGCCAGTGATCCAAGGCCAACGCCACCTTGGGTCAGCTAAAAATCAGGCGATGCAAGAGCAGATCGAAGAACTGCTCTCCGCAGGCATCCTGCGGGAAGTTAAATACCAGACTTGGTTGTCCAACCCAGTCATGGTAGAAAAACCGTCCGGGGGCTGGCGCATGTGCGTCGATTACAAAGACCTTAACAAAGCCTGCCCCAAGGATTGTTACGCGCTTCCAGAAATCGACGAAAAGGTCGATAATCTCGCACCATTCAGGTGGAAGTGTTTCCTCGATTGCTACAAAGGATACCATCAAGTACAAATGGCAATCGAGGATGAAGACAAAACGGCATTCCGGACTCCCACCGGAAATTACTGCTATACAAAAATGCCGTTTGGGTTGCGCAACGCGGGCTCAACCTACCAAAAGTTGATGAACGACACTTTCCGCGGCCAAATAAGCAAAAGTGTCGAAATCTACATGGACGACCTGGTCGTCATGAGCATGGAAGAAGATACCATGCTCACAGATATCGAAAGAACATTCCAAACTCTGCGAAGCGTTAACATAAAGCTCAATCCAGGGAAATGCTCGTTTGGAATGGAAGAAGGCAAGTTCCTTGGGTTCATCGTGACTAAAGATGGATTCAAGGTAAACCCGGAGAAGGTCCAGGCGATCGAGCGCATGCCATCGCCTTCATCGATGAAAGATATGCAACGGCTAGCCGGCAGGCTAGCGGCACTCAACAGATTCTTAGCCAACCACGCAGCTAAGTCTTATCCGTTCATCAAGACACTGCGGAGCTGTTCAAAGAAAGAACAATTCCAGTGGACCGCAGAGGCTGAACAGGCCTTCCGGGAAATGAAGGAGTGTTTGATACAACTCCCAACTTTAACCGCACCACGCAAGGATGAGCCACTCATACTATACCTATCCGCCGCGGACAACGCGGTGGGTGCGGTACTAATTGTGGAGCGAAAGGGGGTTCAAACACCCATCTACTACATCAGCAAGATGCTCAACGACCCAGAGACGAGGTACTCAATAATGGAGAAATTGGTGCTAGCATTAGTGCACGCTTCAAGACGGTTGCGACGCTACTTCGTAAACCACGTCATCACAGTGCTAACCAATTACAGGATCAGCCCGATCCTCTCCAAACCCGACATCTCTGGGCGATTAGCGAAATGGGCCATTGAGCTGGGCGCGCACACGATACATTATAAACCGCGCCCCGCGATTAAAGGCCAGATCTTAGCTGATTTCGCCGCCGAAGTACCGGTGAATCGCATCCAAGAATGCGAAGAAGCACAAACTCCTGCACCAACGCCACCCTCCTCAGAGACATGGGCACTCTTCACAGATGGTGCCTCCAACGATGAAGGAGCGGGTGCAGGTCTGCGACTCGTCAGCCCCGACGGCCAAGAACTCACATATGCAATCCGCCTCGAATTCAAAAGCACAAACAACGAGGCAGAGTATGAGGCTCTGTTAGCAGGGCTACGTTTAGCAGTCAAAATCGGCGTGCAACATCTGGAAGCCCACGTCGACTCTTTGTTAGTTGCAGGCCAAGTACGCGGCGACTATGCCGCAAAGGGGGATATCATGATCCTCTACCTCGAACAAGTCCTGCAACTAAAATCCAAATTCGCTTCATTCAATATTCGCCATATTAATCGAAGCGAAAACAAGTCCGCAGATGCACTATCAAAACTTGCATCTACCAGCTTCCAACACTTGGCAAAGGAGATACGCATCGAAATCCTGCAAAATCCTTCGGTACCCCTGCGCCAAGTCAACGTCATTCAATACGGTTCAACATCATGGATGACACCTATTATCGCATATCTACAATCCGGTGTGACTCCCGAAAGCAAATCAGAAGCACGCAAACTACAATACAAAGCGTGCCATTATCAAATAGGAGACGGTATCTTATACCGCAAGTCATACCTTGGGCCACTACTACGATGCGTCAACCCCCAGGATGCCACATACCTCATTCGAGAGATACACGAGGGCATATGTGGCATACACGCTGGACCACGCATGGTAGTGGCCAAAATCATGAATGCCGGGTATTACTGGCCCGGCATGCACCTGGACGCCGTCAAAGAGTTGCGCAAGTGCATCGACTGTCAACGTCATGCTCCAAAAACCTTGCGGCCAAAAAACAACTTAGTCCCCGTCACAACCGCATGGCCCTTTCAGAAATGGGCAATTGACGTTGTGGGACCTTTCCCTGACGCTCCAGGTGCGGTTAAATTTATCATAGTGGCGGTTGACTACTTCACCAAATGGGTAGAAGCAAAACCACTGGCCTCAACCACTGCTATGATAACAAGAAAATTCATTTGGGAACACATCATCTGCCGTTTCGGATTACCAATGTGCATTGTCACCGATAACGGCACCAACTTCGCTGCCGACGAATTTCAAAAATGGCTAGAGGAACTACACATTGAGCACATATTCTCCTCAGTCGCACACCCGCAAGGGAACGGCCAAGTCGAGAGTATCAATAAAAGCCTAGTCGAAGGGATCAAGGCACGGTTGGGAACGGCCAGGCATGGCTGGGTCGATGAACTCCCAAGTATCTTATGGGCTCACCGCACAAGCCCAAAAACAAGCAATGGGGAAACACCCTTCAGCCTAGTCTACGGTTCAGAAGCGGTGATCCCCGCAGAAGTAGGTCTCCCCTCTCCTAGAATGTTGGCTATTGAAAAACTAGACAACAACATGGAACGCAGGATCGATTTGGACCTCTTGGAAGAACGGCGCGAAAACGCTGCCATCAACGAGGCCAAATATAAATCCAAACTTGAAAAGTACTACAACGCGCGCGTCCGCGTTTGTACTTTCAACCCAGGAGACTACGTCCTACGCGACAATGAGGCATCTAATGCCGATCGCCCAGGCAAACTCGCCCCCAAGTGGGAAGGACCCTACCTCATCAAAGAGGTCTTAGGGAAAGGCGCGTACAGATTGCAAACACTAGAAGGCGAACCTATCGCACGCACATGGAATGCACAACAGCTTCGACGCTGTTATATGTAAGCCATGTTCTTACATTTCTCTATGTAACCTATCGGGCCGCAGGCCATTTGCAAATCAATAAATAAGCAATTTTTTACATTATTGTTTGTTATTACTATTACAAATGCGTGTTCCACTTTGCGGTATCCCAAAAACAGATTGGCAAAATCTTCATTCGCGATACCCATACAAAGTGGTAACCACACACAAATATTGTAATAGGCCAGCAAAAGGCAAACAGACTTGCATGTTTTATCCGGCCGGATACACAAGTTTTTGTTAAACACTTAACACAATTACTGAGCCCAAAACGGCAAACAATGGAATTGACGCGGACTCATACGACAAAGGTATGGAGTACACTCGACCCCATTCACAAATGGGTAGAGTTCCGGTAATATAAGCTTTTACAAAGCTTAAGCAATTCTAAAACCCTCACACGGTACATAACAGAATTGATGCATACCCATACAACAAAAGTATGGAGTGTACTTGACCCCGTTCATAAATGGTTAAAGATTATGCATACACACGTTCAGACATGCAAGAATTAAAAACACTTGTACAAACTGAACAACGAAACTTTATATTCAAAAAATTCAAGTATCCACATGATGCTTACTGAATTTACATAAAGTTCCTATTCTATACAAGAGGAATACAAAAAGGAGGCACACTCGCCAACCTAAACCCTATTTTGTACCGCTGGTACCCGCGTCTCCTCCGGCACCACCAGCGGGTTCTTCCTCTTCCACATCAGGATAAAGCATCCGCAAGCGGTCAACATAGTCCGCAACCTCCAAACACTCGTCCAGCTCCCCTACACAGGCAAGGGGCGTATCATAAAAGGAGGCTACGGCCGCTTTCAGACGACCTTCGGTATCCACATCACGGAACCCGGATGCCTGATCAGTATAGCCGCCTGCGGATAACACATTGATATGCCCAATGCAGCGGTTATAACCAGCCTTGAAGCCAGCATCGCGCGCACGTTCCTTAACCAGGTCCAGACCAGATGAGGTCTCAGGGGCGTTCATGATAGCCTCGACAATCTGCAATGAAAGGATCATAAGTCTTGAATACTAATCCAAGCAAATATAAAGGCAAGGGATACTTACACGCGCGATACCGTGAGTCCGCAACCACTCACGGTCAGCTTCCAGCTGGTTAAAAGAGGACACCAAGGCATCCTTGGCCTCAGCAGCAGCGTCGGCCCGCTTCTCCGCAGCAGACACGCGGGCAGTAAGGTCTGTAACTGCGACCTCCCGGGCCTGAACCTCAGCCTGTTACAAAAACAGCAAAAAGTTCACTCGGTGAATATTTTCAAAACAATAAAGACGAAAGCAACAACGTTAAAAGAAACGTACCTGCAGGCTTTCAACAACTTTGCCTAAACGAATGCGCTCCGCATTCGCCTCTTCAAGAGCCTTAGAAGCACGGCTCTCCTTCTCTGCGGCCTCTTCATGGGCCTTTGAGGCACGAGCCCCGGCTTCTTTGGCCTCTTCAAGGGCTTTCAAGGCGTCGGCCTTCGCCTGCAGCGCTTTAAAAGAAATGGCCTCCGCCGCAGCTTTCTCGCTGCCCAAGGCAACGTTTGCCGCCTTGACATTCGCCAACTCCTGCCGAGTATGAAACAGAACGTTATTCTGCTTAGCCCAAGATTCATTCCATTTCTTGCGCTCATTGGACAACTTTTCGTTCCAACTCTTGCGCTCATCAGCAAGGAGTTTAGCAAGTGTACGCACCTGTTTCAGCTGGGCAGTGGCAGCCCACTCAGAAGTCTGCTTCTGCTTCTCAAAAGCAGCTTTGTCCTTCTCCAGCTGCTCCGCACCCGCACGGGCAGCCTGGACCAGCTTTTCCGCTTCTGCCCGCATACGAGCAGCATCCTCCTCGCGGCGGCCCAGCACCTTATAATCTTCCAAAATGGCATTAGCCACAATGGAAGTCCCCAAGAGCATCGATGAAAGCTGGTTAATACGCAGCTCTCGGGGTGCGGCACGGGCGCGCTCAACTTCAAAGGGGGTCCCCAGACCACCCAAAATCTCCTTACAGGCCGCAGGATCATTCGAAATATCATCCCCCTGCATAACAGTCCAGGGGGGTCGGTGATACATAGTACTGCGACCCTGGGAGTATGTGCGGTAATAATACTCCAACTCAGACTCCCCAGGCTGAATTGGAGGCCCATCAAAACCCGCACCACCGGCACCAACACCGGTAACCTTCGCCCCAGCAGCAGAGCTCTGTGGCTCAGTATCAGTCTTCTGCGCCTCCGCATCAGACTTTCCTTTCCCAGCATCAGAAAACCGCAGATCCAAATTATCCCCATCAGGGGGACTAATAAGATTGTTGGATGAATCCACGGTATCAAAAATCTGGGTTGCCACATTCTCTGCGGTACCCTTTGTCCGCACAGTCGACTCCGACACCACCTTGGCAGGGGGTGTCGACGGCACCTCCGTTGCACCCGCACCCGTGGCACGCGGGGGGGACTCCGGAGCATCGAAGATAGAAAAATCTTCATCTTGAGGCTCTGCAAAAAAGTCAAATAGCTATCAAAACTAGTTACACAACAGTTAAGACTAGATAGCCTACACTTACCAACGACAACCGCAGGTTTTTTCTGCGTCGGAGCAGACCTTTTGGTTACTAGTCTCCGACGTTTGGTTTCAACACCACCAGCAGCTTTCTGCTCTGGCCTCCTCTTCTCACCAATCACAGGGGGACCCGCAGCTGTCCCTCCCGCAACCGCCTCTTCTGCCTGCTTCTTTGCAGCACCAGAACGTGACTCCGCGGCTATACCCAAACCCTTAAGGGTATCAGATACTATCACATAATCCTTGTGTCGACGAAAAGAGGAATGAGAGATACCTGCTGCCTGCGGCACCAGATGAGGCACAGTAGTGACCTCCTTTATCTTCTTTTGGCGAAAGCGCACGCCCTTCACAGTTTGCCTCTTTGGCACACCTTTCGCTTCGGGGTCCCCCAAGGCCCCAAGATCACCTGCATGGAATCAATACGTCAATAAACCAACATTATCAACACAAGTGACAAAGCTTGGATATTATACCTTTGCCTGACGGCAACTCAACTGCCAGCGCAGCCTCAGTAGGCACCCGGAAGTTGCTACGGATGATAGTATTGTGATCCTCTTCACCATCCGCACAAACCACGGTCTCAACCGTACCCAGGAAATCCGGGGCAAACATCCTCCATGCAGGAGCATTTTCTGATAGCAAACACAAATATCAGTAACGCACACAAAAATAAGGAACGTAAACAGATAAAAAGTACGTACCACCGCTCTTCTCCCGCACCACGGGTTTCGAGTTCTTGCTCCTCCTCAGCATCATACGCAACAGCCATAGTTGCGTATTGGTCAGCTTCACGGTCTCAATGGTCTGCAACTGAGGAAACCATTCCACTGATTTCGAGCTAGGGACCGCAATGGTCTCCGCGATGATCGTCTCGGTCACGTTCCGAAACGTCATATCTGCAACAATGGCAGCAGCTTTGATGTAGAAGAATTTCTTCTTCCACATCGTCATCCCCTTGGGGGGAGTCATCAGCTTGGGGGTACCGTCTCGTTGACGGAAAGAAAAGAACCCCATGGACACTGTCATCTGATAGAACCGTCGGAAATCTCCGACGGTAGGCTCTATACCAAGAGCACGGAAGGTGAACTCAAAATTTCGAATCCGAATCATACCAAACGGACTCACCTGAGAAATGTGGACCTTGTACCACTCCAAGACATCCACGACAAACACCGTCAACGGTAACCGGAGATTACAGTCACCAAAAAAGTCGGTCCACATGGTCACATAACCTGCCGGAGCGTTGGCACCAGTATCACCCTCCGATGGATATTGAGCCCCATATTCAGGGGGCATTTGGACAGTAAGCATAAGATTGTCAAAAGACTTCTTGGTCCACCTTAACGCCGGTAAACCAACACCGGCAGCCCCCTCGTCTTCTTCCTCAGCCACTATCGGCTGTTCAGGGTTTTCACCCTCCACATTGTGTGGATTCGATGGTTCAGCCATAAAAAATATTCAAGAAACAAAAGATGGTGAACGGAAACACCCGCAACCTCACCGGAATTTCAGAAAAAATAGTCGGAGAAGACAGAACAGTTTCTTTCTCAAACGGCAAATTTTTTTTGAATTTTCGAACAAGTGAGGGGAAACCACGAACGGTTTCCCCTTATATACCCATCGCAATTAATACGGAGGGAGAAAACAAATGATCACGTTCAAAAAGAGCGAATCATAAGACACCACGTGTCGAGCGCCGTTTCCGCTGACGGTTATCACGCGCGCGTGGCCGCCCACGCGCCTGACACAAGAGACGTTTACACTCTTCGCTACAGTGCATTTAATGCCTCGGGCAGTGCAAACGTCCTTTCATTTCAGCACATGCCAGGAAGATCTCACCAACTTCCACCAACTCACACGTGCGTCCAGCCACGTATGCAACAAAAAGCGACTACATTATCCAATTATAAGCGGCATGCGGTTTCTCTGGTATACCGCACCATAACCCATACCGCATGTCGTTTTTTAACATACCCCTAAAAATAGGTAAAAACATATATCTTTACACTATAAGGGGGTATAATACCTATCCGCACTACCCACGAGCACACGTGGAATATGCGGACTTCCCACACACGCGCCCGTTCAGGTGTGTCAGATGCTCAGAACCAGCGCTGGCCGTTGGACTGAACCGCATCTCAGACATAGGGGAACTGCATTGCCTTCATTTTCTTCAAGCTTCAAATCCCTCCTGCCCGGTTCACAACCGCAGAGGGTACATGAACACCTTCTTTAACAAAAGGAAGGAAGGGTATGCACACGAACGCACATCAGCAACCCTGTCTCCTGAACCTTCAAGAGCTACATCCGACCCACACCCACTTCGAGCAAATGTGGTAATACAAAACCGCAGACACTCACGAGGAGCTACGGACATAACCATAGCTTCCGCAGAGTGGTTGCTACGGAAGAGCCAAGCTCACTCCACATCACCGAACACATGCTACTGCATGGCAAACTCGGTATTGGAGCGGGAAGGTAAGTGGCTCCAAAACGAACGCAGAACAGCGCTCTAAATAAACTCTCGTCGAATAACAAGCGTCCGAACAGCGGTAACAAGTCTGCTTATGACTTTGTTAACCCGATTATGGGCCGCATAGAATAAACAATGGTGGGCATACCCTTGCCTATGACCATGTTTATTTACCCATAGTAGGAATATACATTGTTCGACCAAACATGGCCAACAATGACGCAACGAGGTAACCGCAAAGAACGTGCGGTTACTAGAGAGCTATGACGATAAACACGAAAACCCCACAAAAAAGGGATCGTCGTCTCATAACTCAATACTGAACATAGAGCTCGAGCAAAGCACTTGCAAGCATCAACAACTTTTGATCCCAGTCTCAAAGATTGGTCCAAAAGTTTTCTTTTCTTCTTCATACACCAATTCAACAATTGGTATGAAGAAAAGCCCACCTTTAAAGGATGGGAAACCTCCACACACCTTCGAAACACCATCTCAGAGGTTGGTTCGAAGTTTGTGCAGCATTACTAACAAGGTCTCTAAGAGACCTTCGGCACAACAACAGGTGGCAGACCACCTGGTGACATAAATCGGCTGAGAATCTCGCATCAGACGAGATTCCTTCACCGATACGGAAGAGGCGTCAGATGACCCTTCCGGACCTCCAGCTTCATTTACATACAGAAAAGACCACACATGGTCTAGGATCTTCTCCAGACTCCAAACTACCTTCCAAACACCATAGTCCAGTACTCCTCCCACATACACCTTGTATGTGGCAGCAACACTAGACTGGGGGACTTGAAGGGGTATGGTCCCAGATCTCGCGTCAGCATCGACCGCGAATGACCATTACCCTTATCAAAACCCCCACTAGCTAACAACCCACTTGTGCCCATGCGGTAACGCATCAACACAAGGGTTGAATCCAATCTATCTAGTAGCAAAGGAGGACTTACATGGAACAGGAGAACGGTAGAGTGATGCGACATAGCATCACATCTGGTATACGAAAACGGAAGTATTCACAGCGACGCGGCATCGCACCACGTCCAGTGAACACTTCTATCAATACAGGAAAGCCTTACCTTAGGCATAGAAGAAGATGAACGTAGTGGTACGGCTGACACCGCACCATACGGACATTTTCGTCACGACAAGGGATGCAGGCAAGACGACGATGCGGCTAGCACCGCATCTCGCGTATTCCTTGATCACAAGTAAGAGACGCGGTAACTTCAGATGTTACCGCACGTAGCGATGCGGCTTGCACCGCATCCTATGTACTCAAGCAAGTGGTACTGACACCACAGTGCAAGTGGCACCAATGACAGTTACCTGTCAGAGCTACGTAAGCAATGGACTGACGTGGCGTAACCTCCATAACCGACGAGCCTGACACACCTGAAAAGGGGCAACACGTCGTCAGTCCATCCATCATCATCCTCCTCCACTCCTCGGCTATAAATACCAACCCCAAACCAGGTTTGAGGTATCTTCTCACAACTCTCTCACTACTACTACTATCTTACTTTGCTTCCCAAGCAAACTACTGATTCTCACGCCGGAGAGTGGTAACAAGGAGCACCCCCCACCCCATCCTCCTTGTTACGAGTCACGGCTTGTTTCCTTGTGCAGGAGATCAACCACCGGTGATCCAGCCAGCGATCCTCGAGAGGAAGGGATTAACCCTTCTTGACGAGACCAGTGAGTTAACCCTGCCCGGTTAACCATTGTTTCATCATTTCCAACGAATATACTATTGATATACTTTTCGAAAAAAATTAACTGGGTTTTTATGGCGTTTTTCTGAACTGGGTGTTTTATGGCGTTTTAGACTATGTATTTTCATGGCGTTTTTCTGAACTAGGTTTTTTATGGCGTTTTAGACTATGTATTTTCATGGCGTTTTTCTGAACTAGGTATTTTCATGGCGTTTTTTCTGAACTAGTTGTTTTTATGGCGTTTTAACTTGCTATTTTAATGGCGTTTTTTTAATTGGGTGTTTTTATGGCGTTTTATTTGAACACTCTGTTCATGTGAGTGAGTTTTTTTTGACAATATTACTGCTTAGTTTAATTTAACATCAATGTCATATGTCAACACCAAAATCGCTCTCACCGTTCTCACACTTTTCACCGTTTTCTCTAAATCCTGATCCTATATTAAAAAATTATAGAGTGTAAACAGTGTCCCTAAAATACACAGATGAACAATAACATTTTCTCTCTTCCTAAAACCACAAACACAATGTATGATAAAAGAGATATGAATGCTCTTAGAGGCCAGTGGTTAAGAGAACGTAAAACCACATGTTTGGTAAAAGAACGTAAACATAACGTGGGAGATATCGAGCTTAGTCATGGTCTAGTAACATCATTCAAAATATAAATAAAAAAATTATTTAGCATATTTGGAAGGTGTCATACTATTTAAGAAGATATTTATTAACTTATACAACTATTTTCTTAAACTTATATAATATTCATACATAAACAAATATGAGAATAGCCTCAAAGTTCACCAAAATATAAATAAAAAAATATTATGCATATTTGGAATCTTCAATAATTAAATTTCATATGCATTTCGAGAAACACTTTAGAAAAATATTACGTCACTACAAAGGACACGTGTTCACCTGTTACACAACTACTTTCACCCAACCCACACAATGCAACAACACACCTTTTCACACCCCCACAACAACACACGTTATATATACGACCCTTCACCTTCTCCCTCACTTTCGATATCATTCATTCCTTCAATTCATTCACCCACATTCATTAAACCACTCTCTACAAAAATGACGAAACAAAATTCCGGCAACTCCACTCTTCTCCGGCGACAAAAACTCGCCGTACTCCTCCACAGCTCCGACCCAAACATTATGATCACAACCAAACATCAACAAGACAACAACGATGGTAGTTTCGACCACCGTCAAAGCAACGCTTCATTACCAAGCCCCAACAGATCTTCATCTTCATCTTCATCTCCGGTTCATTATTTTATGTCACCGGTTAATCATATAACCTCACCATATACCAAATCTCCTTGGAGTATTCCATA
This sequence comes from Helianthus annuus, assembly GCF_002127325.2. Classification (NCBI taxonomy): domain Eukaryota; kingdom Viridiplantae; phylum Streptophyta; class Magnoliopsida; order Asterales; family Asteraceae; genus Helianthus; species Helianthus annuus. Next base: position 21,984,130 of record NC_035448.2, on the reverse strand, counting down.
CCCTAACAATATTAATGCTGTTAATAATAATAATACAGGCCTGATTGGGTCTTTGGTACGTGAAGAAGGACACATTTATTCGTTAGCGTGTTCTGGTGATTTGTTATATACGGGTTCGGATTCGAAGAATATTCGGGTTTGGAAGAATTTGGTTGAGTTTTCGGGTTTCAAATCGAGTAGTGGATTGGTGAAAGCAATTGTTGTATCTGGTGACCGGATATTTACCGGTCACCAGGATGGTAAAATACGGGTTTGGAAGTATTTTGATAGTAAGAGGAAAGCTTATAAACGGGTTGGTAGTTTACCAACCACGAAAGATTATATAAAGAGCTCGATGAATCCGAATAACTACATTGAAGTAAGGCGGCGTCGTAATGTGCCATGGATTAGGCATTACGACGCCGTTGCGTGCATGAGTTTGGATGAACAACAAGGGTTGTTGTATTCGGGGTCATGGGATAAGTCGATGAAAGTCTGGAGACTTTCTGATTCCAAATGTTTGGAATCAGTAAACGCCCATGACGACGCTATTAACAGCGTCGTTGTGGGGTTTGACGGACTGGTTTTCACCGGGTCCGCCGATGGGACGGTGAAAGTGTGGAGGAGAGAGTTGGTCGGTAAAACGACCAAACACCTCCTCGTTTACACACTTTTGGATCAGGACAGCGCGGTGACGTCCGTGGTGGTGAACATGAACACCACGGACGCCATAGTGTACGCTGGGTCCTCAGACGGGTTGGTAAACTTTTGGGAAAGGGGGAAGCAAACGCTGTCCCATGGCGGCGTTTTGCGGGGGCATAAACTCGCGGTTCTTTGTCTAGCAACCGCGGGTAGTTTGTTGTTTAGTGGGTCCGCGGATAAGAGTATTTGCGTGTGGCGGAGAGAGGGTGGCGGGATTCACACGTGTTTGTCGGTTTTATACGGACACACCGGACCGGTGAAGTGTCTAGCGGTTCAAGGACGGTTTGAAGAACAAGAAGATGATGATGATTATCGGAAAGATCAAGAATGGGTGGTTTATAGTGGCAGTTTGGATAATTCGGTTAAGCTCTGGCGCGTGTCGGAACAACCATAGATAAGCAATGCTAAATGGTGGTTATGACGTTTGGAAATACAAGGAGGTGACGGAACGCGCCGCCGTATGGTGGTGGGGGTGGTGTTTTGCTTGTTGGTATGTGTCAAGTTTTGTGTTTCCGCAAATTGAATGGGTCACATTACTCAGTGCAAGTACAAGAACGTGTTTGAAAATGTTTTGTTTTTTAATTTATTTAAATGTAAATGTAAATGGATCGAGAATTGGAGATCATGGTTTCTCTCTCAAAATATATAAAAACGAAAAAATGTAATATGTATGTAAATTTATATATGGTAAATGTAATTGGATGGCTTGGGTTTATACATGTTATCAGTGGATGGCTTGGGTTTATATATGTTATCAGTGGTAGACTTAGAATTTTTTTTTTAATGGAGTCTATTTTTTTAGGTGTTCAAAATTTTCATAACAAAACATTAAAATTTTCGGGTCGGTTCTTGTTCGGGTCAGAGGAAGGTTTGAATTAAATTAAAAAAAAGAACAAGTTATACAAAGATTGATCCCATGACCCCTTGTTGGTAAAGAGTGAGATTTACCACTACACTAACTTTCCTTTTCTTTTTATGGTGTCCACCTAATAGTATGTATGGGGTTCTTACAAAATTTCATATACTGGTTCTACTAATTTTTTAAAAAAACATTGGGGTTCGGAAACCTCGACTCACTCTACAAAGGTCCGCCCCTGCATGTTATTATGTTAACATATAAGATGAATTGACTGTACAGATAGATATGGTGGGTTTCATCGTTTCGACTCCATTTGGATTCGAGATGCTAGAAACCGTCCAACCCAACAACAAGATTCGATCCAAAGTTTTGTTACAACAAACATAATTTGTCGATAGTAAGTTACCCGTTGACAAAAAGTAGTTTATTTAATTTTTAGCTTTTTGATTGTATTTATTTGAACAAACGTATGTGTCTAATTGTTTTGCCTGTGTATGAAAGTCTTGCTTTAAAAGAAAACAAATATTCAAATTAGTTACAATTTGTTGAGGGGAAGAAACAAGATTAATTTAAAATTTGTACCAAGTTACTATAAAGACCTATGTTAAATAAAAAGAACGGAAGGAAGCAATCCCACGTTCTAGGCTTCTAGCCGTTGGCTATGTCACTAAATAATAGATCTGAGTGCACCTTTTTCCCCAAACTAAATATTTTCCTTGATAGTTGGCTATTAGTTATTCAACTACTTTTTTGATGGTAGAGCCGGGGGCGCGGGGGGGGGGGGGGGGGGGGTAGGGGATCAAGAGTTCGAACTAGTGTCATAACATTGTCGCCATTCTTTAGGGTAGACAGGTTGGTTAAGCTAGTAGCTTTACTAGTGCAAGGGTTGAGTTTGTTTGAGGAGGTTGTTGACATTGTGATTGGTGAGTGAGTTTTGATTGGTTGGGGCATTCAACTTTTTTAAAATTGAAGATAAAATAAAATAGTTTATGGTATGGGTAGGTGTCGCCAGCGTTTACTAGCTACTAGGTACTTTAAGCGAAATTTGATACGGCGTGTGTTGTCGGGGTTAAAGATTCATACCCTTGAGTGCCCCTTCCTAAGAGCTCTAAGGGGACTAGGGGTGGAATCACTAGTGATGGATTCCATCACTCCCACTATCCAATCAACTAATGCCATGTCATCAATCCAATTTCCATCACTAGTGATAGAAATTGACTAGGGGTGGAATCACTAGTGATGGAATTCCATCACTCCCTCCCAATTTTTTTAATTTTCATTTTAAATTTAGAAAATAAAAATAAAACACTAAATTAAAAATTTAGAAAATAAAAATAAAACACTAAATTAAAAATTTCGCTAGAATACAACTTAATAACCGCATTGCAAAAAAATTGCAAACACTCACGTGAAGTTCTTTCAGACATAGCTAGGTATTCATCATATTGATCGGGTGGGTTACCCGTCGCTAGTTGGCGAATGGCGGACGTGCATTTTTGAATCGGCGTGAAACTTGGTTTGCCCCTCGCATCGTAACCTTCTTGAAACCATCCCTCGCTTGCCTCGATGTCTCCAACAATCTTTAAAAATAATTCTTTGGGTAAACGAAAACGATCTCTAAACGTTTCGGAATTGTATAGCGGGTTTTCCACAAAATAATCGTTCATCAAAACTTCGTTGGCACGTATACGATCACGGCCGACCATCTTCTTCTTTGGGCGGGACGACTCGGCATCAAGCTCGTTATACACCGACACAAAATACTTTAGTGTGTCGTTGTCGGAAGACGACTCGGAATCGCTAGACATCGGAAACGTCGAATCGGTAGGGAATTCCATTTGAGAAAGATATAAAAAATTGGGTGAAATGGGTTTAAAAGATATAGATAAAATTGGGTGAAATTGGGTGAAATTGGGTGAAATGGATGAAATGTGGATATATATATATAGATAAAATGGATAAATTTTTTTTTTTTTTTAAAAAGTAACCGTTGAACCAACCAACGGTAATATAACGTTCCATTTTTCGATTGTACAACGCGTTATACAATGCACGCGTTAAAAAAAAAACGCGTTTTGTTGATGGTGGCGGCGGTGTACAAAACGCCCATCACGCGTTTTGGGGCTTCATCACGGGACCGCCCCGGGTTCCCTAATGGTAACAAGTAATGATTAACAAAAAAGTATTTTGATCCATGGTCTATTGTTGCATAATTATGATGTAAAAACATGTTGGAGTTGAACTCAAATAATATAAAAGATATTTCCTTCACTGATATAAACAGCCATGGACCCTACTGGACCGGATTCGAAAGTTCTTATTTTTATTGCCTTTGCCACTCTACCAAATGGTGGGATGAGTCACATATTAAACAAAAGAGAAAACAATTCTTTATACAAATAAAAATCCAAAATATTAGGAACATAAAAATATTACATTAAAAGCTTGCAAATACTTCTAAATATTTGAAGTTCATACTTAAATAGTTTGGGTGGTGAGGATTCACATAAAACTCAAAGTCGTATAATACTTGATCTTTTTGGACGGTGAGGATTTCAATAGAACTCCTAAAGATAAACTTTCAGTAACATGCTTTTGTTGGTGTTATGAAATCATGTTTTTAGATTAGTAACTAGAAAACTACTTAGAATCCTTATCTAGTGTAATGTTTAGCATAAGTATGTAAAAAGTTGATTGTGTGTTGATCTTCTAAGTTCTACAAATCATTTTTCTACATTAGTATTCCAAGTTTTACATGAAATCTACAAGCTCTTAAATTTTAAGATTATTAAGCTTAATGTATTTTGGTAATCATATTTACACAGTGTTTCTAATCTTTAATCTTTTTGTTTTTATAAAAATTAGCTGAAAAGACGACCACTCGTATCCAAAATTACTTGGTGTGACCCATTTCCGATCCTCACCATAAAACTTTCTATTTTTTAAGGTTCTGAAATAACGATAAAATCAATCTAAAAACAACTATAAAATAATGCACTTCGGGTTTATGGTGAATCAATTTCAAAAATACATATCTCGTGGTGGTAGTTGTATAAGTCGACACATGTTGCGACTTATCTATAACTAATTGCATCAACTAATACCCTTCAAACAAGATTAGCTTTTGCTCCTAGAGTATAAACTGTTGTGAACCAACAAGCATTATGGTTCAAAACCAGTGTGCCGAGCAAACTCGTTTCCAAGCACATGGCTCTTAGATAGAAGGTTACAGGTTTAAACCCCAACCCTGGGCAAGGGAACAGATTTAGAAATTCACAAGATTTGTCAAAATTTCTTACAAAGGAATGAAAACAGGTCAGCTTACCTCTCTTCCTATGTAACGATTGATTAACATCTCACTCCAGGTAAGCTCTTCCTGTCATGTACAAATGGATAATGATAAATAGATATAACAAGGGCTTTTCATTACACAAAAGTTGCATGATATAGCTTATCAAATAAAGTCTGTTTTACATCAATAGAAAACCATAAAATTAAATACTGATACCGGTACCGATGTTGATCAGTCGATACCGGCTTGCTTCGTCACCATACTGCTATTTCAAGTACAACTCCATCTTCAATAAAATTTAAATCAGAATGTTGAGAAAAAAATTAAACGCACCCGGTATTTCGTTTTTGTATAAAAACGAAACTAACGAATGAAATTTACAAGAGAAAAATAAAACTATAGGCCTAAATTTCACACCCCCAAAATACCACAAGCGGAGACCCCCGCGAGGCGTATGACGTATCAGAATCCAGCCACTAATCACATTGAATCCATAGTAATGTAATAAATTCAAAATCTTATTCAACGCGTCTCCCACGAGATGATCAATCGGTTTAGACAAAAATTCTATTTCTTTCTCCATTTGCCTCGCTTCTTGTAGCGCGACAATTTTTTTGTTTTCGGTGTTCCTTTCTTGCATTGTCTCCAAACGCCTATGACCGATGTCTCGAATGTCTTGTAAGCGTCGGTTCATCTGTTCGAAATCTTCCTTCATTTCAAAATTAGCCGAAGATGACTCCGCCTTTCCCCCTTTTTTCCCGCTTCTTCTACCAGGCGGTCGGGCCGACTCCACATCCTCGTCGTCGTCCAAATTAATGTTTAAGTCGACGTTACGAGCATCGGTAGTGGGTGTCTCCGGATCAACGGAGGATGATGTTTCGGACTGTTTTGCTTTACGTCTACCACTAGACGTCATGCTTGGTACGTTAGACCATTTAGGACTTCCGCGTAAAAGCTCCCAACATTTCAAGTATGTGAAAACGCCTTTCGTTTGGTTGTACTCTTCCCCAGTTATCCCTCGTGCGTTGGAAAACTTCTTGGAACTGATGACGTTTCTGGTTTATATCAGTCCATTTGCTTGATAACGAATCTTTGTCCCGATACTCACCTTTACCCATCGCTTTAAAAAAAGTTTCACGAATTTTATTCCAGAAAATTGGTGATGTTTGATAGTTTGCTACAAAAATATAAAAAAAATAATGTTATATTCTTAAAAAATAAAAATAAACGGTTAAAAATTATTTAGAGTTAATAGCCAAAATGGTCCCTGAGGTTTGCTCACTTTTGCCACTTTAATCCAAAATCCAAATTTTTTAAATCTGGGTCCCTGAGGTTTGCATTTTTTTGCCATTTTAGTCCAAATTTCAAAAAAGCCAAATTTTATCAATTTTTTACTGAATTTTGTCTTTATCCTTATTTCTCACAAGGGCAAATTTGTCATTTTACATTATTATAAATCAATGGTTATTTTTATGATATATTATAACAAACCCTCTTCAATCTTCAAGAACCCAGACCACTAATTTGCAGATTAACTCTCTTTTTCTCTTAAAGCACCCTCTGTCTCTCTTTCTCTCTTCACCACCACCGCCACCTCCTCCCCTTCTCACCACCGCCACCACTACCTCCTCATCACAGCCGCCACCACCACCTCCTTCTCACCGCGACCTCTCCTCCGCCATCGCCATCACCGTCCTCCGCCTCGATTGCCTCAAAGTGCACGCCGCTCCGGTATCAGTCGATATCGAGCCAGGTGTTCGAATCAAAGTTCGTAATCCAGATGTTTAGTCGCTCGATTATCGTCGCTCAATGTTTTGGTTGAGTATAGAGGTGAACATCTAGGGTTTGTTAGTTCGGATGAGGGAAGCGTGAAGGTCAGGGGTTCGATTCTATTTACTACGGTTACGGAGATTCGTGGTAGTCTTGGAATTCTGTTGTTTAATTTTTCGATTAAGGTATGAATATTGTTTCCTTGGTGCAGTGGGGTGGGGTGGGGTGGGTGGGGTGGGGTGGGGTGGGGTGGTGCAGGTCAGGGGTTCGGTGGTGGTGGCGGTTTGAAGACGGGAGTTGTGTGGACGGATATCTGTGAGTAAACTGCCATTTTGGGGGTGGCCGGAGTTCTGGTGGTGGTCATAGTTACAGGTGTTGATGTTCAGTTGTTTGAGATGATGATGATGATTCAGTTGTTTGATGATCTACTTTGAGAGAGATGATCTGGGTTCTTGATCTGGATTTGTAATTAGTTGTTTGTTAATAACTCATAAAGAGGCGATGATGATTTTTTTGTTGTCTGAGTGAATCAAGTGAAGCTTTGAGACTTACCGTATCTTGGCGGGGTAATATACGGCTGTTGAAGCAGCCGCGATGTTTGCAGCTATGGCGGTTGGTTCCTCTTTGTTTTGATTGATATTAACAGATATGAGCCTCCTAATTCTTCTTTTCATATTTTCGTTTTTATTTTTATCAAGGGTTTTGACTTGATATTTTCGGGGTTAATTAGTGTTGTTGATTCGTTATAGTTGCAGGTGTTGATGCTCAGTTGTTTGAGAAGATGATGATGATTCAGTTGTTTGATGATTTGCTTTGAGAGATGATCTGGGTTCTTGATCTGGGTTTGTAATTAGCTGTTTGATGATCTGCTTTTGAGAAGATAATGATGATTCAGTTGTTATAATATATCATAAAAATGACCAAAATACCCCTACATAAAAGGACAAAATAGGCTGGTTGCAACAGTAAAAAAGGGGGTTTTTGAAATTTGGACTAAAATGGCAACAAAATGTAAACCTCAGGGACCCAGATTTAAAAAATTTGGATTTTGGACTAAAGTGGCAAAAGTGAGCAAACCTCAGGGACCATTTTGGCTATTAACTCAATTATTTAAAAAAATTAAACAAATATATTTTTATAACGCTTACCAACTTCGGGGTCCTCCGATATGTCGAGCCATGCCCGTGCTAACGCGTATTCCTCGTCTTTTGTCCAAGCTAGGTAGGTTCAATTCCGGCGTGGAGCATTTGGTTCCTTTTTTATGAGACCGATTACCACGTTGAGATGCCTCGACAATGGGATCAGGTTGTGTCTCCAGTACTGTTTCTACGTCGGGTTTGGTTTCTTCTCGAGACGGTTGCGAACCGCCCATGGATGCAAAGCCGTGTGGACCGTGAAAGAACGGTCGCGAACCGCCGATGCCTAGTATTTGTGCGTACGGCAACATACTCAGGTCCATCTCTTGAAAATTGAAGTTTGGTTGCGGTTGGGTGGTGTCGGGCGATATGTAGTGGGGTTACCGGGTCTAGATGGAACACCGAAAGGGGGTCGGAAGGGATTCATGATGTAATTTTTTTATAAAATTTGAAGTAGTATAGAAGAGAGTAGTGTAAAGTTTATAAAAAAATGTGTGAAAAGTGGTGTATTTTATAGGTTAAAAAGTGGAATTAAATAAATAAAATTGTTTGTTACCGTTGAAAGCAAAAACACTATTTTAAAGGGGTGCAAATTTTGGCTTTTCAACCAAAATGCTCCGGTCCTAATTTTTGGAAAAAAAAAGCCCGGGGGGGGGGGGGGGGTCATGGGGTGTGATTGGGCGGTTTTTTTTTTTTTTTGGAAAAACGGCAAAAAAAACCCACCACGGGTGGTCTTAGTGTACTAATCTAGTTGCTAAATTCTTTACTGAAATCTCACTTCTCAATTTGTTGTTGTTTGGTGTATTTATCTTATCTGTTATATTTTACGTACCGGGAAAGGTAAGTTAATTAACATAATTACATTGTTTCCTTTTTAAAATGCTTAAATTTGAAACTAGATGAAAAATTGGGGACATATATTCAATATGGCGTTGTATAGGTTTTCTACACAACCCTATAAGCGAAGGCAGATAACGGGCCTACATAGACGCTTAGCTTTGTGTTATCAGTGTAACCTAACGAAAACTTTACACTCAAAGGAGCCATCATAAGGATATGGACGACTCATCCTAGGTTTACAATAAACATAAGTTTTTGCCAAAATCTATTGAAAACAAGTTTTATAAATATCTTAAATGATATTCGGGTTTCAAATTCATATATTCACTTAGCATAAAATAACTGCTAACGTTTGTGAGATGCGTATATCAGGTGTCGAAGATAACCATGACTCGATATAAAGACTAGCACCGCTTATCAAATCGTTCTATTATTACAAAATGTATATTCTAATTATATACATCTTAGTTGCGTAATTTCTTAAATTATGTTTTGTTACCAAATCTAAATCAAATTTTTACAACCCCAATTAGACCACCTGTAGTGGTCTGTTGTTTGGGCGTGGATGGGTAAAAAAAGGCCTCGTTCACATGGTAACACCGCCCCCTAGGGCATTTTTTTGGAAAATTTTGGTTGGGCATTTCCATGAAAATGCCAATGTTTTGATTGTTTTCATAATATTACCGTTAGGCAACGGTCAAATAAAAAATCAATTTGTTTACCTATAAAAACCCCAACTCTATCTCATTTTTGTACACCTTTCTCTTAATCTTATAAATCCCTTTCTCATTCTTTATAAAAATAATATCATTTATCCATTCCGCCTCTCTTTTGGTGTTCGATCTTGGTCTATGAATCCAAATTCTTATCGCCCGAACACCACCTAACCGCTACCAACCTTCAATTATCAAGATATTGACCCGAATACGATGGGTTACACGCAACTATTAAACATGCCCTACAAACACTTTCAAGGGCTACGTGTTTTTGCATCTAATGTGAACATAAGCATGGGCGGTACGCATGGTACTCAAGAAGAAGCCGAGCCCGAGATTGAGAAGGTGCCGGAGACACAACCGGTGCCCGAAGCCGGAGGCAATTCTCAACGTGGAAAACACTCCCATAAAAAAAAGATCCTAACGCTCCACGTACGAAAAGAAGTTATCTAGCTTGGACCAAAGACGAGGAGTATACGTTAGTACGGGCGTGGCTCGACATCTCGAAGGATCCGGATGTTGGTAAGCGTTATTTTTTTGTAGTATTTATTCTTATAAGTTGTATTCATTTTTAAAGTAGTTTTTATTTTTGGTACTATTTTTTTAAAAAAAAGTATAATATATATATAAATGAGGTTAAATTATTCTACAAAGCCTCCTAATTGTAAGAAAGCTTTATAGAGTGACAAGTGTTCAATAATAACCTAAACCTACTACACCACCACCCAAAACCTAAACACCCACCCCCACCCCACCACCACGCAAAAACCTAAACCCCTACCTCGGCAAATTTTTTTTTTTTTTTTTTTTTGGGTGGGTGATGGGGTGGGGGTTTAGGTTTTTGGGTGGTGGTGGGTGTTTAGGTTTTTTTTTCTTGTGTAGTGAGTTTATTTTTAGGAGCCTTTTTACACTTCTTATTTTAAGGAGCCTTTGTATTTGATCCTAATACAACATATATGTGGTATTTTTTGTAGTCAACTATTAAACGCTACCTCTATTTTGGATAAAAATTTGAGAAACTTTCTTTAAAGAGATGGGTAAAGGTGAATATCGGGACAAGGATTCGTTATCAAGCAAATAGAGCGATACACATTCTGAATGCATTCTTTTCAAGAAGTTTTCCAACGCACGAAGGATAATTGGGGTAGCGGTCGAAGCGATGCAGATATATTAACTAAAGCGTTGGAGGAGTTCAACGCAACGAGAGGGGTATTCACGTACATGAAGTGTTGGAAGCTTCTATGTGGAAGTCCTAAATGGTCTAACGTACCGACCATGACGTCTAGTAGTAGGCGTAAAGCGAACCGGTCCAAAACCTTATATTCGGTCGATCCGGAAACACCCACTTTCGACGCTCGAAATGTAAATTTAAACAATCCTATTAATATTAATGAGTATGACGAGGATGAGGAAGTTGAGTTGTCCCGACCTCTCAGAAGAATAAGTGGGAAAAAGGGGGAAAGGCGTAATCGTCTTCGGCGAGTGTCGAAATGAAACAAGATTTTGAAGAGAAGAACCGAAGAATATAGGACATACGAGACCTTGGCCATAGGCGTTTGGAAACATTGCAAGAAAGAAACGCCGAAAACAAAAAGTTTGTCGTGCTACAAGAAACGAGGCAAATGGAGATAGATATCGAGTTTCTGTCTAAACCGATCGATCACCTTCATGGAGACGCGTTGATCCTAGCTCAAATGCGTAGGCACCAAATCCGTGACAAATACAAATTTTAGATCTAGATTTTGCATTTTTATCTTTATTTTTTAGTGTTTTAATTAGTGGTAATGTAATTTTTATTTATTTAATGAAATATTATTTGTTTTAATTTTCAAATAAATAAAAATAAATAATTGGGTAATCAATACATGCGACATTATGAGACATTATATCACTACACTCATTTTAACTTCAAAATGCCTCTTTGCTTACTGAACTGTCACATGTCAGATCATGCCCAATGGAAGGGTTTGAAACTAACCCATCACTACACATAATCTTATAGAGAATCATAAAATGACCGATCATCTTTGGCCCAATGGGCTGATGAGACGGGTTGCCGGAAATTTCTAAAACTTCATATTCCCCCAGATATATCAATCAAAATAAATGGAGTAAATTACGATTTTGACGTTATATTTTTTAACCATTTTGGCTCCCATCACTAACCACACCCGTCTCCTTGATTAAAAACTATGTGCCCCTCACATGAGGGGCATTATTCAACGTATACAAAACTCATGCCCGACAATAGTGTTCTTTTGGGATTTGTTGACTTGGGCGGCCATATGCCACCCAATTTTTTGTTTTTGTTTTTTTTTTTTTGACAAATTACGATTTCCCCCGTTTATATTTATATTCATGCATGACACTCCCTTATTGGCTCAACAAATTTACGATTTTATCCCGTTTTAAAACTACGATTTTACCATCAGTTCAAAATTATGCTTTCACCCTCACTTAAAAATAAATTTGCTCACAATAAAAAAATTTCAATTTTGCCCTCAGTTAAACATTATGATTTTGTCCCGTTTAACTTTACAGTTTTGCCATTAGGTTTTTTTCCTTATAATAACAATTTTGCCATTTGTTGAAAAATATGTTTTTACCCCATTTAAAAATAAATTTACGCTTTTGCTCCCAGCTAAAAATTTCAATTTTGCCCTCGGTTCAAAATTACTATTTTGCCCCGTTTAAATTTACAGTGTTGTCATTAGTTTTTTTTCTCACACAGCCAAGTTACGATTTTGCCCTCAACCCGATTGGTCCATTTAATTTACGATTTTATCCCTGAAACAAAATTATGATTTCCCCCTTAGTTCAAAGTTACGTTTTCCCCATTGTTTTAATTTTTGTAGCAAAACTATAAAAGTTTTTAGTTTTAATTGGTTGACTCGATTTAATTTTTTTCCGTCTAAAGGAGCTGCCTAACACTCGCTTATTAGTCCTGAAAAATTACAGTTTTGCCCTTAGCCCAAAATTACGGTCTTATCATCGTTTTAGTTTTTTTCCTAGCAAAATTATAGTAGTGTTTTTTTAATTTATTGAGAACTATTCGGCCATCGCCCCGCAACGCAGGCGGGATATCAAGCATGGCAGGGAATAGTGTTTCCCTGTCATTGGTCGAAATGGGCGGCCGCCCCACCTCTATTGGACCAACCATTTTATTATTTTATATTCACTGTAAAATTACGGTTTTGCCCCCAGTTTAAAATTACGCTTTTCTCCCAACTAAAAAATATAATATCCCTTTTGCCAGCAGATTTTTTCATCAGTTTAAAAATTATGATTTTACCCTTAGCTTTTTATTTTATACCCGCTTTAAAATTACGGTTTTGCCCCCAGTTTAAAATTACGTCTTCGCCCCGAGTTCAAAATAAAATTATGCTTTTGTCTCCAACTCAAAATTACGATTTTTCCCTCGGGTCAAAATTACGATTTCACCCTCAGCTTAAAATTATTTTTTTGCCCCCAGCTAAAAATAAAATTATGGTTTCCCCCTACCTCAAAATTACGATTTTACCCTCGTTTCAAAATTATGATTTTCCCACAGTTCAAAATAAAAAATGACTTTACACCCATCTAAACCGAAAATACAATTTCGCCCTCGGTAAAAAAATTACGCTTTTACCCTCAGTCGAAATTACGTTTTCGCCCCAGTTCAAAATAAAATTTTGTTTTTCCTCTGGCTCAAAATTACAATTTTACACCAGTTTATTATTTTATACCCACTTTAAAATTACGGTTTTTCCCACAGTTTAAAATTACGTCTTTGCCCACAGTTCAATATACAATTGTTGGTGCACTACATCTGCTGATTACGTCTTGTATCGAGTCATTGTCTTAGAACGTTAGATCTGGGCTCGAAATATGAGAAATAGTGAGATTGTATAGGTTTTAGATAGTTGGATCGCTCTTAGAGTCAAATTAGGTTGTTGGATCGCCTTTTAGGTCATTTAGAGCTTGGGCCGCTCGAACGGACATGCTGGTCCGCTCGAACGACAAACAAGCTGGACCGCTCATGTGACATTCAATCTGGGCCGCTAATATGACACATGGTTGGACCGCTTTTGTGACATCATGTGTGGACCGCTTATTGGGCCTGTCCAATAAGCGGGTCCAGATCTTTATAAATACCTTTAGGGCGATTCCAGTTGTAAAGGGGTGGTAACAGTTGCGTAGAAATCGTGCCGAGGTTCTGCCGGTGCGAGATTTGATCTGTAAACGTGTGAAATCAATAAACAAGTAGTTAAAAGTGATTTGCCTGCTGTTTCTATCTTAGTTTCTTGTTATTCCGCACATGAAACCAAGAAGAAAGCCTCTGAACGACTCGTTCGGGTCAGAATACGATCCTACAATTGGTATCAGAGCCACGGAGGAGATTTTCTACAGAATATAGCCGGTTTTCAGTGTTGTTTCTTATTTCTACACCTTCTTTTCTAATTTCAAGAAGATTTCTCGGTCAAAAATCGTTCAAGTTCTCACAGACTGTTCATTATTGTACTGAGATAAACCCTTAGAAGTTCCAGATCAAATATCAGCTTAAAAACAGTTCAAAACAAGTTTGAAATGTGGATCGCTCGAGATGACATCAGCATGGATCGCTTTTAGGTATTAGGTGGAACCGCTCATTCGTACATTTCATTACCTGGAACCGCTTATTTGACTCATTGGATCGCTCATTCAGACAAGTTGAACCGCTCATAGGGATGTTTTAGTTCGCTTATTCGATTTGTTGGATCGCTGATTTGGACTACTTGAATCGCTCAAACAGCAAAATTGTGAACCGCTGTTTCATACATCACTTTGAACCGCCTTTAAGTTCACACCTCAGGACCGCTCCAAGGAAAATTGTTGGACCGCTCCAAAACAGTGTTTTCTGGATCGCTTATTTGGATCATCGAGGATCGTTTTTTCGAACAAAGTGTGGATCGCGTATTTGACATTTTGTTTGGTTCGTTTTTGTGATAAGTGTTGAATCGCTTTTCTGACAGTTACTTTGAAATACGTGCTAAGTCAACATGGATTCTAGTTTTTATAACGCCTTTGCTACACCAACAACTCCAGCCACAATTGCACAAGCCATGAGTATTGAAAACGAAACGGGAACTACCCAGAAACCTCCGAAACTGATGAGTATAGAAGAATACTTCGGATGGAAAGATCGGTTTGAAAACTGGGTTCAGGCAAATCATCTCAGATCGTGGGAATGCATTTTGGAAGAGTACAAATTGCCTAAAACAGAACTGCAAGTTACTAAACAAATATCTGAATTTTCAGATCAAGAACGGGCAATGTACAAGGCAGAAAAGATGATGATTAGCTTGTTACAGCAGGCAGTTAAAGAAGACATATTCATTTTGCTACAGCATGACAAAACTGCTAAATCAATTTGGGATGCTCTTAAAGCAAAATTCGAGGGTAGTGAAAGCATGCTCAAAAGCAAGAAGGCTTTGCTTAAAAAGGAATTTGATTTATTTAGCAGTTTGCCGGGAGAGGATACTAAAAAGCTAATTGAGAGATATTGCCATTTAGTGCGTTCGTTATCAATATTGGGAGTTGAAAAAGGTCGAGAGGAATGGGTTGAAAAATTGGCTGATGCGTTACCTCAGAAAGAGTGGGGAACGTATTTGATGATATTGAAGAACACAGGTGTTTATGATAGACTAACTATCGGGCAGTTTATTGAGAAGTTAGAGGGGCAAGATCTGGAACAACAAAAGATAGCCCGGATGAATAGCTCAGGTGGTCAACAAGATGTTAAAATGTATTATAAAGGAAGTGTTCCAGTTACTGAATCTGAAAGAAGTCCAAAAATACAAACTGCATTCAGTGCTGGAGATTCATCAGAAAAAGCTGATCAGGGTTCAAACAAGAGCATCAGTGGTTTTTCATCGTTTCCGAGTGTGAATCCGAAAGAGACTAACACAGGTTTTCAGTCTCAGAGTACAAAAACCGGAAATGGATATATAATTCAGTGCAACATAGCTCTCAACCTTCCAGAAGGTCAAAGCTTCTCTGAAGACACTGCTAAAGACCATATGGCACTACTGGGTTCAGTTCTGTTATCCTACGAAGGTCTAGTTGCTGGTAGAATCGGAAATCCTATGCTCACCAAAGAGGATTACGATCAAATAGACGCCGAGGAAATGGAACTTATGGATATCAAATGGTGTCTTGCGAGTGTTCTTCGTCGAGCTGAGAAATTCAAAACTATTACTGGGAGAAATGACTTTCTTGATGCACATGTGTCTACTTTAGGTTTTGATAAATCTAAAGTTACGTGTTTTCGTTGCAGGGAGAAAGGCCATTTCAAGCGGGAATGCAAAGGAAGAGAAGCTAGTGGAGCACAGAATCCATTCGGGAAAGATGACTACTACCGCAAAGCTATCTATCAACAAGTTGGTCAATCCCAGGAACCTCAGACAGCTCACGGAAGAAAAATTGAAGATTCCAAAAGAGCATGTGTGGTAGATTTCAGCTGGAGTGACTACATATCATCTGATGCTACAGCAGAACGAGTTATCGATCAAGATGATGAGAAACTACCAGATGGTTTCAGTTGGGATATGTTTGTAGATGAAAATGGAGGTTTTAAAGCTTTCATTGCAAAGATCGTCCGAGAGCCAAATTTATTTGCTGCATGGATGAGATCTATTGGAGAGATTGTATCAAGTGGTGATGAAAAATCTGTGTCATCAGACAATAGTTCAGATAGTACTGATGGATTTTCAGAACACTCTGGAGATGTTACAGATGGTTCAGATGAAACTGTGCAAGAACAGGATATTGTATTTGACAAAACACCATCGGTTTCTGATGTATCAGATGGTGATTCTGATAAGTCTGTACATTTTGATCAATCACCTGATCTAAGCAGCAACGATGATGAAGAAGAGAAACATATAAATGTTGCAAAATCTCAATTGTCTCCTAATAGTTTTCATTTCTATTTTGCAGAAAAAATGGAGAAACTGGCAGAGGAACGAGATGAAAAAGATAAACAATCTGAATTTGAAGGTGAATTTCAGAATGTTGAAAATGTTGCTGAGAAGATTACTGAAAAGGTGATCGAAGTGGAAAAGGTGATCGAAGTCGAGAAAGTGGTAGAAGTTGTGAAAACAGTCGAAGTTGAAAAAATTATTGAAGTCATTAAGCCCTGTGAGAAGTGTTTGGAAGCCTGCAAAGAGTGTACAGCAAAAGATGAAATCATAGCTGAGTACGAGAAAAAGAAAGAGCAGTTATTGTTCAATCTCAATTATGTGAAGGAATCGTACGATGTATTGAACAAAACAGTTACTGGTCTTCAAATGACAAACACAGAAAGAGAACAGGCGATGACAATGATGAATGCAACTTTAATGTCGAAGCAAAAAGCTATAAATTTTTACATTGAAGAAAGTGCCAAATGGAAGCAAGAGTTGGAGAAGGAAAAGATTGAAAATGAGAGGATTAGGAGGTTATTGTTGAGTTATTCTACCTCTGATTATGTTATTGATCGAGTTTACCCAACTGTTGCAGGTATGGAAGCTTTTCAAGACGAGAAGCTAACGAAGAAGAAAGACTGTGGTAAGAAACCGACCGTTAGCTATAACAAGTGTCCGCCTCCAATTTGGGATGGGTATTCACCTAGGAAACCAAATGAGGAAAAGCTTGCAAAAGCAGTCAATATACAGCTTAAAACAGACACAACTGACGTCTTACCAGAAAATATTGATGTGACATTTACCTCATCCGATACTGATCATGAGTCTGTTCTAATCAAAAAGGTGGTCGATCAGGTGTTGGATACTGATGAGGAGACAGAGTCAAAATCTGAGTCTGGAGGGTCAAAGTCGTCTGTCAACAGTCAAAATTCGTCGGTTAAACAGTCGTATAGTAAAGAGTTTTTGTTATCAAAAGCTGATTTGAATGATGAAACATTCGAAGTTGTTTATACTTTGAATGGTTCTGACAAATTATATTACAACAAAGAATTTCCAATTTTTAGTGTTAAAACAGATCTAATCAACAAAACTTTTAAACTTATAGAGGTTAATATTTCTGAGTTGAAAGTTTCACAAAATTTTGAAAAACCTAAAAAGTATACTTCCAGAGTTCAGCAGCGTTTAAACAAGAAAAAGGGTTACAATTCTGGTTCTGGTTTTCAAAAGAAACCTAACCAAAATCGTAGCTACAAAAAGAAAGGTTTAGGATTTATTCCACTAGAAGATGATAAAAATATGAAAAATTCTAAAAAGAAGTCTCAATTTGTGACAGGTGGAAGCTCGGAAGATGAACAGCAGAAACAGTTTTGGAGACAAACTAACAAAGAGTTTCTTGCTGAAAAGAAAAAGAATGGAACTGGAGTTTTTCATCCGAGAACTGCTCAAACCTGTATGAAATGCAATGAAGCTGGTCACATTGCATCAGATTGTTCAAAAGATTTCAAGGCAAAACAGGGAGCTTCTCAGAGGATGAAAGACAAAGTTGAAGAAAAAGCTGAAAAATCCAAAATGTTTAAGAATTCGAAAAATGAAGTTGGAGAATGTTCACAAAAGAACAAGTATGAGAAGAAAGGAAAGAACAACCAAGTGTGGGTTGCGAAGACAGGAGTCTGTTGGTGCACTACATCTGTTGATTCCGTCTAAGTGTCTAGAATCATGTCTTATACCATATTGTATAGCATAGGGCTCGAAATACGAGAAATCAGGAGTCTGTATAGGTTTTTGATTGTCGGGTCGCTTTTAGGGTAATGATATGGTCGGGTCGCTCATGTGTCACCTTGGGTCGCTTATGTGTACATGTATGGACCGCTTATGTGTCAATTAACCACATGAGCGGCTCCAGAACACTATAAATAGGTCCATGAGCGATTCCAGAAGTAGAGGTCTTGAATTCCACGCCGAAGCTCTGCCGGTGTGACGTTTGAGCTGTAAAACGTTTATATTCAATACAAAAGATAGTTAAAAGGAAGATCGTGCTATTTCTACTTGTTTTTCTTATTATTCCGCATCTGAAGAGCAAGAGCAAATCTCTGAACGACTCAGTTGGGTCAACATACGATCCTACAAGTGGTATCAGAGCAAGAGCAAAGCTCTGATACCACTTGTAGGATCGTATGTTGACCCAACTGAGTCGTTCAGAGATTTGCTCTTGCTCTGATACCACTTGTAGGATCGTATGTTGACCCAACTGAGTCGTTCAGAGATTTGCTCTTGCTCTTCAGATGCGGAATAATAAGAAAAACAAGTAGAAATAGCACGATCTTCCTTTTAACTATCTTTTGTATTGAATATAAACGTTTTACAGCTCAAACGTCACACCGGCAGAGCTTCGGCGTGGAATTCAAGACCTCTACTTCTGGAATCGCTCATGGACCTATTTATAGTGTTCTGGAGCCGCTCATGTGGTTAATTGACACATAAGCGGTCCATACATGTACACATAAGCGACCCAAGGTGACACATGAGCGACCCGACCATATCATTACCCTAAAAGCGACCCGACAATCAAAAACCTATACAGACTCCTGATTTCTCGTATTTCGAGCCCTATGCTATACAATATGGTATAAGACATGATTCTAGACACTTAGACGGAATCAACAGATGTAGTGCACCAACAGACTCCCCCTCAGATGTTGATGAAGTCGTTACCACACTCTGAATTTAACTCTGTATCTTCACCTCGTCAGGCTAGATCAGTCTCTGGGCTTTCTCATTCTCTCTATCTTCAGACTCCCCCTCTCGATTTGCTGGTATTCTTTTGTCCTTCAGCAACATCTTCAGGATCTTTGTCTGATTTACACAGGCCTTCGGAATCAAATAACCTGGCTCTAAAAACACTTTAATTCTCTTGATCAGATCTCTTGATTCCTGCACAATCTTAACCCAGAAATAAATTTTCTAGATTCATCACATATCAACAACCTGTGCATCATCCCATGACTCTTTCTTACCAAACTATGATGAACCACTTGAAGAAGGTTAGATTTATCAAAAACAATTAGATTTACACAAACACTCCCCCTCAAAAACTACTCATCATGTTTAGCACACGGAATTTTGAAAATCAGTTTTTCAATATCAGTTGTCGAAAATCTTTTTGACTTTTTCAAAATTTATGCTAAAACACACACAAAATCTTTTTGAATTTTTCAAGGTGAGAAAATAAAATGCAGAAATAAACTATTTACAAACAATATTTTTGTGAGTTCGTGCAAGAGGATCATATCAGTTTGTGAGACAAATCACCAACACCGTTAAGCTTGATTTCATTTTTAGTTTTAAACAATTTACCTAGATTGTCAGTATGTTTGTCCTCTGAAATTCTCAACACAAATTTCAATCGATTCGAGATACGATATTAATGTTTTAAAGACTTAAACTTAATTGTGTATCACTCCACTTGAATATACTCCCGTATCCAGATCCCAAATATTCAGTCTTACAGGTGAGTATACCACAGATGATATCTGTAAAGGGGTTAAATGCGAAACCGTGAGAGCTCAGGTCAGAACTTCCGTTCAGCAGAGAGATGACGACTCGACTTTAGGTGGGTCCCCTTTAGAGGATCTTTTTGCATTACAACAGCAGCGACTATCAATTTTATTGTTTCATCAGCATGCTGAGGGCGGCGCTTTTTCAAGCATTTGCAGAAAGTATTATCCGGGGACTAGGTCAGTACTTCCATATAGCAGAAGTCCCGGGATAATACCCCAGAAAATTTTGGGATCTGGAAGGCGAGAGAGTATCTCGAGAAAATTTTGTCCTCGGATTCACCAAATAGAAAGAGTAAAAGTTCTGATGAATCAATTTCCTCGATTGCAAAGTCTAGCAAGACAGATTCATCAGATACAAATCTGAGGACTAAAGAGGAAAAGAAGAAAAAGGAGAAGGTCGGCGATGAATCTGACAGATCAAAGTCGGACAAGCCACCTTCAGGCAATGATTCTGGTTCGTTAAAACCAGAGGAGCCTTTGGTTGAGGTAAAAAAGGAGAATTCAGGTTTAGCAATGGATGATGCAAATTTTCCACCATTGTTGAACAAGAATTCGAAATCACCCAAGGCTCGTCAGGCTTGGGTGAATCTGTTTAAATGAAAAACCTGGCTTGCCGGAGATCCCAAGATAGTATTGTGGATCAGGAATCGGCACATTTCTTGAGAAATTTCACTTTGGTGATTTTTCGCCTCAAATGTGGTAAATCAAGGACATTAAGTTGTACTTGATTTTCTACAAATGGTTTATGTTAAAACTGGAAATGATAAATCTTTAAAAGGATTGAAGAAAACAAGATGAAGAGATAACCCCGAACCTACAAATGGTTGGTAAACAAACTAATTTTTCCGGAAAAACCATTTTGATTGAAACAAACTTGAGTGTTTTGAAATCATTATGGGAAAATAGTTTGTTGTGAGGGGGAGTTCTGATTGTTTTTGCACGAGAATGGTGAATTGAAGTAATTCACATAATGTTGTCAAGTTTCTTGTATAGTTTGTTTTCAATTTTTTTCTCAAAAAAATCAAAATTAAAACATATTTTGATTTTAGGGGGAGTATTAAAATTTTGAAAAATTTAAAAAAAAATTGAAAAATGAAAATGAGTTTTGCTGCAAAAAGAGGAAATGATAGTACATCGGTGGACTATCACAGCATGCTAGAGATTTGTAAAGACAAAATTGTTTTTAAACAAGTCTTACTAATGATGTGTCAGTAGGCTTCACACAGTTAGTAAATTGTATTCGAGATATAAACATAAAATCAAAACTTACTTATTTTGTGGGGAACACTACTTGGATATATAGGTAACCCCTGAAATCTCGTTTGAAATGTTTCTTATTTTGAAATACTAGGTTCTTATACTCAATTGATGTCTGGGGTATTATTCCGGGACTTCTGCTGAACGGTGGTTCTGACCTAGTCCCTGGCTAATACTTGCTTCAATATGCTTGAAACATAGCATAAAGCCCTCAGCTGATTAGACAATAAAATTGATGATCAGTTGTTGTAGCTGAAAAGATCCTCTAAAGGGGACACACTGCTAAGTCGAAACTGATATCTCTCTGCTGAACGGAAGTTCTGACCTGAGATCCCTCAGTTTTCGCATTTTATCCCCTAAATTATATACAGATATCATTTGTAGTGTACTTACCTGTAAATCAGAATATTGAGATCTGGATACGGGAGTATATTCAAGAAGTGGAACACACAAATAAGTTCAAGTTCTAAAACATTAAATACGTATCTTGAATCAATTGAAAATTTGTGTAGAGGTTTAAGTGGACAACAATACTGACAATCAGAAGTAAATTTGTTTTTAACATTTGCTGATTAATCAAGATCAACGGTGTTGGTGATATGTCTCAAAAACCGATATGATCCTCTTGCACAATCTCTCAAAAATAGTGTTCATTTCTGTTTTTCTATAAATTCAAAAATCCAAAAATATTGTATTTTTGTTTGATATTTGAAAACTTCAAAAAGATTTTCGACAACAGAGTGTGAAAAACTGATATTTGTCATTTCAAGTGCTAAACATGTTGAACTTGTGGTTTGAGAGAGTATGTTAAATTGTGAAGATTTGAAATGCAAATTTGGTTCATTAACTTGATGAATAAGTTGAATGGTAACCTACAGTTTGATCTTCATAATTTTTCTTATATGATTTGCTGATTCATTAAGTTGAATTGCAAATTGTATTAGTTTGTAATAGTATGGTTGAGTTTTGCAGGTTTCTGATCCTGTTGCTACGAATAGCCAGGAGATACATCAGAACCAGAGGAGAGCTTAAACAGAGAAAGCCAGGAGTTGATTTCGATGGTGATAACGATTTCCAGACAGAGATCCCAGCATGATGATAGGGGGAGTCTGATGAAAGTTAGAGCCAGAGAATGATCCAGGCATATGATTCCAGGAAGAAATTCCTGAAGAAGATATTATTCCAGGCTGAGTTCCTGAAGAATGACAAAGGGAGAATGAAGTCCGAAGACTGATCAAGACTGAAGAATTGGAAACAGCATTGTTGTGACTCGATAGTCGACTCCATCAACATCTGAGGGGGAGTCTGTTGGTGCACTACATCTGCTGATTACGTCTTGTATCGAGTCATTGTCTTAGAACGTTAGATCTGGGCTCGAAATATGAGAAATAGTGAGATTGTATAGGTTTTAGATAGTTGGATCGCTCTTAGAGTCAAATTAGGTTGTTGGATCGCCTTTTAGGTCATTTAGAGCTTGGGCCGCTCGAACGGACATGCTGGTCCGCTCGAACGACAAACAAGCTGGACCGCTCATGTGACATTCAATCTGGGCCGCTAATATGACACATGGTTGGACCGCTTTTGTGACATCATGTGTGGACCGCTTATTGGGCCTGTCCAATAAGCGGGTCCAGATCTTTATAAATACCTTTAGGGCGATTCCAGTTGTAAAGGGGTGGTAACAGTTGCGTAGAAATCGTGCCGAGGTTCTGCCGGTGCGAGATTTGATCTGTAAACGTGTGAAATCAATAAACAAGTAGTTAAAAGTGATTTGCCTGCTGTTTCTATCTTAGTTTCTTGTTATTCCGCACCTGAAACCAAGAAGAAAGCCTCTGAACGACTCGTTCGGGTCAGAATACGATCCTACAACAATTATGCTTTTGCCCCAGCTAAAATTTACGATTTTTCCCTCGGTTCAAAATTACGATATCACCCTCAATTCAAAATTATGTTTTTTTGCCCCCAGTGCAAAATAAAAATATGGTTTTCCCCTAGCTAAGAATTAGGATTTTACCATTGAAAAAAAAAATTGATTTTTCCCCCAAGTAAAAAAAAAAAAAAATATGACTATCCCCCCCCCCCCCGCGCTAAAAATCGTGTCAAGAAGCTCCCTAACACTCTTTTTACTTTTTCTTTCTAGCAAAACTGTGGTACTGTTTTTTTAATTAGTTAAGAATTATTCGGGCATCGCCCTGCAACGCGGGCGGGGAAACACCTAGTTTATAACAAGACTAAACTGAAGGGACTATTTCTGCAACTTTTGATGAGTATAGATTT
Source organism: Helianthus annuus (assembly GCF_002127325.2). NCBI lineage: Eukaryota > Viridiplantae > Streptophyta > Magnoliopsida > Asterales > Asteraceae > Helianthus > Helianthus annuus. The sequence continues at coordinate 21,960,822 of NC_035448.2, read as the reverse complement.
AACACAGCAACCAAATCCACCATCAACAACACTTAGATAGCGTTTGGTACGAAGAAATAGAAGGTGGAATGGAATGGATCATTCCGATGGAATGAAAAATAACATGTTTGGTTATCATGTGGTAATGGAATGGTGCATTCCAAAGGAATGTAACTCCTTCCAAATATAACAATTTCCATTCCTTGGTATGAGGGTGTTTTTTTTCTATTCCTTCAAGGAATGAAAAGAAATATATTATTATTATTATTATTATTATTATTATTATTATTATTCATACTAATTTAATATATATCAAAAAAATTATTATTAATTTTTTACCATTAATATATTATTATTATTATTATTATTATTATTATTATTGAGGAAATTATATTTTTACTATTCGGGAAAAAAAACATTTTTGTCGGTTTTAATACAATTGTGTTTCGTTACTTCATCTTTTTTGCTTATTAAATTGTACAAAGTAATGATTTATTCTATTCACATATGAGTAACCAAACATCACAATGGAATGGAATAATCCATTTCATTCCGTTGTCCATTCCATTACCTGGTCCATTCCATTCTCTCATCCATTCCATTACCCCATACCAAACAGACTTGATGCTCGATTTTTGAGTTATTAATCAACGACGAACCCAGAACAAGAATATAACACAGCCACCAAATCCACCATCAACACACTTAGCAGGTATGTCATATCCTTTGTACTCCCGCTTTTATTATGCAATTTCATGTTCGTAATCCCCAATTGGTAACAATCGTTCGTGTATAATTCACTCATCAACCAGTGTTAGTTGATTTTTGTGTTCTGCATTGTTGAAGATAAACCTAATTTTCGTATAGTTTATGGATTATAATTGTTGAATTTAGGGTTTTGTTGCTTCAGATATAGAGATACTTTAAGTTTAGGACTTTTTAACTATGTTGTTTAGTTGACCTTATTAGAAAACTTGTTGACAAAACGTTTACTAAGTAGGTGAACTATAATCTCTCTGTTTGTTTTTCCGACAATACGTGTAAAATATTCATATCAAATTTCGATTTGAGATAATGTAGGTACTGATACAGCATTTTAACGGTGGTCAGTGGCGGTGAAGACTCAAAAACCAGTTGATACGAACTGGCCAGAGTAGAGCTTCAGATGATCCGACAAGAGACCTGCAAGATCACAAGAGACAAGCACACCGTTAGCCTCGTCACAGGGAGGGGGGCCTCTCTGTGACCAAGCTCGGGCATGGGAATAAGTATTTGTGAGGAGGAAATAAGTCAGGGAGAGAGAGAGAGTAGCGATTACCCCTTGCTGGAAGCCTTGGAGAGGTATTTATAGCTTTTGGGTATGCTGATGTGGCAAGTTAGTTAGGGTCGGACCAGTCGCTATCATGGCAGTTATGGGGGTGGGACCCAGTTAGTTATACCGGACCATCATAATGTCCGGCCCGTCTTATGATGCGCGGTTCGGCCCTTGTTTATGGTGATGGATCGGTCCGGTCAGGGGACGTATCCTCATCAAGTCCCCCTAGTTCGTGGTGTTTCTTAGATAACAGCTTCGAACTATAACGGCGTTATCTTGGCGGTCTAATGTCTCCGATTTGTCGTTTTTGAATTTTAAATTTCAAAGGCGGTGACCATAGTTGGGTAACCGACGGTTGTTTTTACATTTCCCGCCTGACGTGACGGCTGATGGATGTCATCTATCATGACGTGTCGCCGCTTGATTGGTGGTTCGAAGTCGGTTTCTTTATCCCTATATAAAGGGGGCGAAATAATCTGCTTTTTACCTTTTCACTTTTTTCTCCTTTTACTCTTCATCTTCCTCATCTTCTTTAATTTTCTTCTCCGAGAACGAGCGGTCTGCAATACAGGTTAGTTTCTTCCTATTAATGGCGTCGAAAAACAACTTGTCCGGTTGTTTTAATACTTTAACTAAAAATGGTTTAGAATGGTATGTAGAAAGGTATGCAATCCCTGCATCTCTGCACCCTGTCCTCCCCGAAAAGGATAAACCTATTTTTCCGTTTCCTCCGGGGAAGATTGGGGTATACACACGTTTGTTTGATTATTGTAACTACCGCCTCCCCCTGACGAAGTTCTTGATCGGGGTCCTTACGTTCCACGAGGTTCATATTTCTCAGATGAACCCCTTTGGCCTTGCCAAGGTGTGTCATTTTGAGTTGGCTTGTCGTGGCTTAGGGTCCGACCCGGACTTGGATGTGTTCCGGGCTTTTTATAAGTTGAATCGGTCCGGTAACTGGTATACCTTTGAGGTCAGAGATAAGGACTCCGACTGCTATACATGGATTACCACTAGTATAAAGGACTGGAAAGAACGATTCTTCTACGTTGATGACCGATGCGTTCCGGAGTTCATGGTCAGGAGGACTAAGAAGATGAAACTCCCGTCTTCTCTTCCCAAGGACTTCGATTTTAATAGAACCTTATATGCAACCTTGATTAAGGAAGCTGGTCGCATTCAAAGTTATCCGGAACACATTCTTGTTATGGGGCGGATCAGCACGATTTGGTCCGAGCTGGCGTGGTATCCTACCCTTAGGTGGGACGGAGAGGGTTAGTCACGCTTCTTACTTTCTTGCCGTGGCTTTTGCCGCGTCTTTTGCATATTTTTCTCTTGCTTTTTTTTTATATATATACCGTACCGAACTTTGGATGCTGCTTGTTTATTTTTTTTGCAGTTATGGGTTTGAGAGAGGCGTTAAGGTTGAAGTCCTTTGATTCTAAAGAGCTTGAGATCCGAGCCACGAGGACACCGAAGAGCGATCCTCCATATCTAACCGTGGTGAACGAGAATCTTTATCAGATCCGGGAACCGGAAGTTCTGAATGATCAAGGGGGTTCGGGTCCGAACCCTTCGGTACCTACAGCGAATGTTGCTGCAGCTCGGATTACGATGGCGACCGGTGAGGGTAAGGAAAAAGGGGGTGTCTCGATCGGATCGAAGGGATCGGGTTCCAAGTTTATAATTGAGGATGAGGGGGTTCATTTATCGGTGGGAGACGAAGGAGGACGTGCCGAGAACTTGGAGGAGGGCGACGATGGTGATGAAGAGGAGGAGAATGAAGGTGTGGAGCCTCAAATTACTTTAAAAAGGAAGAGGGCTTCGTCTAAATCTGGTCCGAAGCTTAAGCAGAAGAAAACGAGGTTAGATCTTAAGACTATTACCCTGGATGATGACGATGATCAAGTTACTGGGTTTTCCGCCGCTGGGGGTGTTTTAGCAAATTTGGATGCCCATCTTCATGAGGGTCGTACCCCTAGGGATCATCCGAAAAACATTCCGTCTAGTCCAATGTCCTTTGGAGGAGGGGGCGTTAAAGTCATTGCTGATGTTCGCACCTCCGATCCTAAAAGAGTCGAACCTTCTCCTTCGGGTAAGTTCACCACGGGGATTGCTTCTAACGTGTCAAGGCCGAGTCCCAAACCTGTTGATGGTGGGGATAGTGCCTCTTCGTCCCCTTTATGGTTTAACACTGAAGCTGTTTTCTTATCACGGGAGTTAGGTTTGGGCGGCATTGAGGATATGGATTCGGCTAGGGCATTGGAGAAGTACGTCCCGGAATGGTCGTTGACGAACAAGGATCGGATAGTGGATGCTTTGTCGACGAAAATGGCGCTGTTCCACTTTGGGACTCCAGCGGAGCATTCTCATTATCGAAAAATGAGCGGCCCGGAGCTTGGGAATGCCCTTATGGTGAATCAGGCCCAGTCTAACTCGTTGGTGGTGGAAGTGTATAAGCGTTGGATTGAGTCGGAGTCGAGTTGCAACAAGCTTAGACGCGAGGTTGCTAATTTGGAGAAAGAGGACAACGTTCGTTCGAAAACGAAGCAAGAACTGAACTCTCTTCGGGCTCAGGTCGATCGTTTAAAAGAGCAAAACTTGGAAGCCAAGGAGGTTAACAAGTCATCCCAAGCTTCGGCTGCGGCCGCTTATGAGGCTCGAGACAAAGCTCTTCAGGATTTGGAGACTCTTAAGTCGAAATTTGCTGACTTGGAGAAAAAGTTAGCCGATGTTGAGATGACGCATGCGGCCGAGCTGAAAGAAATGCGGTCGTCTCATGATCAGCTTCTGGCTGACTACCACCGTTTAGTTGATGGTGTGTTCACAACCTTCTCTTCTTCCCCTTTTTTTTATATATATATTATTATTATTGATCCTTTTGAGCATCGTTTCTTTGCAGCGAAAGACGAAATAGAGAGATCTCGTGACAGGGAGATCGAGTCGCATAAGACAACGATTGATGAAGCAAGAGGGATGTTGATTCGGTGCGAGCGTGATATGATTGAAGCATACGCGCAATTATCGGAGCTAAAACTCACCAAGCAGTGGTTTTTGACCGATGGGGTTGCATGGGTTGTGAAGTTGGTGCATCAAAGCCCTGAATTGGAGAAGGTGGTTGCTGACCTGGTCAACAGTGTTAATGCGGTTGGGGCGAATGAAGGGATAAAGCAGGGTTTTAAGGCCGCGCAGGATCTGGTTGGTTCTGTAGAAGAGGTTCCAGGTTATGATGCCGGAGCTCAGAGTGCCCTGGACGCTGCGGTGAAAGCTTTTGATGAGCTTAATATCTCCGTTCTTGACAAGGTAGCTGATTTGATAGACGAGCCCCTACCGGTTATTCAACAAAGAAGCAAACTTCCCATTGTTGGGGATGATGATAACATAGTTCAAGTTTAATGTTTTTTCTTTGTAATCGTACAATGTGTTCCGTCAGTATGCTTTGCTTGAAACAGTTTTAATCGTACAACAAAGATGCATGACTATTTTTGTGTTAAGTCATTTATTTTAACTTAGTTACTTAGCATTCGGTTTGCGTCCAAACCTTTGCCGTATACTTTAATTTGGCGATCGCACCGAATGAAGGTGCTTCGCCTGCTTAATAGATTTTAATTCTCTTTTGAACTATTTAAGCCTTCTCGATCAGCGCGAGGCATGGGTCATGGCCCGTTCGTGCACATTTAGAAATTTTGTTCGAACTTATACATATGCTACCTTCATGTTTATAAAGATATAGATCGCTTTATTTACTGGTTCGGGGAAAAAACATCCCGATTACAAAGGAAATAAAAGGTTATCGGAGTAATACCCTCCCGATTTACATACTGAAATTTGGAAATACTAAAAACGTAAATTAGCGATCTTCTTCAGCCGTAGCTGGTTGTTTACATGAAACACTTTTTTAAGTGTACCCCATTCCATGTTCGAGGCACTGGGGTTCCGTCGAGCTTTTCTAGCACATACGAGCCCTTCTCACTGGCTTCCTTGACTCGGTATGGCCCTTCCCACTTTGGGGTTAGTTTGCCGGGGGTTTCGGCGCGACTTGCGTCGTTGTTTCGGAGCACATAGTCTCCAACTTTGAACTTGTAGATTTTAGCCCGAGCATTGTAATACTTTTCGATTTTCTTCTTATACCGAGCCTCTTTGATTGCCGCTATGTTTCGCCGTTCTTCCAGCAGGTCAAGGTTGGACCGGAGTTCACGTTCGTTTTCTTCCCAATTCTTGCACCTTTGATTTGGGAGCCCGATCTCGGCCGGAATCACTGCTTCGGTACCGTAAGTCAAGCTGAACGGTGTTTCACCGTTGCTGGTCTTGTGCAGTGTTCGGTGCGCCCACAGGACGTTTGGCAATTCGTCCGCCCAACCTTTTCCCTCATGACCTAGCCTTCTTTTTATGCCGTCGACGATGCGCCGATTGATCTGTTCAACCTGCCCGTTGCCCTGGGGGTGGGCAACCGAGGAAAAAACTTGGTTGATTTTTAAACTTTCACACCATCGCTTGAAGGGATTTTCTGCAAACTGTTTTGCATTGTCACTTATGATGTAGAGCGGAAGACCGAATCGGCACACTATTTGCTCCCAGAAGAATCGTGTCACATTATAGCCGGAGATGGTTGTAAACGGACGAGCTTCTACCCACTTGGTGAAATAATCCACCGCGACCAACAGATATTGTGCGCTTCCGCTTGATCTCGGAAAAGGTCCGACGATATCAACTCCCCATTTTTGAAAAGGCCATGCGGCGGTTACTGGTATCATTTCATTTTTAGCTCGGAGGCTGGTTGGTGCGTGCCTTTGACATTCGTCACATTGCTGGAGCTCTTTTACGGCGCTTTCATGCATCCCGGGCCAGTAGTACCCTGCGTTTTTTACCTTTGTTACGATCATTTTGGGTCCGGCGTGGATACCACAGATGCCATAGTGTATTTCCCATATGATGTAACTAGCTTGCTCCGGATCCAGACACTTTAGCAACGGTCCGAGAAAGGTCTTTCGGTACAATCCTCCTTCCTGCATCTGATACTGGAGGGAGTTGATCTGGATCTTCCTTGCTTCCGCTTTGTCGGTTGGCAGAACGTCATGCACCAAATAGTTAATTATCGGCGTCATCCATGTTTGTGGTGGAGCTTTGACCTGCATTACTTGCGGAGCTGCGATTGACGGTGTAGCTAAAACTTCCACTCTTACTTCTTTGGCTAGGTGGCTGAATGATACCGATGCCAATTTGCTCAACGCATCCGCTTTTTTGTTTTTGCTACGGGGGATATGCTCGACCCTACATGCTTCGAACAAAGCCATTGCCTGCCTTACTTGTTCGAGATACTCGATCATGTTTGCTTCCCTCGCCTCGTATTCTCCATTTACCTGATTTGCTACGAGCAGCGAGTCTACATGGGCTATAACATTCTTTGCTCCGACTCTCTGTGCTAGGCGTAGGCCGGCTAGGAGAGCTTCATACTCAGCCTCGTTGTTGGAACTTTTGAATTCTAGCCGGAGCGCATACGTTACATCCGTTCCGTCTGGATCGGTGAGAATTAGGCCCGCTCCTGATCCTTCGGCACTAGAGGCACCGTCGGTATACAAAGACCATGGCTTCTCTGGAGCTTTACCTGCCTCTTCAGTTCCTTTCTCCTCCGGTATTTCGACCAAAAAATCCGCTATCACTTGTCCTTTCAACGGACCTTTAGTTCGGAAGGTAATGTTGAATGCGCCCAACTCAATCGCCCATTTCGCCATTCGGCCTGAGACCTCGGGTCGTCGGAGAACGTGTTGGATTCTCTGGTCCGTTCGTACCTCAATTGGATGGGCCTGAAAGTATCGGCGAAGCCTTCTTGAAGCATGGACTAGGGCCAAGGCTAATTTTTCCAAGTTTGAATATCTTGTTTCGTAGTCTTTTAACGTTCGGCTTACATAATAAATGGGGATTTGTTTTCCAGTTCGGTGGGCAACTAATACCGCGCTAATGGCTCCGAACGATGCAGCTAAATATACCGTTAATACCTCGTCTTCTTCCGGTACGGTGAGAGTTGGCAAGGTGCCCAAACATTCTTTAAGCTCTTCGAAAGCTCGTGCGGCCTCTCCCGTTCATTTAAACTCCGATCTAAAGCTCTTTTTGAGAACGTCCATGAATGGGAGCGATCGGTCTGCAGCTTTTGACAAAAACCGATGGAGAGCAGCCAATCGTCCATTTAAGGACTGAATTTCTTTAACTGATGTCGGGGGCTTCATTGTAAGAACAGCGTCAATTTTGTCAGGGTTGGCTCGTAAGCCTTTTGACCCGACCATGACTCCGAGAAACTTGCCTTCTTCTACCCCGAATGTACATTTTTTCGGATTCAATTTCATGTTAATGCTTCGGAGCCGAGTAAATGTTTCGAGTATATCTTTTAGCATGGCGGCCTCATCATGACTTTTTATCACGATGTCATCGACGTACACCTCCACGTTTCGTTCGATCTGGTCCTTAAAAGCTTTGTTCATCAGACGCTGGTACGTAGCACCGGCGTTTTTCAAACCGAACGGCATCTTAGTAAAACAAAACACTCCTTCATTGGTGAAGAAGGCCGTCTTATCCTCGTCTTCGACCGCCATTTGTATTTGGTGATAGCCTTTGTAAGCGTCCAAAAAACATTTTAGCCTGAATGTTGCAACGGAGTCAATCTTCTCATCGATCTCTGGGAGAGGGAAACAATCTTTCGGGCACGCATTGTTTAGATCGGTGAAATCGATGCACATTCTCCATGAGTTATCTTTTTTTCGTACCATCACGGGGTTTGATACCCATGTTTGATACCGAACCTCCCGAATGATTCCTGCGTCTAGGAGGCTTTTAACATCTTTTGCGATAGCTTTTGCTCGATCCGGTGCCATGTGTCTCTTTCTTTGTGCTATTGGTTTGACTGAATCTTTTACATTTAGGTGGTGTTGTGCCATCGATCTGGGGACTCCCTGCATATCAGAGTGCTTCCACGCAAAGACATCTATCGAGTTGCTTAACAATTCCCATAAAAGTTTCTTCGTTCGTTTTGGGAGTTGAGCGCCGATAGCCACTTGTTGTTCGGGGAAATCCGGATTGATTGCCCATAGCTCCGTAGGTACTTCAGACTTCTTAGAGCTTGTTTCGGCCGTATGTCTTACTTCAGCGACCAATGAATTCGATTCTGAACAGATGGTTGCAACACCGGCTTCGGTAGGGAACTTAATAGCTCCGTGTATTGTCGAACTGATTGCTCCAAGAGCTCGTAATCCGGGGCGTCCGAGTATTATGTTGTGCGAAGAATGAGTTCGAACAACAAGGAAAGTTAGTGGCACCGTCCTGCTTTTGCTACCGTCTTTGAATGTGGTTGGAAGAGTAATCTGTCCTATCGGACGGACTACTTCTCCTGAGAAGCTTATCAATGGGGTAGATACTTCGATTAACTTCCTTTTTGTTTGGGGATTCAGCTGTTGGAAACACTGGATATACATGATCTCAAAGGCGCTTCCTCCATCCACGTAAATACGTCGAACCAGGTGTCCGGCGACAACAGCTGAAATTGTGATCGGTCCGTCCCGAGCGTCTTCGGGGTCGACCGGAGGAAAATACGTCGGCTGACGCATCCATGCTGCCATATGCTGGTTCGACCGTTTAATTCCTCTCGGTTCTGCTGACCGGATCATATTGATTCCAGGTTCGGTGTTCGGATTGTCAACTACTGTTGCTGGCTTCTTTCCATCTTTTACAAGATGTGAGAGTTTACCGGATCGAACGGCCTTTTCGATTTCTTGCTTTAGAGCCCAACATTCATCAGTTGTATGGCCTTTGTCTCGGTGATATTCACAATATTTCTTGGAGTGCTTATCCGAGGTGGGTCGTTGCTTTGATGGCGTGGGGAATCGAGTATTTTCCGTGCTGAGGATTTCGCTCGGCGATTTTGATAATTCAGAGAAACTGTTGAATCGTACGTTTCCTGTCCGGAAACTGCTTCGATCGGATTTTTGATACGGACCACGGTTTCTGTTCCAGTTATTGTTCCTATCTTTTGGTGGTGATGCGTTCCGTCTCCATGATGTGGTTCGGGCTTTGGAGCTCCTGGCAGTCGCTTCGTTCGGTTGGCCGCAAGCACTCTTCCCTCGAACAAAAGCTCGAGCCCGTTCCATGAGTGTCTCCATGGTCTTTGGGAGATCTTCGTGAAGTTTTTCCACCAATTGATTGTTCCGTACACCGTGACAGAATCCCGATACTCGGAGCTGATCTACTGCTCCACTTATCTGCATACTTTCTCGGTTGAAACGATCTATAAAATCTTCCACGGACTCTCCGTCGCGGCGCTTGATGTGATGTACCTCAGTAATGTCTTTTTTGCAGCGACGCTGCTGGCAAAAGTTTTGCAAGAATATACGTCGGAAGTCCTCGAAGTGATCGATCGACCCCTCTGGCAACCCATCGAACCAAACTCTAGCCGATCCGGTGAGAGTTTGGGCGAACATAAGACACCAAGCCGGCATTGGCCATTGCTCGACCTTAGCCGCTCCGGCAAACGCGAACATGTGGTCGTCCGGGTCGGACGTACCATCGTAAAATTTTAACGTGGGAGGCATCTTTAGCTTAGCTGGGAGTGGAGCATTGACAATCCGTAGCGTGAACTTTGACTGCGAAGTCATAGACGTGGGATGATATGGCATGAGTAGCTCTTGGTCTTGGGGGTTTAAACCCAGAGATCCCTGGAGAAACAGGTCGTTTAGACCGTTATTCATCGGAGCACTTGTTACGGAGGAGAATTGTGTAACATGTGGTATAGAAGTAGAGATCATAGAACTTACCAGAGATCCAGAAGCGAAAGGACTGACGGAGACAGGGTTTCCCCCTGAGTAGGCACTGGTAAACAAGTTTGTTCGAAGACTTTGCAACATCTCATCTCAAGAGGAAAGCGTTGTCGAAACTCGGTAGTGGCGTGACAACTGGAGCGGTAACAGTGTGGTGACAGAACTTCCACCCACAACATTTGCAGCTGGAGGAGCCGATGCGGAGCCTATCGAGGCTGCTGAAGCGACAACTGCTGCTAGAGCGATTGTGGAGTTAGCATTTCCTTCCCATATATCATTGTAAGATGGGAAAGGACTGGTGGAGATTACTGCTGGTAATTCTGCCATGACTTCGAAAAAATGAGAACGACGAAATGAATTATGTGAATTCGAGGGGATGGCGCCACTGAAGACTCAAAAACCAGTTGATACGAACTGGCCAGAGTAGAGCTTCAGATGATCCGACAAGAGACCTGCAAGATCACAAGAGACAAGCACACCGTTAGCCTCGTCACAGGGAGGGGGGCCTCTCTGTGACCAAGCTCGGGCGTGAGAATAAGTATTTGTGAGGAGGAAATAAGTCAGGGAGAGAGAGAGTAGCGATTACCCCTTGCTGGAAGCCTTGGAGAGGTATTTATAGCTTTTGGGTATGCTGATGTGGCAAGTTAGTTAGGGTCGGACCAGTCGCTATCATGGCAGTTATGGGGGTGGGACCCAGTTAGTTATACCGGACCATCATAATGTCCGGCCCGTCTTATGATGCGCGGTTCGGCCCTTGTTTATGGTGATGGATCGGTCCGGTCAGGGGACGTATCCTCATCAGGCGGAACCCGTAATTATTTGCTGGGGGATGCGAATGATGTGTTCAATCGTATTTTCAAAGGGTGCGGTTGAGTTTTTTGCTTAAAATATACACTAACTTTTTTTTTTCAAGGGGTGCGGCTGCCCACCTTGGCCAAAGGTGGGTCCGCCCCTGACGGTGGTTAAAGTGTCTGATGTGAAAATGGCACATTAGTATGAATGTCTTGCCCGTTGAACATCTCCTCATGTTCGAAAAATAGACGTGACTCGTTGAAAAAGTGTTTTTCTTCATTACGTACTTAACTCACTTTACAAACTTCAGTCAAACCGTCCAAAAGCCTTCCGTTAAACAGAAATAATGCCCATGAACTTTTGTCGGTGTGTGCATCCATTCTTTAGCAGCCTACAGCCGAAACGAGCTCTGGTTCTGACCAAACCTCTGGTCAAGAGTCAAGGCTGACCCGGGTGATGGTCATTGGTGGTGATGGTTATTATGGTTGGGCTCCTTCCCTTCACTTATCCAACAAAAACTATGAAGTTACCATTGTTTATAATGTCGTTCGTCATCACTTTAACCACCAACTTGGGCTTAATTCATTAACGCCCATCTCATCTGTTCATGACCGGATCCGACTATGAAGATCTCTTACCGAAAAAGACATAAATTTCTAGTAAAACTCGGGCAGTGGGAGAATACGATACACTGAATATAGATATCGGAGAAGGGTATAAATCCGTAACTTAATTTTCAAAAGTTGCAGAAATAGTCCCTTCAGTTTAGTCTTGTTATAAATGCCCCTCATGTGAGGGGCACATGACCAGTTTTTAACCAAGGAGATGGATGGGGATAGTGATGAGGATAAAAAGGTTAGAAAACATCACGTTTGAGGGCTTAGATGTCAAAAGATTATTTTTTGGGCTAATAGGGTTAAAGTGAAACAACCCCAGGGACCAGTTTTGCACATTGTTTTGTTTTACAATCATGTGAGAACAGAAATTTGGCAATAAACTTTAATTTTAGGGTTTAGATTTATAGATTCATGTTAACTTAGGGTTTATTCTAGTATTCAACCTTACTGATCAAGAAATGAATAATGGTGTATAGATTAAATGCATTGTAGTTAGGGTTTTCACGGTGCCTTTAATGCCTCACATAGTCAATTGGAAACGCAGACGTAGTCAATTGGAAACGCGTTTTTATATGATTCAGAATGAATTTAGTGACAATCGGGTACAAAAATTTTTCCAATCCGGATCGCGAACCCGTAGCGTTCAGTTCGATTATGTACCCGATTTTGGTACGGGCAATCTGGTTCGCGGTACGTGGGGGAGGCCTGCGAATCCTGTGACTATGCCTTCTAATTCTAAGGAACTTTTTTTTAATCTTTTTTCTTTTCTTTTTCACTATCTTGTCTTTTTTCCAAAATAGACAATGAACACTGGTATAGATTTCTATTTTCCAAAACTATCTCAGTTCTAAACATATATACAGTCAGTGAGATACAGTGTTAATTTTCTCATAAATGCGCAATATATATTGGATTAATAACAATTTTAATCCTTGGGGTATGTCTTGCAAATATTAGAAAGGATAATTTAATTAAAAACTTAGTGTTGAAAATAATTTGCAGAGCAAAAATCTTTGTATACTTTATGCCTTTTGACACCAACAATCAAAACAACAAACAATCTGGTAATTTATATATACAGAAATCGTAGGAAACATCAGGAAACATCACAGATTACAAATAATAACAGAATATGGTATGAATTCCTAAGGGTGCAAAAGGCATGTACAATAATAAATAATCTAAAACAAAACAAAGTGCAAATTCTGGTATATATTCTTCAGGACGTTGGAGCACATGTTCAAGAATTAATATTGATGTCATGGTGATCGTGATGCGAGTAGGAAATTAAAAATAAAATCATATAAACAAACCATATTGAATCGAAGGAACATAAGTTGAATTGTTACCTTTGATGGGATGATTGGTTCTTCTTAGTTTACAAGAGATTGAAGGCTGTGAGTGGTGGTGTGAGAATTTCGGGGTATGAAGAGATTGCTAAAACGGAGGCGTGGGAGCGGCTCGTAAGAACTAGTTTAATACCCGTCCGGTGGACGGGTTACGTTAATTTATTATATAGTAACAACTTGAATGAATCTATGAACACAATTTTTTTTCCTTTGAAATCTAAAGGAAAAGATTATGTGTTTATAAATTTCAATAAAAATATGTTTTGACGACCCGAACTATTTCAACATTTTGCCGATTTTAACATCCCCCCCCCCATCCCCACACCATTTGTCACCCATGTCCCTACACCCAAACTATTTCAACATGCCATAAAGTGTTGCTCCTTAATATATTGTATATACCCGTATTTCAAAAAAAAAAAATATGAACGTTTATACATTATAATTAAATCTCTTCAAACAAATATACAAGAATCAAGTGTTATAATATGTTATTTTGTTTACAGATATTGCTTCACATAAATACAATACTTTTGGTTAGTGAAAGTTCGTTACCTTCTATGCAAAATTGTTGAAGGAATTCATTAACCCAACTTAGCGGTAGTCATAAAGTATGATCTTTCAATTTACCCGTCCTATGGACGGGAACGTTAACGTCATAATGTTAGCACTACACCAAATCATATCGGTAACATAAATCATTTTGCTTAAATAAAAAAGAAAAGATAAACATAAAAAAACATCCGTTCATAATATTGAAAGCATGTAAACACCCATAAGTTTCCTCATATCAAATAATATAATATTGAACAAAAATATCTTGTAAAAGTAAACATAGTTCAAGTTGAGCTTGTTATTACCGTAACCGTTTGCTAGTTGAGTTGCTTTGCTAGAATTTCCAAGTTGTTCCCACCAATATGAAGTACAATAGGATGCTGATCTAGAAAAATAGCTAAAAGTCCATCCTGCTCATTCAAAAAGAGAATAAGAGAAAGGTCTTCACTCAACAATCATCTATAATCATAAGGCAACAATGGACCCGTTTACCTAAGTTTAGAAATAGGGTGAAATGTTAATTAGGATTATGCTTATCTCTGAAGGGAAAAAATAAATAAAATAGTCTAAAAAAGAATGTTCATATGGGTGAAACATTCAAAAGTCCACCAAAGTGTCATTTGAAATAAACAAAACCTACGATTCAATAAAATTAGATTATTGCTGAATTAATTTAGTTTTGTGATCATATTTGGCACGATACCTATTTCTTAAATAAAAAACAATGCAAAGAGCATGTTTGAGTCAAAACAACCCAACCCATTTCAGGATTTACAGAAGAAATGCCCATTTTAGCCCTAACATGTTTTGACATGTTGCTCGACCCGATGAACATAAACAAAGCAGTTGCTCTTGAATTCATGCCCGTTGTAACAACAGAAGCGAAGGACGAAAGCGTAATTCTACCGTTCCAGCTTTAGCTAGTATACATTCATCACATGATGATATTGCACGTTCTTTTGCCCTTTCTCGTGCAATATCAAGTGAGTCAACTACCTTAAATTCGTCACCCGCAAATGGGACACTGTTTAATCCGATCACCTGCAAAGTATGCATTTCTACACAGGTCAGAGGTGTTTCGAGTTGAAAAGGGTAATCTTTTCTAGCTAAAAAGATTCGGGTTGAAATGAATCATTATATAAATCATGAATGAGTCTAATAGAGTCGGGTTTAAATGGGTCAATTCTTGAATAGGTCAAACAGGTTTGGGTTGAAACAGGTCAAATGGGCTCAAGTTGACAAGGGTCAAATGGATTTAGGTTACAACAGTTCATTTTGACAACACAAACAGGATCGAATTGGGAACAGATCAATTTCTAGTGGGTCAAATTGGGTGGGTTGAGCCAGGTCAAATGGATTTAGGTTAAAGCGGGTCAAACGGGTCGGGTTGGATGTGTAATTTTTATTATGGGTTGTAATAGACAAGAACCAAATAATTGTAGCTAAATTCACTTGTACTGGTATTGCCAGCCCAACATCATCAAACCCGCTTTCCAGCATCATGAAATAAAGCTCAGACCTAAAAATGTAAAGCTTAGCTTTTGAGCCATCAAATAAAGATGAATCTAATCAAAGTGCAAATGTTTTAAAGTCAGGATTTTTAAAATAGTATTTTGATGAATTAACTATTGTTTCTTTTACCACCCTTTCCAAAGGCTTCACTACATACAACCACATCCCCCTTTTTAAGTGTGTCATTTTGCAAAAAATAAAGTAGCTACGGGTCCTTTTGATTGATTAGATCTGCTTCAATTACGATACCCTTTGCATTTCTATCGAGATTAGCCTTTAATTCTTGCAGCTATAATCAAGAAAACTGAAGACAAATGTAGTCTCTCAAAATAATATATACATATAAATGAAGTTAAACTTAAATACCTTTACTAGAGCAACAACTCCGTTGCTCCTAAATCTTGAGCAAACTCCTTTATTGACTTGTATCTCAAGTAATTAAAGTTGTATATTATTAAAGATGTGCTACATACCTTAGATATAATTTGACCCGCATAGTTGTGAAGCAGGCCAAATGGGTTGAAACTTGAAAGTAACCCTCTCCTCTCCCCCAAGCAAAAAAAAGGTAAATAAATAATTTACATGCAATACTCAGTAAATAACTTTACCTAGCTCGGCAACACGCATAGTGAGTTCTAACAAATCATCAACATTCTTGCTGGTAAGAGCACACAATTTTATTTTCATTGACAATGATATGAATCATGTAAAGGATATTTTTAAAATAATAAAAAACTTAAGTGACTTTGCCCTGCACCTGAACCATAGGTACATCACCACCCCCAATCTTCTGGTTGAAAACCATTATAAGAAAGCTCCTGAATAACTTGCATTACTCGATCTAAAGCCCCTTCCTTATCTATCTACATCTTTCAAATTATATAAATGAATGTAAGAATTAGCAAAATATATAACCGACATCGTAAGTGGGAGAATTTGATTGCACTTATCAATTATCATACCCTAGTAATAGAAACAATTATTGACACTCGGGCTGATTTGGCATGGCCTTAGTTGTTTGAGGACCTATCGTGTCATCTACAACCACTATGATAATTGTGTTATCAGTAACCCTAGCTCCACGAGATCTCATTGTACCAGAAGCCTGCAAAACATTTTTTTAGCCTCTAATGGGTCATTCTGAAACATTGAGAATCACATGGATGAAAAAACTGAAAATAAATATTAACCTAAATTCAAATTCAAATATCCATGATCAAAGTAAATCATTACATATACAAAGGTAAGATGAGATGAGATGAGATGAGATAAGACCTGTGAATTGCACATGGCTTCCCAAAGGGTGATTCTTCCAATAGACGTCACAGGCGACCGACTTGATAAATCCACCAGAAGATTCAAAGCTTTATTCAATGGCACATGCCAGCCTTTGATCTATTCATGATGTTGATATAAAAATCATAACAAAAAAATCAGTTTCATTGTTAAAGGATATATTGAATTTACAACAAACAAAATCACATATATGGATGGTTACCTGATAAATAGCTTATTTGATAGATGGTCCACGCTTCAACTCCTGTCTAACTTCATATAAGTGAGGTTTCCATTGTTAACAACAAAACAATAAGATCAAATCACAAAAGCTATGTTCGACACCGGAACTTGTAGAAACCCTTGATTAACACACAACTTGTGTCGAATAGCAAGCTTCAGATGTTTTAATCGCTGGTCACTCACTAAAAAGGAAAACCTGAATGCAGTTACACCTAAAGTATAACAAATAGTAAATCTGCATTGACGGAAATCAAAATTTCAGCAAAAATTAAACCTGAATTGAGGAATCACCGAACTGCTAAGTCGTTATGAAGATTATTTAATACCATTGTTAAGTAACATAATAAAAAAGAACCACGAAAAACACAGGTCAGGCACAACTAACCTGTAACCTAATCATTCGGAATTTTTTAAATTACCCGAAACTTTATTCATCAAACTTTTGAGTGCCTAAATTGATCAAAGACTACCTACTGTATACAAATTAAAAAATTGCTAATTGTAAACACTAATAATTAAGAGAATGCCGACTGCCTAAACTTGAGGAATTATGTATTTCCGACAAATTATGAAGTTCAGCATCCCGGCTTCCTTAGAGCCTGTAGCATTTCAAAAAGCGCCTGTTCTTGTAGTGCCCACTTATTGTTCTTCATCATCCTAACCAAAAAACTTATTACAGTTAGTGGATTGAACGATTAAATAATACCAAAAGATATAAAGTTCAAAATAATGAGTATACATTTACACTTTCAACATACTTGACTTTGGCAGAAAGACAGATATGGAAATCTAAACATCCATGAATGTGTATTGAGCAAATTAATAGAAAAGATTTGGGCATAATTAGGGCAAATTCGATTTAGGGCAGGAACAATTAGAGCATAAATATTTACCTTCAACACTTCCTTCGATTGATTCAGAGGAGAGGGATTCAGACAAAAGGGAGAGGTAGATGAAGACTGAGGGACCATCATCTGGTTTTGAAATCACGTCTTGAACTTTTAGAACGACGTTGATTGTACCGACGGCGACGGGTGAGGTGCATACGGCGTGTGAAGGAGAAGATGACCTCTAATCTCTCCACTTTTGCATGTTGGTTTGTGGAGGTGGGGTGACAGTTTTATGGGTGAGGAGGAGACCTGAGACAACCAACGGGCGAACTGAAATTTTGAGCACTACCCTAGTTTTGTAGGAGGTTGAGTTGTGGAGATATGGGCAGAAAAAAGTGGAGGTAACCGCCAGAGGGGGAACCATAAGAAACTGCCGTCAACTGCTACCATAGCAGTTATTATTGGGAGTTTAGAAGGTCAGGATTTGATTTCAGCAAGATTCAATGGTAGAGATTCATTTGAAAGGTAGTTAGACTTAACGGGAACCATAGATATATATAATTTAATATTTTTTGTTATGTTAATATTAATTACATAATTTGATATGGGTAATTGAAAATGTGATGCTGGGGTAATATTAATTAAATAATTCTTGATTTAAAACGTGAAGCGGAATCCAGTTAAGTCGTTTTGGGTGCGGCACTGTTAATGCTTCGTGCTAGCTTTTTGTATTATGAATAATGTAAGTATATATGTAATTTCTAACCAAGTCGACTTTTAAACGAAAGGGGTACAAATATAATTAGGGTTTAGATGTTCTTAAATGTATTATTATCAACGATAGTGACTTGTGAGAGTTGGATTCTTGCACATTGTTTTGTTTTACAAGTATCCGAGAACAGAAATTTGGCAGTACACTTTGATTTTATGGTTGAAAATTCATAGATTCATGTTAAATTAGGGTTTATTCTAAAGTAGGAGCTTTATATTCAACCTCAGGAATCAATATATGGTGTAAAGATTAAATACATTTGTAGTTAGGGTTTTCGCGTTAGGTGATAAGTAACTTGTTATGTTTTCAGGACTTGATTACATGATCACTGTTTCAATTATGGTGTTTCTTTTAAACAATATGTGGTCGTGGTTCTGTGAATATTGTTATCTATCTGGAAACCTGTTTTTGTACTCACCGAATTTGGTTGCTTTTACATTCATGTGCAAATTTGGTTTCTAATATTGTAATATCTTTTACGCTAGATAATATCTCGCACTATAACTACCTAATGGAGCCATCGACTGAATACGTGGCTTTTGAAGAGAAGGTGAAGAAGACGATTTACATTGACAACTTATCCCCTCAGGTTACGAAAGCCGTTTTGGAAAATGCAATCAATCAGTTTGGGAATGTGAAAGAAGTTCAGTTCGTTCCCACGTATTTCGCGTCTTGCGGTGTTTGTGCTGCTCTGGTGGAGATGGAATCAGCCAAACAGGCTGAAGAAATCATCAGTGAGATGGGTGATTCTCCTCTTATGATATCCGGAATGCCCAGGCCCGTGAGAGCCCAAAAGGCCCAAGTTGAAATGTTCGAGGACCGGCCCAAGAAGCATCAGAGAACGATTGTGTGCCGTTGGATGGATCCAAGTCATCAAAACTTTGAGCTGGCTAAGAAGATTAAGGGTCTGACGAAGAAACATGCTGCTGAGGCTCAATATATAATGGAGGTAAAGACTAGATTAAAATGCCATTTTTGTCCGTGAGGTTTGGCCAGTTTCGCGACTTTCGTCCAAATGTTTGTTTTTTCGCATCCGGATCCAAAAGGTTTAAATCTTGCCATTTTCATCCGGCTCGTTAACTCCATCCATTTTTCTCCGTTAAGTTAGGGATATTTCTGTCTTTTTTGCTAACTTAAAGGGCAATTTGGTCTTTTTCACTTTATGTAAAAAGACTGAATACCCTTGAAAAAGACCAAATTGCCCTTTAAGTTGGCGGAAAAGACGGAAAGACCTGACTTAACGGAGAAAAATGGATGGAGTTAACGAACCGGATGAAAATGGCAAGATTTCAAACCTTTTGGATCCAGATGCGAAACAAACCTTTGAACGAAAGTCGCAAAACTGGTCAAACCTTAGGGATGAAAATGACATTTTACCCTAAGTACTAATTGGTATTTTGGTTTAAACTGTGAAATATTGTATTGTATAAATGTCAAGTAAATGAAGTTTATTTCTTTTTGTGCAGCTACAACTTGAAGAAGAAGAGAAGCTGCATAAACAGCAAAGCGAGACCCTGAAAACAAACTACAAGAAGTATGAGCTGATTGATGGTGCACAAGCAGATGGAAATGTGAAGCGTTTGAAAGCTGAATATGGGATGACGCTCAACGACCACTGATCCGATGCTTCTAATTTTCATGGCGTAGGTAGCTTCATAGAGTGAAGTGATGGTTTGAGAGAGATATTTTAGGCTGTTCATATTTGTGTATGCCCCTTTTAACATACTAAAATCATCATGGGGTTTGATACACCCCTGTTAAAATACTTTGATGCACCATTGTAATGCGGTTTGGTGGACTGTTGGTAAATTTGTGCATAGAATTTGATTACAACAGCACACCACCTATTGATTACTGGTGTAATGAATTATATGGCTCATCTGTGCAAGCTTGTAATTGAACTGCATGGCACATCAAAATTATCACATAGATACATCTAAGGTAGCGTTCGTTTCATGGAATGGAATGGAATGGAATGGAATTAGGAAGTTTTTCTTTGTAAAATTGATCTTGGTTGGGGGAGGGAGGAATTTGAAATCCCATGAATTTCTTTAATCAATGAAATTTGTGACTATTTCAACATTCCTTAGAAATCCTTCACTCTAATGAAGGAATGGAATGGAATGTTGAAATAGTCACAAATTTCATTGATTAAAGAAATTCATGGGATTTCAAATTCCTCCCTCCCCCAACCAAGATCAATTTTACAAAGAAAAACTTCCTAATTCCATTCCATTCCATTTCATGAAACGAACGCTACCTAACTGTATTTCAATAGCGGCTCAAACTGGATTTTAACGGTGCATAGAAGCTGAAGCACACTAGAGGG
Organism: Helianthus annuus; assembly: GCF_002127325.2. Classification (NCBI taxonomy): domain Eukaryota; kingdom Viridiplantae; phylum Streptophyta; class Magnoliopsida; order Asterales; family Asteraceae; genus Helianthus; species Helianthus annuus. Next base: position 21,940,453 of record NC_035448.2, on the reverse strand, counting down.
ATGCGTTACGCTGCGTTATAACGTCGAATCAAACTCCATCTTTATGTTATGCATAATTTTAGGAATAATGGAATTTAATAATCCCAACTTTCACCAGTTGGCCGACAACGGACTCAACTTCAAAAATAACCACTGGCGGTCCCAACTTTTGACATTTTGTAAAACATTGGACCGTTGCTGGGAGAGTAGGAGAGGGTGGTCCCAACTTCAAACATTGGACCACTGGCGGTCACCACTAACATCCCTTGGACGGTGTTAGCAAGGGTCCAATGTTTTACAAAATGTCAAAAGTTGGGACCGCCAGTGGCTATTTTTGAAGTTGGGTCCGTTGCCGGCCAACTGGTGAAAGTTGGGATTATTAAATTCCATTATTCCATAATTTTACTATAGTGCCAAAAACCTATAGTAATGGACTTCTAAAAAAGTACATTTGGAGTCTTAAAGATCACTTGTATACTTTGTTTGTTAAAAGTATATTTACGATATTTTAAGCCTGAAAATGATTAAAAAGACTTTATTTGTATTTGTATTTTAATTAAACTAAAATAAAATTCATAGAAAAAACGAGAAAGCATTGTAACTTTTGCTCGTCCAATAAATCTTTTGACCTTTTTGGGTTCACTTACAGTTGTTAACCTTTAACTTTAATAAATATATTGGGTGTCCTTAAAGATCACTTATTGTGTAGCGCTCATTCGATCCTAAACCTACGTTCAATCAATAAGCCTTCGGATCAGGTCGATCATTCTATTCTAAACCTACGCTCATTCTATCCTGAACTTACGTTCATTCTAACAGCAGGCTTAGTTAGGGTATGTGTCTTTTGTTTATGTGGTTTAGTATCTGTCTAGGATTAGTTATGTCTTTTGGATATGTCTAATATCTTTTGGAACAATTGCATGTCTTTGGCAACAATGGTTTGTCTTCAAGCAGGGCCGTCTCCGAGAATGATAAAAAAAAAACTTTGGGCCCCGTGCGAAACAAAAAATTTGGTATAATATAAACTCATTAAATATATATCAAGAAACCACAATATGACATGCTAATCATGGGGTTTGAACTCATGACCTCAAAATTATAACCCAAAACATTAACCAATTAATCATATAATCATCTTGTTAACAAGATCAAAGAGTCAATTAATTAAGTGAATTGATAGTTCAAAACAGTTTAGGAAATAAAAAATGCATGGGATTAACTGAAAATTGTTTAGGAAATAAAAATGTAAAGGAAAGGTTTAGAACTCATGACTAGAGATGGGCATAATCGGGTATTCTGAATACCCGGAACGGGGTATTACCCGTACCCGGGTACTGACATTACTTAGCGGAACCGGGTACACTAAGGAACCGGGTTCGGGTTAAACCCGGGTAGAAGTATAAAAAAACGGAACCGATGTAACCGGTTACGGGTATTTTCGAAACGGGTTCGGGTACAGTTTGGAACCGGGTATTCCGGGTACTGACAGGAACCGGTTCCAACGGATAGAAACCGGTTCCAACGGATATATTAGGCATTTAATGCATATTAATGAGCTTGCAACGGATAGAACCGGTTCCAACGGATATATTAGGCATTTAATGCATATTAATGAGTTTGGAACCGGGTATTCCGGGTACTGATAGAAACCGGTTCCAACGAATATATTAGGCATTTAATGCATATTAATGAACTTGCAACGAATAGAACCGGTTCCAACGGTAACAAAAATACCGGGTATACTGGAGGAACCGGGTATTGGTAGAACCGGGTACAACAGAGGAACCGGGTACAGGTATAAACCGGGTAGGGTTCGGAACTGGGTACTACCCATTTATTATGAGAAAAAATGGAACCGGGTAGGAACCACCGGGTTTTTTGAACCTGGACCCGATTCTCCTATGTACCGGGTACGAACTGGAACCGGTTCCGGGTCGGTTCTACGTGTCCGGGTTTGGAACCGGGTATTATGCCCATCTCTACTCATGACCTTGGTTTCCAAATTTGAGTATCTTGACCATTGAACTAGCTTCATTTTTCATTAATGAAGTCATTTATTAAACATTTAAGATAACAATGTTCATTTAGAAATCTTGACCCTAAATTTTTGTTGGGCCCTATAAATCTTTTGGGCCTTGGTGTCTGCTCGGGTTGCCCAGCCCACAAAGCCGGACCTGTCTTCAAGAATAATGTTTTATGTTATGAAAATGATCACAGGTTGCAAAAATGCCATATTTAACCTGTTCAATTATTTTATTTCCAAGTGTTGTTAATTTATTATTGCTTGTATATTGAACTATTGAACTCATCTTAGCTAGAACTAGTGTTCAATCTTAAAATTTGTGTAAGCATTTCAAAACATACATAAATGAGTATTTTTTGAATATGATCACATAACTGAACATAAACAAACATCTTGAATTATACAGTTAATATTAATATATGCTGTAAATGCTTTATATTTGTACGTGTATACATTATATCAAACACACATGCTTTGAGAATGTAAAATTAAGATCTCATGAACACGAACTCCTTTCAATTTGGTTTCTACAAATTCTTGCAAATTGGTCCCTACTATATTATGTAAACATACATATATTCATACTATTGTTTTGTTGCATATTAGTTATGTTTTGACGCATTTTCCTGTTGTTTTAGTTGCATTTTGAATTTGAGGGTCACTCAAATTGAACAACACCAACACTAAAGTTACGGTGTGTTAACGCGAATGAATTAGTTTGGAACGTAAAATATAGAAAAGAATAACTAAATCGATCTAGAACCCGCGCATAGCGACAAGCCTATCAAATTGGAAAAAATAGACGTGAAAACGTTGAATCCCACACACACGTTGCGCCGTGTTAACTCACAATATTTAGAACGGACGTAAAAACGTTGAGTCACAAACGCACATTGTGTCACAAACGCACGTTGTGTCATGTTAACTCACAAAATTTAGAATGAAACGAAATTTGCGAAAGATGAAAGATAGGGGACTAGAGTTGAGAGTAAAAAAGAGTTATGAGATTAAATTGTAAAAGGTGAAAAGTTTAAGTTAAAAGTAAAAATATAAAGTTTTGATGGATAACTTATAAAAGATGAAAAACTTTAGGTTAAAAGTAAAATAAAATCAATTTAAAAAAAAAAACACCCTGAGCATGAGTTACAGTAACAAGTTAGATTAAGATTATGTAAATAGATTTTTCAAATCCAATGATTTGACTTATTTTTCTATTTTACCAGAATCTTTTCTTAGAAAATATTTCTCTTTTACCAATGCCATTTTTACTCAATGACATCACGGGGTTTAAGCATTAGTCATAGCCCTACCATTGCATATATACTTTTTAGGTAAGTCGGACATATTGTGAGACTTTTATGTGAATTCTTTAGACTCCTTTGGTTGATACAAGGGTTTTTGAGCTAAACCAAAAATCATATAATCAACATTGGGTGATATATAAGTTTACATTATTGAACTTTTAACATTATCAAATAGACGATTAACATTTGGGCTTGCATTTGCTAACAAACAATAAAAAGATAAAATTTACAAGACCATGAGTAATGATTAATACTCACCAAGGGATATTTTTTACCACATCACCATCATAATGACTTTTTAAAAATGTGTAACGGTTAATGTCTCTTAATGTCTATTTCATTTATTACTTTCCACTGTTTTTCTTCTCTATGGGCATTACTATAGAAATGCCCCATCCTCTTCATGCCCCTATAATGTCCAAGAGGACGATGTTGAGAACATTATTAAACTTTTTCACGTCCCTATAATGCTCATTACATATTACCTAATAAACATGTGAGGCTGACAAAACACACTTCGCAAGAGCTACAGTTTCATCTTATTAGATTCCTACAAAGATTAAAAAAAAAGTGGTCAATTAGGGTGATCAGTGATGCAACTGTTATTTAAAAACAATTGCAAAAAGAAATAATTATAAACAAATGTTCTACCATGATCAGGGGCAATGTCTCTTATCATGAAGAAACACAACCAATTTACTCCAAGCTTTCCTAGAAAATTAAAGTTGACCGTAAACACAACAAAAACCAAAATTTTTTATTGCACTATCAACAAATAAAAGCGTATTCAAGGGTTTAAGCACCAGTGACGGCAAAAAAGTGTGCCAAAAAGCAACACTAAATCGCATCCAATCCTAACGTTAAATCGAACTAAAAGCAGGACGATTGAGTACAAAGCCTTAGTTATCATGAAAAACAAATTCTGTCGTAGAAGCCCCTAAATATGTTTCTCCAATGTTCCAAGACTGATGATAACTAGTAATGTTAGGTTGGTATCGGCTCGCTTCTTTACGGTACATGCCAGTAGCTTATCTAGCCCAAACATTCAGGGGTAACCCAAATATTTTTTTGTGATCAAAGGTGTTTTGGTCATAAATCTGATGAGGATAATGCAACCAAACTCTTAGTTATGGGGTATGATGCTTGAAATGAGGAACAATGATAAGGATCACTTCAATGTAAATTGTACAAACCACATAAGAATTTGTACGAGGAAAAAGCCCTTGATCAATGAATGATCTCCGCCATAAAAAACCTCGGGTGATGGAAACTACCGATCACCAAGCTCAAATTAATCAATGAATGTTTACAACTTCGGATAGTAACGAGCTAGGTACAAGGATCACTATGGTGAAATGTGTAAAAGTGTGTGAAAACTGTTAAGTGTTTGCCGAATGCTTCAAGAGTGCAGTTGTACGAGAGTGTGTGTAGCTGAAAATGACTAAGTGTTCTAATTACCAGCTCGTCACCCCTTTAAAAATAGAAGTTAACTATGCTAACAAACTACCCGACTTTTGTGCCATGCTCCCACGTTCTCTACAACGTCCATTTCCAGTCAAACGTGTGCGAAATACCCGTGGAATATTCCATAGTAACGTTGCCAAGACCAGGCCAAGCTTGTTACTCCTGCAAAACAATACGAAATTCAAACAAACAATCGTTAGTATGAGGATCCTTAAGGTGATCCATGATCCTGATCCTGAAGCACTTCCGAGGATCACTATCTGTCACAGAAGTAAGGATCATTGTTAGGATAACAAGTAAGGATCACGGGTTATTAGAAAATCCTCCCCTAACAATGGCCCCCAAAATATAAGGAGTAATTTGTAAAATGAACGAATTATATTTTCTTGATCTTATCCGCAACTAACTAACGGATATATAGCCGTTGATATAGAACTATCCGTTGCAATTCCGACGTCACAGAAGTGACAAACCTGCACAATCATAATTATAAATAGGAGATAGAGATAGGATCGTTTTGCATTTAAATTTCAGAGATACTCCCTTTATAATCCCATCCGAAGATAAACAGGTATTCTCTCTTCATCTTCTTCCTTCTCTTGCTCTGTTTTCTTTCTCTTTCCATCATTCTGTCAAAAATGTTGCTCCGGAACTCCCCAGCTAAGGATCACCCGAAGAATAGCCCACTGAAGAGCCAGGGGATCATCGAAGATTCCATAAAAGAACGCTGTTGTTTCACCAATCCACAGATTGATAGGATCCGCTACTGTTTCCCGGCGAATACTGTGTTTAAATCCTTTGATCCCAATGCCCTGAGTGATCATATTTCCGAAAACTGGGTTGCTTTTCCTGTTACTCCGTTCACCATAGGTTATACATATCCTTTTCCAGCCTTCACCCAATCTTTCTTTTCCCTAACCGGCATCTCTTATATCCAAGCCATGCCGATGATCTGGAGGGTTTTGTATACCCTTGAAAGGATCATCGAGCAGGAAGGGATAGACCTAGGAATGTCAGAGCTGGGAGAGCTGTATGATCTCACTACCTTTGGTTCTCATCGTTATTTGTTCAAATGTAAACCTGGTGAGGACACCCGATCTTCAAAGCTATCAAAAATGATACTAACTGGAAGCGGCATTTCTTTTTCGTCAAAAGAGATTCTATCCCTGAGGGGAAGGATCTACCCAGGAAATGGGCTACCCATGGTAGGATGGAGGATCCTGAGAAGGATCACCAGAGAACTTTCTTTTCATATAAGGATCACTGACATTCCTTTTGCTTTCTTGTTATGCAGCTATCACCGTCTCACACCTCAGACTGTCTCCTGCTGCCAAAGAGAGATTCGCCGCCTTCAAGAGACTTGATCCTGAAATAAGATCTTTCAAGACAACCACCCAGGATTCTCAGGAGGTATCCTCAGGCTTTGTCACGATGTCAAGTAAGTATCTTTGTTTAAAAATTCAAATAAATAGTGAAATATAAGTGAAGTAAAGATACTTATCTTGTTTTGATTGTGTAGGTGCTGGAAAATCCACCAAGTCTGCTTCAAAGTTCAGTGTCACCGATCTCACCACTGTCAGATCCTCCAAGAAGAAAACTCCTGCCAGCCCAACTGCTTCAATCTCCAAGGCACCCATCAAAGGAAGGGGAGGAAAGAAGAGGAAAGCCTCCGAAGCTGAGGATCTGCAAGGTCTGCCCTTGATCCGCCAACAATTCCTTGACTACTTCAGTGAGGTAAGGATCACTGTCCCTGCTTGTATATCCTGCTTGTTTGAGGATCACCTGGTCCCGAATTATCCTTTATCCTCTTTGCAGAAATTTGATGAGATTGAGGATTACGTTGGCCACTAGGGGTGAGCAAACGGAAAAACCCGACCCGACCCGACCATTACCCGACACGACCCGAGAACCGATCAAACATAAAATACAGAACCGATTCACTACCCTAAATATAGGGTTGGTTCCGGTTCATAGGTACAAGTCGGGTTTCACCATGTAAAGAACCGAGAACCGACCCGACCCTATTTTATAAGAAAAATTGGAACCGATCTAAGTACCTAGGTACTTGGGTTCGGGTCGGGTTGGGTATATTTTCGGTTCGGTTCTCGGTTATTTTCGGTCCGGACCTAAACTTGCTCACCCCTATTGGCCACGTGGAGGATCAGGATAGGAAAATTGCTGATCTTCAACAGACAACAGGTTGCTCTGCTAAAGGATCTCAAGATTGCCGACCTTCAGAAGGATCTCCAGAATGCCAAGAACGAGACGGCTAAGGTGTTGATCAACTTTGACTATGAGAAGCATGAGATCACCGAGGATGCCAAAGTCTCTGCCGCCATAGCGATGTACAAGACTAAACTGCAGATGGCCCTGGAAGCTCAGGATCCTGACTTTGACAGGAGTACCTGGGACATGGAAGGCTGGAAGGCAAGGCTGGCTGAGCTGGATGATGAAGAGGAGGCTGAAGAGATCCTGACAATTGAGGCTGGAGGAAGTGGCAAGGATCAAGGTGGTGAAGCAAGTGGAGCCGGAGGTGGTGATGCAGCGAAGGTTTAGGCTGCTTGATTGGGCAATGATGGAAATTTCTAGACATAGCCGGAGCCCAATTTTTTTTAGTTTGATGGTTGTTTTGTTGAACAATTTGATGGTTTGTACTGAACAATAGCTTTAGGTTTAAGGATCTAGGATCCTTCAGACAATAGGCAGGATTGCAAATGGTGGAGGGATTCTCTGTTTGGGGGATTAAGCCATTGTGATCCTGCCGCCTTTATATTCCTTCACTACTTAGAACTTATTATCATGGACACCCTTTACCTACTCCAGCGGACGGGCCACGTATTGCTGGTAGATGCTCGGGGTAGGTAATTTTGACAACCTTTTAAGGGTTAATCTTTTGTTAATAAATAAAACCTTAATCTTTTGTGGCTTATCTTGTGTTGTTATCCTTTTTGTCTCTTTAATTCTCAATTGTTTTGATGTACACTTGTTTAAATAAGTAATTTTGAATAAGCCAGAATGAAAATATTTAGGATATGATCCAAGATCAAATATCCTATATTTGAAAAATCCCAAAAAGTAATATATTTTAAGGATCACAAGCTTAGTTGTCAAATTACAAGGGTTATTCAAATAATCAATGAATAGAATGGAAATAGTTAAGGATCATACCTGAGGATCCAAGTTAGGATCCTAACCATAATCAGGATAACTATAAGATAAACCTTAGAGAGAAGTAAGGATCAAGGATCCCTAGTTGTTCAACTTCAAGGACCTGAAATAGAGCATAACTTGGGACTAAGCCAATATAAGATAAAGGTTAGCAACTGGGGACAAGCCCAAGGATAACTGGGGACAAGCCCAAGGATAACTGGGGACAAGCCCAAGGATCGTATGTAAACTGGAGTATGGCCCTAACTGGCGACTATCCAAACTTAGTGACATGACAATGCCAAAACCTTAGCTAACGTGAAAACGTTAGAAACCTTAGGAACGGATGTATGGTACGTCTACCATTATACGTAGGATCCTAGGTATAGCCAGTACAATGGAATTATCAGCCCCTAAAGCGAGTACTGGTCCCACTGCCTTGAACTATACCAGGATCATCATGCACTACAGGCGGAACTGGGGTCAGGCCCAAATAACTGGGGTTAAACCCAAGGAACGGATTGCTTCTGCAGATAACCAATATTTCGCTAAGGATACCTGAGCTTTCAAAACTTAAAATCACGTGAGAGATGGATAAAGGACACATGATCCTTATCCTTATATGAGAAAATAAGGAAATGAAATAGTTCAAGATTAGGACATTACCAAAGTAAGGATCACCGATACTTTAAGGATCCTTCAAGGATACCCCTAACGTAAGGATCATCTGTGCCATGAGGATCCTTGTTGGGATTGAACCCTAACAGAGGAACAGATAATGTAAAGCCAAAACCGGATCCCATCAGTGGACACTTAATAAGCAGCAGTTTACTCTAATCTCTCCCCTTGACAGTGGTTATCTAACAGCTGATGGATGTTAAGTGCTGCTCAACTACAACAACTGATAAACCAAACTCTGATGATTATCTAACAACTGCTGAAGACAAACTCTGTTGCTCTATCTACTGCTGTATCCTAAGTACTGCTGAAGACTCAAGCACTGCCCTCTCAAAGACTGATCACCTTTGAAGAAAGCACTGAAGACTCAACATCTGTGCTAAGGCTACAACAGTGGAACGTGAAGCAGTAGTTTCCTTATGTTTTGTATTTTAGTGATTATCAGATGTTACATAACAGTAGTTTGTATAGAACAGTATTTATAGTTTGCTAGGTCGTTAGATGTCACTATCATGGTGACGTCAGCTGAAGCATATCAGTAGTTTGGTTTGCCTATAAGTATGACAGTACTCTGTACTGTTACACTTGATCGTTTTGAGTGAGTTTTTCTCCTCATTTCATCCTTTCATCTTGTGCAACCAACTCTGGTGTATCAGGCTGAGGGGGAGTTTAGATTGTAAGCTTGCACTGTAATCTTTTGCTTTTATGTAAATCTTTTGACTCAATGAAAAGCAATTGTTTATCAATCTACACTTTCCTTTGTTTGTGTTTACAAAGTTTGCTACTCATTTCCGCTGCCCTTATTCGTTTTATGCAAACAAACACAATCATAGACAGCCTCAGATCCTAACAATTGGTATCAGAGCCTGGACAGTCAAAATTCGATCTAACAATCAATTTGACATAAAAGTTCAGCTCAAAAGTTATTTATACTAAAGGATTGGTATTCAGTTGAAAAACAGAGTAACGAGTGAATCATGGTCAAAATGGTCATTTAAAAACTCTGTAAATCAACCAAGATGTCATATGACACACAAATCTCACACAACAAGCGTTTTCATACATATGTCACTCATAGTTTTCAGATCTGTAAAATATCTGATAAATTATGGGATCGTTCGATGTTTTCAAAATTGATTTCAATTGTTGTGTTGATTTTTGTGATGTTTAGTCAAAATTTCTCATGTGTTCAAAGGCAGGTTGAGAACCTTCAAAAGAACCAAATCAATTTTGTCCAAAACACATTGAGAAAATAAGGTGTCAAATCAGTCCTAATCATAAGTAATGTGAGATTTGAAATAAAACATGATCAAACATGGTCAGATCTCTCAAAACATTGCTTCAAAATGATTATGGACAAAGTATGTTCAAAATATAATCTCCTAGTGAGTATTTCTGAACATATAATTAAACAGGGTATAAAGGGAAAAGGAAAATGAACAAATCTTAAAGTGTGGCTATCTCAAACTTTTGAAATCAAAAGCAAAAGAGTATAAGCATAAAACACTCTTGAGGTTCATATTAGATCATCAGTGGTCATTGTGCAACTGTGTGCATTCATCAATACAGGAATTGTTCTGGTAACAATAGCATCTTCAGTGATGGTGCTTAAAAGGAATTTACAATCAATTGACAAGAAATTGACCCAAACAATGGTCAAAATAACTTGAGAATGATATGATCATGAATTTACTGAAACATTGTCGGATCCTTTTGATTATTCTCAAAACTTCCTTTGATTTTTGTTAAGGTGTTTTCCTCTAAAATAAAAACCAGATATATTTCATTCCTTTATGAAATATATTTTGTTCTTTTACTCATTTTTAATAGTAAAAGCTCATCTCTGGTCAGGATGTAATTTCCTTATTTTTGTGTGAAATTACTATCCTTAAATCTGGTCAAAAGGAAATGACATACATACCAAGGTCAGGTTGAGCTCAAGTTAGGTTTTCACTGATCATAAATTGATTGTAAATTGACTTAGACTACTGAGATACTCATGCTCTAGTTCAGGTAATTAGACACAAAATGAGCAGCTCATGTAGAAATGTCTTCATCATCTAGGATGCTAAACCATTGTCTAAATAATAGACACTTGGCAAAACCTAGAACAAAAATTCCTGTAAACAACTGCTGGCAATTTAATCTTGATAATTTACATCTAAAATGTATTTTGTTAAGAATAGCATTTCAAATGCTCAAACAGATGTTAGATAAGATACTGTGCTTTCACAAAGCAAAATCAAGTTCTACATCTGAACAAGCAGATGCTAACATTTTTGTCAAAAGTTGAAACACTGCTGCACTATCAGTTGTTGAGACAAAAAATCTTCATTATTCTACCACTGTTGTATCTAAAATGCTATTGTGCTTTAACATCTGCTCTCTAAAGTCTGTCCATTGCTAAAGTGTCAACCTCTGCTCTTCAAAAACACTGATGTTTAAAATCATTGTTTCATCCACTGATACATCCACTGTTTCATTTTATTACCGTTGTAACTACTGATACTTGATTCAACAGTAGTTGCCAAAACAACTGTCCTCCATTATTTACCATTCCATCAGATGTTTGACACGTGGTCAGTTTTTAGCCTTCAGATCAAAAATACCCGCTGCCACATCAGCAATCACTTTTTCCCTAAATAAAACCTTGATTAAATCCAAACAGGGTTTTACTGTCGAATTGAATTCCAAAAGTTCTCTTCTCATAGCAGTTTCCCTCTCATAACTCCAAAAATCTCTTCGATCTTCTTCATCCAAAATGACGAAACCAAAATCGAAATCAAAATCAAAACCATCTTCTTCCTCCACAACAGCAGATGCCACTCAAATGGCCGCTGAAACACCGGAGATCCGCTACAAAGCTCCACACAATTATGTGGGTATACTCACAAAACCTACCGATAACCACACTTTCGACTCCATCTGTGACATCCTTTCTGCATCAAAGTACAAAACTTTGATAACAGCAGACGCTCCTATTTACCTTGATACCCAGAGAGAGTTCTGGAAAAATGCCACCCTTGAAAACCAAGGAGACATCATCGCCGCCATCAACTCCTCGATACAGGGTAAGAAGGTAAAAATCTCACCAAAATCCATCTCTGAAACCTTTAAACTCGATGATTTAAATGGAAAAACCTCTTTTACAAAAGACGAGTTGGTAAAGGATTTCATGAAAAGGGGCTATGCAGAACAACCAAACAGGGACACCCTACAAAAGGGTTACTTCCCTTCTGCACCCAGATTTTTATTTCACACACTACTCATGTGTGTTTCAAATAAAACAACGTCCTTCAATGAGATACCAACAAAAATCCAATGCCTGGGGTATGCAATTTTGAACAATGAAAACTATAACTACTCCTAGGAAATATTTGATGATTTGGTAAAGAACGTTGATAATAAGGCATTTCTGCTCTTTCCTAGGTTTCTCAGTTACTATTTTGAAAAAAAAATTTATCGGGAAAGAGGTGCCCAAACAAGGTGTATCATTCAAAATAAACTGTTTAACAATAGAAACTTTTTCAAGAATGATGGCACCAATAAAATTAAAAACAAAAGAGGCAGAGCAGATTTTAGAAACTGCCACTGACCCTCAAGAAACCACTGCTGAGCCCACTGCTCCAGGTGATCAGAGTAGCACACCCACTGCTCTGAAACCCACACCTGCCACCACCAAAAAGACCAAAAGAAAACCATCCAGAAAACCCACCAAACCCAAAACAAAGGCAACTCTGGAAGATGAGATCCCAGAGCAACTGCCAGTGACAACACAAAAGTCACCAGAAACCACTGCTGCTACTTCCTCACAGCAGTTGGTAGAAATATCTCAACCCCAGCCTCAAACTCCTCTTGCATCCTCACAAAAGGATCAAGTTGTAAGCACAGGGACACCACAATATGAAGCTCTAGGTCCACTCGGATCTATCTTCCACAGTCCTGATCCCAAGGACATGTCTCTTTCTACACCCATACCCTCACCAATCATATTGCCACAATCAATAATACCCCTGTTGCATGCAGTTGATATTGCACAGACAAAAACCAGTTCCTCTCAATCACCCATTACTGAGAGCATACCTCCACAAGTGACTGGGTCTGATGTTAATACCTCTGTTATCCAAGCAACAGTTGAGGAGGTTACACCCCCTGAGTTACAAGTAACTCTCGGTGGTAGTTCAAGTGGAGCAGCAACTACAACTGATGGATCAACAGATCTTCAGTTGGACAGTTGTTACATAACTAAGACTCCCTTGAAGGCAATTTCTTCCATGGCAACATCGGTAACCACCAGTGAGTTATCTTTAACTGCTGGTAACATCAAAGGATTATCGAGTGCCGAAGAAAGAAGTCCCCAGTACCAAGAAAAAGGGGCATCAATGGATGACTTTTGGGCTACAGCTCCTAAGTCACACATTGATACAACCACCACTGGTGGGAATTCAGATGATCCTGATAAATCAGGTGATGATTCAAGATACAACGAATTGACGGCCAGAGTTGAAAATCTAGAATCTTCAGTTGCCGAAATAAAAGATATGGTGCAGCAGCTGTTAGAAGCTCAAATAGCCCAATCTTCTGCTCCTCCTGCTCAAGCACCTGCTCCACAAGCATTTGCTGCAAATGAGCTATGGAATATTCTCCAACCACTGCTTGAACATCAGCAACAATTGGCTGCTAAACAGCACGCAAATCAAGTACAAATGCTGACCAACATGGTGGAGTCTCGGTTCAAAGACACTCAAGCAGACATCAAGGCTATAAAGGCCAGCATACAACAGAATGCTCAAAGTGAGAAAGGTCCATCTACCATTTTCTTCATGGATACACCCCTGGCAGATAATGCCAAAAAGGGGGAGAAAATCAGGTTGAAAAAGAAAGGTATAGATGATGGGATGCACATTGAACCTGAGAAACCCAAATCCTCAAAAACTTCAACAGCTGATACAACAGTAGTTACAAAAACTGCTGTCAGTAGCCAAACAGCTGCCATCTCATCAACACACACACCTCCAACACACACAACTACTGTTTCAACACACACCACCACAACTACTGCTCCACCACCATCATCATCTGTGTCTATAACACAAAAACCACCACTATCATCATCTACAATCATATCACCACCACTGCCTCCTGCCATAAAGCAGAAAACATGAGATGTTACAACATCTGTTGTAATGACAACAGTGGTTGAAACACCAGTTGTTTCAACTACTGTCAGTCAGTCACAGTCACAAACCACTGATCCACCCAAAACATCATCAGCCTCCCCTCCATTAAAAAGGAGAAGGGTTTTCATTCCTGATGATGATTCACCACCACCATCACATCCTCCATCCCCTGCTCAAAAGCAGAAGACATCTGCTGACACATCAGCAGTTGTAATGACAACAGCAGTTGAGACACCAGTTGTTTTAACAGTTGTTAGTCAACCATCCACCACTGCTCTATCCTTTCCTATATCACAACCAAAGCTCCTTAGTAGAAAAAGGAAGCCAATACCTGCCAATGAGGGAACACATGATCCTAATGCTGCAAAATATCCTCTGGAAATTGAAGCTCTCAAAAATGAGATGAGGCAATTCTATACAGAAGAAGATCCTTCAAAAAGAAGATTCTCCTCACTCATAGGTTACATGCCACCAGAGGATATGGATGATTATCTCAAAATAAAGCAAGGCAAGCTAAAGTAAAAGCTAAGGTTGACAGTGAAAAGGAAAGTCTAAGCGAAATAGGCATTGCTAAAAGACTGGAGTTCTACCTTGCAAAGGTAAAGCAGATAGAAGAATTTGCCCAAGAGCTAGAAAAGGAAAAGGCTGATCAAAAGAAGAGATTGAGAGAACAACTTCTAGCCTTCATCATGAAAGAAAAGTTCTATTCTGCTGAAGAATCTCAGTTTAAAGAATGGCCTTTAGTAGCTTTGAAGCATGACGCTGAAAGGATCCAAAGAGTCAAAAATGATCCTTCAAAGAAGAAAACTGCTCCAAACTGGAGTAAGTACAAAAGACTCATTGCTGATCTCACTGCTGAATATAAAGGAAAGAAAAAGGAGTTAGTGGATGCTAAGATGGACACTGCTGAAGCCATATCAAAATGGTCTAGGCAGCAAACTGATGAAGCCTATGAGAGGCTAAAGAAAAAGAAGAAAACTGCTTCAGATGCTTCAAAGAAAAGAGAACAGATGATGAAGCTTAAACAGAAAATTGAAAACCTCAAGACAATGCTAAAATCAGCAGACAGTCCTACACTTGGGTCAAGACAAGATGAAGGCAAACAGCTGACTGAAGAAGAAGTCTTAGAAAAGGAAGCTGAGTATCTCAAGGACACCATCTCAAAAATGGGTCTAAATGAAGACAGCTCATCAAGGCTTCAAAACCTTTTTAAGAAGGTACTCAACAAACCTGCATCTCCAGACACTGCAAAAGACAAGACAGAAGTTGAAAGACAAGAGCTTAGTGAACAAGAAACTGCAGATGATATAGCTGCAGCAGACAGAGTCATTGAAGAAGCTTTCAATAGAATGTCTAAAAGTCTGCAGATGTTTTCAAGGCCATTGTCCCTCAACTCATCTGATAATAAATCTCTCCCAAGAAACCCATTGGATTCAAAAATACTAAAGTGGATGTCTGATCAAAAGACCCACGTATTGACTTTGTTCAGATCCAATGGTGAGGTGAAGCATATATCAAGGAAAGAAGCACTAGGCCTTAGAGTTCAAGATTTGCAGGATCTCCTTGAGCTTTCACTGTGCAGGGATGTAGATGACCAGAGTGCCAAAGAATTTGAAGCTGAATTTAAGGAACAAGCTAGGGCACTCTTGATGAGTAATAAAGGTCCTGAATAAGGAATGGTTTTGGCATTATCTGTTCCAGGGGGAGATTGTTGGGATTGAACCCTAACAGAGGAACAGATAATGTAAAGCCAAAACCGGATCCCATCAGTGGACACTTAATAAGCAGCAGTTTACTCTAATCTCTCCCCTTGACAGTGGTTATCTAACAGCTGATGGATGTTAAGTGTTGCTCAAGTACAACAACTGATAAACCAAACTCTGATGATTATCTAACAACTGCTGAAGACAAACTCTGTTGCTCTATCTACTGCTGTATCCTAAGTACTGGTGAAGACTCAAGCACTGCCCTCTCAAAGACTGATCACCTTTGAAGAAAGCACTGAAGACTCAACATCTGTGCTAAGGCTACAACATTGGAACGTGAAGCAGTAGTTTCCTTATGTTTTGTATTTTAGTGATTATCAGATGTTACATAACAGTAGTTTGTATAGAACAGTATTTATAGTTTGCTAGGTCGTTAGATGTCACTATCATGGTGACGTCAGCTGAAGCATATCAGTAGTTTGGTTTGCCTATAAGTATGACGATACTCTGTACTGTTACACTTGATCGTTTTGAGTGAGTTTTTCTCCTCAATTCATCCTTTCATCTTGTGCAACCAACTCTGTTGTATCAGGCTGAGGGGGAGTTTAGATTTTAAGCTTGCACTGTAATCTTTTGCTTTTATGTAAATCTTTTGACTCAATGAAAAGCAATTATTTATCAATCTACACTTTCCTTTGTTTGTGTTTACAAAGTTTGCTACTCATTTCCGCTGCACTTATTCGTTTTATGCAAACAAACACAATCACAGACAGCCTCAGATCCTAACAATCCTGCTCACATGAAATATTTCTTCAAGTGGACAGCATTCCAAGCTCTTGGTAGCAAATCACCTTCCATGGTTAGCAATCTATATGCCCCCTTTCCTGCTTCAGCTTCAATCAAATAAGGACCTTCCCATTTTGGTGCCAATTTTCCATCAGCAGGATTGGTGGTATTCTGAAATGCTTTCCTTAATACCATATCACCAATTTGAAACTTCCTGATCCTGACATTTTTGTTGTAAGCACCAGCCATTCTTTGTTGATAACTGGCCATCCTTATCCTAGCCAGATCCCTGATTTCTTCAATAGTATCCAGGTCTTGAGCCAAGTTCTCATCATTTTCCTCAGGATCACGGGTACTTGTTCTAGCAGTTGGAACCACCATTTCTGTTGGGATCACTGATTCTGCTCCAAATACCAAAGAGAATGGAGTCTGGCCTGTAGCATTCTTGGGGGTTGTCCTATCAGCCCAAAGCATATAAGGTAGTTCTTCTGCCCATTTCCCTTTCTTGGATCTAAGCTTCTTCTTCAAATTGTTGATGATGATCTTGTTGGATGATTCTGCCTGACCATTAGCTTGTGGGTGGACTGGTGTTGATGTTATCATCTTAATCCCCCAGCTGTCACAAAAGTTAGTAGTTCTGCCCCCAATAAATTGGGAACCATTATCACATATAATTTCAGAAGGAATACCAAATCTAGTTATAATATTTATTTTAATGAAGGATATAACTTCCTTTTCTCTGACTTGGGCAAAAGCTTCAGCCTCTATCCACTTGGAGAAGTAATCAGTCATAGCTAGCATGAACACTTTTCCACCAGGTGCCTTAGGGAGCTTACCAACTATATCCATGCCCCATCTCATGAATGGCCAAAAGGAGGATATAGGATGTAAAAATTCAGCCGGCTGATGAAGGATATTGCTGTGTCTCTGACAAGGATCACACTTTTTAGCATATTCCACAGCATCTCTTTTCATAGTTGGCCAGTAGTATCCTGTCCTCAGGATCCTTGAGAACAATGCCATGCCCCCAGTGTGGTTTCCACAATCTCCTTCATGGAAGTCTTTTAAAACTTCTTGGATCTCAGGATCCTCAATGCATCTTAAGTATGGTCCTGCAAGAGATCGCTTATACAACATATTATTTAAGATTGTGAATTGAGATACCTTAGTTTTGAATGCCCTAGGGTTTTCTCCTGTAGGAATCTCTCCGTGTTGTAAGTATCTCATGATTGGTGAGATCCATGATCCTGATCCTGAATGAGATTGAGTATCCTCACTAGGGATAATTGCAGAATCCTCCCCTATTTCCATGGCCATATGATCCTCGATGGCAGGAGCCAAGACATGGATAATGGGGATACTTATATCCTCCAGGATCTTCAAAGATGATCCTAAGTTAGCCAATGCATCAGCTTCTGTATTTTCTTCCCTTGGTACCTGTGTCAAACTAAAGGAAACAAAAGAGAGTGCCAATTCTTTGACTATCTCAAAATATTTGGTTAGCTTTTCACCTTTAACAGCATAGGATCCATTAAAGTGATTTGTAATTAATAATGAATCTACATGTACCTCAAGATACCTGATCCCCATATGCTTAGCAATTTGCAAACCAGCAATCAAGGCTTCATACTCAGCCTCATTATTAGTGGTTTGGAACTCACAAGCTATAGAGTGGGGTATTATGTCCCCCTGTGGCGATTTTAGTAGTATTCCAAGCCCTGTGCCTTTGACATTTGAGGATCCATCAGTATAGAGTATCCAAGGATCCTTGGTCTCCTCTAGTTGCTGGACTTCTAACTCAGCTTCTTTTTGTAAATCACTATTGAAATCAGCCACAAAGTCAGCCAATGCTTGGGATTTGATGGCTGTCCTAGGCTCATATCTTATATCATAGGCACTAAGCTTCACTGCCCACTTAGCCATCCTTCCTGACATCTCTGGTTTCCTGAGGACATTCTTAATTGGAAAATTAGTTTTAACAACAATAACATGAGTTTCAAAATAATGTCTCAACTTAGTAGATGCCATGATTAATGCAAGAATAAGCTTTTCAAGGTGTGAATACCTGGATTCGGCATCAAGTAAACTCTTACTTACATAATAGACAGGATGTTGTGTACCTTCATGATCCTTAACAAGGACTGCACTTACTGCTTTTGAGGATACTGCAAGATACAAGGATAGCACATCGCCTTTTTCTGGTTTCATCAAGGCCGGGGCTGAGGATAGGTAATCTTTGAGAGCTCTTAAGGCATTCTCATGCTTCTCAGTCCACTCAAATTTCTTGTTCTTCCTTAGGATATCATAGAATTCTTTGCACTTCTCTGAGGATTTGGATATAAATCTGTTCAAAGCTGCTATCCTGCTTGTTAGCCTCTGGACATCCTTAGCATTGGCAGGAGATTTGATATTCACCAAGGCTTTGATTTGTTCTGGTCTAGCTTCAATGCCTCTCTTGGTCACCATGTATCCTAAGAATTTACATGCTTTAACACCAAAGTGACATTTTGAAGGATTAAGTTTCATGTTATATTTGTCAAGGATATCGAATGCTTCCTCCAAGTCCCTTAGGTGATCCTCAGCTTTTACGGATTTTACCACCATATCATCTATGTAAACCTCCATAGTTTGTCCAATCTGATCCTTGAACATCATATTCACCAGCCTTTGATAGGTTGCACCTCCATTCCTTAATCCAAACGGCATAACAATATAACAATATATACCGGTTGGAGTCATGAAGGCCGTATCCTCCTGATCAGATGGTTCCATCTGAATTTGTTGAAATCCAGATGAAGCATCCATAAAAGTCAACAATTCATGACCCGCCGTTGCATCCACCATGGAGTCAATGTGGGGTAATGGGAAAGGATCCTTGGGACATGCCTTATTTAAATCTGTGAAATCGACACATACCCTCCACTTTCCATTTTTCTTTTGAACAACAACCACATTGGCCAACCATCTTGGATACTTGACCTCTCTAATCATACCTGCCCGGAGCAATTTCTCTACCTCTTCCTGGATAATGGCATTTCTTTCCGGTGCAAACTTCCTCCTTTTTTGATGGATTGGTTTGAATGACCTGTCAATGCCAAGTTTATGAGTGATAATATACTTAGATATACCTGTCATATCCTCATGCTTCCATACAAAGGTAGTTTTCCTCCTTTTGAGGAAGGATACGAGGTCTTCTTTCATTTTGCCAAGGATCCCTGATCCGATATAAATTTTGGATTCAGGATCATCAGGATCCATGAGGATTTCTACCACATCCTGCTCTCTTGCCTCCAAGACATCCCTCGGAGGATACTTTAATTGCTATTGCTCCCTTGACTTCGAGGCTGGTTTCATCGATGAAGTGTAGCAGTTCTTAGCCTCCTGCTGATCACTATCAATCTTAACTATTCCCCAAGGACTAGGGAGCTTCACACATTGATGGTAGGTAGACGAGACTGCCTTCATATCGTGTATCCAGGGCCTGCCAAGGATAACATTACAACAAGATAAATAGTCAACAACACAAAATTTTTGATAAGAATGTAGGCCTTCGATGTATTTTGGGAGTTTAATGTCCCCCAGGGTATTCTTAGTTTCGCCACTAAATCCCACGAGCACGGAGGATCTTGGTATGATATCTGATTCTGGGATACCCATCTTCTTTAGAACATCCAGCTGGATAATGTTCACTGAGCTTCCTCCGTCTATAAGGATCCTGCGGACAAAATGGTTAGAAATGAAAAGAGTAATAACTAAACCATCGTGATGAGGATCCTGGATATCAACACGATCATCCTCATCAAAGGTTATAACTTTTCCTTCGGAGACACCTGATGTTCGAATGGGTCTTTCTCCACTATCCATTTTGGTTTCCTTTGCATGCATTTTAGCTGCTGAGAAGGATGTGCCACAAATGTCTGATCCTCCAGAAATAAAGTTTATTATTTGTGCATTTGCTGGAAGGGCCGGAGCTTTCTCAGGGATCCTTTTAGGATCCTGAGTCCTTGACCTTTTTCTACCCAGCAATTCTTTTAGATGCCCCTTGCTCAACAAGTATCCAATTTCCTTTCTTAGTGCAATGCATTCTTCTGTGAGATGCCCAAAATCTTCATGGTATGCACACCACTTTGATTTATCTTTGGTTGCAGCTGGTCTGTCATTTTTCCTGGGCCACCTAGCTTTGTCACCTAGATTCTGCATCGCAAGGATTAGTTCATTGTTATCAACAGAAAAACAATATTCAGAAATTGGAGGATAATCCTCATCATCCTCTTCCTGATCAACAGCATGCACGTTCTGGTTATCAGATCTGTTACAGGATCTGAACTTGTTGTTCTTGAACGAGGATCCTTGCTTCTCTTGTTTTGAGGATCCTGCTAATCTCTCCTGGATCCTCTTATCATCCTCTAGCCGGATGAACCTGAGTGCCCGGGTTCTTACCTCATCTAGGTTCGTGCATGGTGTCATAACAAGATCATCATAGAACAATGAATCCCTAAGCAATCCCATTTTGAAGGCCTCAACAGCCGTGGCTATATCCAGGTTGGGAATGTCTAAGGATTCTTTACTAAACTTGGTAATGTAATCCCTTAATGATTCATTATGACCCTGGGTTATCCTATATAGATCACTAGTTAATCGTTCAAATTTTCTACTACAAGAAAACTGATTATTAAATAGGTTAACTAGATCCAGTAAGAGTGGATCCGAATCCATTGCACAGGCATGCTTCTTTTAACCTTTCTGGGATTTGATTGATCTTCATCCTTTCCCTGTATTGTGCTATGTGCTCTTCAGGATTCGTCGAACCATTATACAGCTTCATGGTTGGCACATGGAACCTTTTGGGTATCTCAGCATCACAAATTGGTGGTGCAAAACGAGATATCTTATGGCTTCCATCTGCAATCTCTGGGATAGGTTTGACCACTCCTGGAACACTTGATATCATATCCTTCAACTTTTGCAACTCTCTGGCCATGGCATGGTTGATACCTGTATCCTGCATGAATCCATGGTTAGTGGTAGGAGAATTATTAAGAGTGTTACCTCCCACCGGGTCCAAATTAGGAACACCGGATGTGAACCCATATGGTTGAGACTCTGGAATGACCGAAGGACCAGTAGAAGCAATGGTCTGCATCGGAATAAAATCTCACTGATGGACATCTGAACTTCCTGTTTGCAAACTCCTTAAGGATCCTGGCATCTGGGAGGATCCTTGAAACTGGGATGATCCTAGAACAAAGGAGGATCCTTGAACCTGGGATGATCCTGGAACAAAGGAGGATCCTTGAACCTGGAATGATCCTGGAACAAAGGAGGATCCTTGAACCTGGGATGATCCTGGAACAAAGGAGGATCCTTGAACCTGGGATGATCCTGGAACAAAGGAGGATCCTTGAACCTGGGATGATCCTGGAACAAAGGAGGATCCTTGAACCTGGGATGATCCTGGAAAAACGGAGGATCCTTGAACCTGGAATGATCCTAGAACAAAGGAAGATCCTTGAACCTGCTGCGCTCCTGAGTACCCTCCTGAACTCATGAAGGATCCCATATGCTGAGGATAGGATCCTGTTGGCTGGAAATATGAACCTGATGCCTAAGTCACTGTTGTTGATCCGTAGTGCACTCCCTTTGGTCCACCCACATATTGAACATCTAGAACCACTGATGGCTGAGAAGTAATCACCGAAGTATCAAAATTCAAGGATCTGGGCACCAGTGGGGAATGATCCTCTGCCGTTTTCTTTTGTTTCTTGAGATCTCCGATTTCTTTGAGAATCCTTTCATTGGTCTTATCCTCTTGCTGTATATGATCTTTCATCTGCAAAATCAAAGTAAACATGTCACTAGTAGTAGGAGTGTAAGAAGCAGAAGAAGTTGGAGGTTTATAGAAAATGGGAGTTGGTTTCTTCTCAGCATTTTTCTGAGATCCAGCAGGTGGTGGAGGCAAAGGTGGAATGCCCTGAGATGAATTGACCGCAGACATTGCAGTAGAGGTATTCTTCAATGATGAAGCCATGTATTTGTATGCAATGAACCGGAATGATCACCAACAAAAAAACTTCTTAGGAATGAAGCACCAATTGCCCCACGGTGGGTGCCAAACTGTTTTGGTCAAAAATCTGATGAGGATAATGCAACCAAACTCTTAGTTATGGGGTATGATGCTTGAAATGAGGAACAATGATAAGGATCACTTCAATGTAAATTATACAAACGACACAAGAATTTGTACAAGGAAAAAGCCCTTGATCAATGAATGATCTCCGGCATAAAAAACCTCGGGTGATGGAAACTACCAATCACCAAGCTCAAATTAATCAATGAATGTTTACAACTTCGGATAGTAACGAGCTAGGTACAAGGATCACTATGGTGAAATGTGTAAAAGTGTGTGAAAACTGTTAAGTGTTTGCCGAATGCTTCAAGAGTGCAGTTGTACGAGAGTGTGTGTAGCTGAAAATGGCTAAGTGTTCTAATTACTAGCTCGTCACCCCTTTAAAAATAGAAGTTAACTATGCTAACAAACTACCCGACTTTTGTGCCACGCTCCCACGTTCTCCACAACGTCCATTTCCAGTCAAACGTGTGCGAAATACCCGTGGAATATTCAATAGTAACGTTGCCAAGACCAGGTCAAGCTTGTTACTGCTGCAAAACCATACGAAATTCAAACAAACAATCGTTAGTATGAGGATCCTTAAGGTGATCCATGATCCTGATCCTGAAGCACTTCTGAGGATCACTATCTGTCACAGAAGTAAGGATCATTGTTAGGATAACAAGTAAGGATCACGGGTTATTAGAAAATCCCCCCTAACAATTGCCCCCAAAATATAAGGAGTAATTTGTAAAATGAACGAATTATATTTTCTTGATCTTATCCGCAACTAACTAACGGATATATAGCCCTTGATATAGAACTATCCGTTGCAATTCCGACGTCACAGAAGTGACAAACCTGCACAATCATAATTATAAATAGGAGATAGAGATAGGATCGTTTTGCATTTAAATTTCAGAGATACTCCCTTTATAATCCCATCCGAAGATAAACAGGTATTCTCTCTTCATCTTCTTCCTTCTCTTGCTCTGTTTTCTTTCTCTTTCCATCATTCTGTCAAAAATGTTGCTCTGGAACTCCCCAGCTAAGGATCACCCGAAGAATAGCCCTCTGAAGAGCCAGGGGATCATCGAAGATTCCATAAAAGAACGCTGTTGTTTCACCAATCCACAGATTGATAGGATCCGCTACTGTTTCCCGGCGAATACTGTGTTTAAATCCTTTGATCCCAATGCCCTGAGTGATCATATTTCCGACAACTGGGTTGCTTTTCCTGTTACTCCGTTCACCATAGGCTATACATATCCTTTTCCAGCCTTCACCCAATCTTTCTTTTCCCTAACCGGCATCTCTTATATCCAAGCCATGCCGATGATCTGGAGGGTTTTGTATACCCTTGAAAGGATCATCGAGCAGGAAGGGATAGACCTAGGAATGTCAGAGCTGGGAGAGCTGTATGATCTCACTACCTTTGGTTCTCATCGTTATTTGTTCGAACGTAAACCTGGTGAGGAATACCCGATCTTCAAAGCTACCAAAAATGATACTAACTGGAAGCGGCGTTTCTTTTTCGTCAAAAGAGATTCTATCCCTGAGGGGAAGGATCTACCCAGGAAATGGGCTACCCATGGTAGGATGGAGGATCTTGAGAAGGATCACCAGAGAACTTTCTTTTCATATAAGGATCACTGACATTCCTTTTGCTTTCTTGTTATGCAGCTATCACCGTCTCACACCTCAGACTGTCTCCTGCTGCCAAAGAGAGATTCGCCGCCTTCAAGAGACTTGATCCTGAAATAAGATCTTTCAAGACAACCACCCAGGATTCTCAGGAGGTATCCTCAGGCTCTGTCACGATGTCAAGTAAGTATCTTTGTTTAAAAATTCAAATAAATAGTGAAATATAAGTGAAGTAAAGATACTTATCTTGTTTTGGTTGTGTAGGTGCTAGAAAATCCACCAAGTCTGCTTCAAAGTTCAGTGTCACCAATCTCACCACTGTCAGATCCTCCAAGAAGAAAACTCCTGCCAGCCCAACTGCTTCAATCCCCAAGGCACCCCTCAAAGGAAGGGGAGGAAAGAAGAGGAAAGCCTCCGAAGCTGAGGATCTGCAAGGTCTGCCCTTGATCCGCCAACAATTCCTTGACTACTTCAGTGAGGTAAGGATCACTGTCCCTGCTTGTATATCCTGCTTGTTTGAGGATCACCTGGTCCTGAATTATCCTTTATCCTCTTTGCAGAAATTTGATGAGATTGAGGATTACGTTGGCCACGTGGAGGATCAGGATAGGAAAATTGCTGATCTTCAACAGACAACAGGTTGCTCTGCTAAAGGATCTCAAGATTGCCGACCTTCAGAAGGATCTCCAGAATGCCTAGAATGAGACGGCTAAGGTGTTGATCAACTTTGACTATGAGAAGCATGAGATCACCGAGGATGCCAAAGTCTCTGCCGCCATAGCGATGTACAAGACTAAACTGCAGATGGCCCTGGAAGCTCAGGATCCTGACTTTGACAGGAGTACCTGGGACGTGGAAGGCTGGAAGGCAAGGCTGGCTGAGCTGGATGATGAAGAGGAGGCTGAAGAGATCCTGACAATTGAGGCTGGAGGTGTTAGGGCTGGATTTTTATGATATATGATCCTTACATGTGATCCTAACCAGTGATCCTTGTTTCTTTAGCAGATAGTGATCCTCAGCAGGACTTCAGGATCAGGATCATGGACCATTATAGGATCCTCATGCTAACAGTTACCTTCATTGAATTAAATGATATTTTGCAGGAACATCTAGCAGGATCCGCTCTTAGCATCACGATCAAAGGACGCGTCTTTACAATTATAGCATGTGCTTAATCGGAGATGGACGTTGCAAAGGATATGGAAACTTGGCATGATTTAAGGGCGACAATTTAGGCTAGATTTACTTTTATTTCTAAAGGGGTAATGAGCTGATTATTAGTCTTTTTACCTAAAATAGGTCACCTACACTTGTATATATAACACTCTTCCCCATTCGGAAGAACACACAACACAATTCTCACACGCTTAGACACACATTACGATAGTGATCCTTGTACTCAGCTCATTATCATCCGAAGTTGTAACCATATTTTGATATATTGAAGTTGGTGATCGGTAGTTGCCATCACCCGAGGTTTTTTATGCCGGAGATCATTCATTGATCAAGGGCTTTTTCCTCGTATAAATCCTTGTGTCATTTGCATATTTTTATCAAAGTGATCCTTAACTTTTCCAACAAACCAAGCATCATTCCCCGTTTACTTAGAGTTTGGTTGCATTATCCTTGTGTAATTTTTGACCAAAACAGTTTGGCGCCCACCGTGGGGCAATTGGTGCTTCATTCATAAGAAAACCTTTTGTTCGAAATCATTTCAAAGAGTTACATGGCTTCATCATTGAAGAATACGACCACGGCGATGTCTGCAGTCACCTCGTCCCAGAGCACTCTGCCTCCACCACCGGCAGGATCCCAGAAAAATGCTGAGAAGAGACTGTTTTGGTCAAAAATCACATAAGGATAATGCAACCAAACTTTATGTAAAAGGGGTATGATGCTTGGTTTATAGAAGAAGTAAAGGATCACTTTTACTAGGAAATATGCAAAGACACAATGATTTATACGAGGAAAAAGCCCTTGATCAATGTATGATCTCCGGCATAAAAAACCTCGGGTGATGGCAACTACCGATCACCAAACTTTAATATAAGAAAAATAGTTACAACTTCGGATGATAATGAGCTGGGTACAAGGATCACTATAGTTTCGAGTGTCTAAGCGTGTGAGAATTGTGTTGTGTGTTCTTCCGAATGGGGAAGAGTGTTATATATACAAGTGTAGGTGACCTATTTTAGGTAAAAAGACTAATAATCAGCTCATTACCCCTTTAGAAATAAAAGTAAATCTAGCCTAAATTATCGCCCTTAATTCATGCCAAGTTCCCATATCCTTTGCAACGTCCATCTCCGATTAAGCACATGCTATAGTTGTAAAGACGCGTCCTTTGATTGTGATGCTTAAGAGCGGATCCTGCTAGATGTCCTGCAAAACAACATTAAATTCGACGAAAGCAACTGTTAGCATGAGGATCCTATGATGGTCCATGATCCTGATCCTGGAACTCTGCTGAGGATCACTATCTGCCAAAGAAACAAGGATCACTGGTTAGGATCACACGTGAGGATCACGTATTGTAAAAATCCAGCCCTAACAATTGCCCCCAAAATATAAGGAGTTTATTGTAAATTAATGAGTTATATTTTGTTCTGATCTTATCTTCAACGGACAACTCGGATAACTAGCCGTTATAACCGGACTAGCCGTTGCGATCATTACGTCACTGAAGTGACATCCCTGCAAATCATGATTATAAATAGGAGATAGGGTAAGGATCGATTTGTTATTTAAATTCAGGATATACTCCCTTTATAATCTCCACCGAAGATTGATCAGGTATTCTCTTCCTTTCTTTCTTCCTTTTCCTGCTTTGTTTTTTCTGCTCTTGCTCTGTTTTTGTTCTGCCACGAGTATGTTGCTCCGAAATTCTCCCCATAAGGATCACAAGAAGAGCAGTCCCCTGAAAAGCCAAGGGATCATTAAGGACTCTCCTACGGAGAGATGCTACTTTACCGATGCTCATGTAGATAGGATTCGTCATTGTTTTCCGGCGAATGCTGTTTTCAAGTCATTCACATCCACTGCTCTGAGTGACTCTGTTTCTGATGCCTGGGTGGCCTTTCCTGCAACTCCGTTTACCATAGGATATTCATATCCTTTTCCAGCCTTCACCCAATCCTTCTTTTCTCTCACCGGCATGTCCTATATCCAAGCCATGCCGATGATCTGGAGGGTTCTGTGTACCTTCGAGAGGATCATCGAGCAGGAGGGGATTGATTTAGGGATGGCAGAGCTGGCCGAGCTTTATGATCTTACCACCTTTGGTTCCTATCGATACTTGCTGAAACGGAAGGCCGGGGAGGATCACCCTGTTTTAAAGGTTACCAAAAATGATACAAACTGGAAGCGTCGTTTCTTCTTTGTAAGGAGGGATACCATCCCTAATGGGAAGGATCTGCCCAAGGAGTGGGCCACCCATGGTAGGATAGAGGATCCTGGAAGGATCACCATCAGACTTGTCTCTTATGATGAGGATCACTAATGTCTTTTTTGTCCTTTGTGCAGCTATTTCCATTGCTCATCTCAAGTTAACCCCTGCTGCAAGAGAAAGAGTTTTAGCTTTCAAAAAGCTTGATCCTGAGACCAGAAGTTTTCAAGTCACCATCCAAGATTCACAAGAAGTATCCTCCGCATCTGCCACAATGTCAAGTAAGTATCCTGACCAAAAAGTAAGTTCTATGCATAAATGTTAAATTAGTTAGGAGACTTATCTTGTTTTGATTGTGTAGGCGCTGGGAAGTCTACTAAGTCTGCCTCTAAGTTCGGGATTGATGAACTTGCCACTGTCAAGTCTTCAAGAAAGAAGACTTCTGTTGCCAGTCCCTCTGCTTCGGCCCCTAAAGCACCTGTTAGGGTTAAGGGAAAGAAGAGAAAGACTTCTGAGGATCTCCAAGGATTTCCCCTGATCCGCCAACAGTTTCTCGACTATGTCAATGAGGTAAGGATCATTGCCCCTGTTGGTTATCCTTCTCGAATATCCTGCTTGTGTATTCTGCCTGTATATCCTGCTTCTTTGAGGATCACCTGATCCTGAACTTACCTTTTTTCTCTTTTGCAGAAACTTGCTGAGATTGAGACCTACCTTGGCCATGTCGAGGATCAGGAAAGCCAAATCGCCGACCTCCAACAAATGGGCGTATTGAAGGATCTCAAGATAGCCGATCTTGAGAAGGAACTCCGGGCTACAAAGGATGAGGCTGCTCAAAGGCTGATCGACATGGATGGCGAGAAGCAGGAGATCACCCAGGATGCCAAGGTCTCTGCCGCAATTGCCATGTACAAGATACAACTACAGATGGCTGCGGAGGCTCAGGATCCTGCCTTTGACAAAAGCTCATGGGACGTGGAGGGTTGGAAGGCAAGATTGGCAGAGCTGGAGGATGAGGACGAAGCTGAGGAGATCCCAATGCTGGAGGGCGGTGATGCTGACAAGGATCAGGGGGGAGAAGCTGGTGGTGATGGAGCAGCAAAGGTGTGAGCTGCTGTATTGGGCGATGATGGATATTTCGAGACTAGGCCGGAGCCCAATTTTTTGAGTTTGGTAGTGGTTTGTTTGTGGTTGTTGATGTTTGAAACAATTATGGTTTGTAACTTGAACAATAGTTTTTAGGGTTGAGGATCATGGATCCTTTGGAGAATAGGTAGGATTACAAAAGGTGGAGGGATCCTCTGTTTGGGGGATGAAGCCTTTGTGATCCTGCCGCCTTTAATTTCCTGCACCTGCTAAGACCGCATAAACAATGGACATCCTTTGCCAACCCATGTGGACGGGCCACGTTTTGCTGGTAGAAATGTGGGTTGGCAATTTTGACAACTTTTTTTGAAAGGGTTTAAGATCCTTTTGTTAATAATATTACTTTAATCTTTCTGGCTTATCTCGTGTTGTTATCCTTTATTTATCTTTTTATTTTCCAGTTTGTTCTAGAAACATACTTGTTAGAGTAACAAGAGTTGAGCAAACCATGTTTACTAAATTTAGGATATGATCCTAGATCAAATATCCTGACACTGTAAATTTCTGAAGCAATCAATTTCAAGGATCATAGGTTTAGTTGTCAAAGTGTAAGGGTTGTTTAGTATAATCAAAATAATCAAGGATCATACCTGAGGATCCAAGTTAGGATCCTAACCTTTAATCAAGATAACCATAAGTGAAATTTTAACGGATAATAAGGATTAAGGATCCTTATTTGTTTAACTTCGAGAACCTGAAAAATGAAACATAACTTGGGACTAAGCCAATGTAAAAGATAAGTTAGTAGCTGGGGACATGCCCAAAGGATAACTGGGGATGATCCCAAAGGATCACTGGGGACAAGCCCAAAGGATAACTGGGGATGATTGATGTGTGTAAAATGCAACATATAAAACACATCAATTAAGGCATAAAACTAACCCTTTTTAAGTACTAATGTTGGAAAAAGAGTGTTTTTGTCTTCCTTTTGTATTTTCAGGATGAAATGAGCTCAAAATCACAAAAGAAGCAAAAAGACCACTAATTCTACCATAAATACAAGAAAAGGAACAAAAGTAGACTGCCCGGACCTTCAACGGCACCTCCCAAAGCAAAAAGGAAGAAACAGAGTCTGAACACGCCCCGTGTCCAGCGAACACGGGGGCGTGCCCAGGAAGCAGCAGAAAAGACAAACCAGTAGAAGCTTCCATTGCCCACCACGGGGCCGTGTCCAGCGAGCACGGGGGCGTGGTGAAAGTACAGCAGGCACATTAATTGTAATTCGCAATTACAATTAATGAGGAGAGAGAGTGTCAGGCGGGCACGGGGCCGTGTCCAGCGGACACGGGGCCGTATCCAGCCTTCTGTTCAGCCTATAAATAGAGGAGCTTGGCTTCATTCTCTCTCATCCCTTGGCACACCACCTCTCTCACACCTCATCCACCACCCACCACCACCATAACACCATCATCCACCACCATCATCCATTGTCCATCGTAGAGTGTGTGAGTCGTCTCGGGATCCAAGATTGATCGTAAGAGTTCTTGACAATCAAGGCCATGTTTGCCTAAGTCTCTTACATCACTTGGTGAAGACAAGTGTTTAGTATAATACTTTTTATTTTTAATCTTTTGCACTTTTTATTTGGTTTTGTATTAATGACTTTAATAACTAGTTACTTATGTTGAAGGTGATCTTTCCTTATCGTTTGTCCGTGGTGTCTTGGCGTTATTTTACTGTCTATATAAAATAAAAGATTTTCACCATTCATATCTCCACGGTCTATATGGAGGTATGTTGGCTACCTGGTCGGGGGTTAAGGGAACGGTTTGGTAAAGGTCTTGCCCTTGTTCAGCGTTTAGAGGTCCTGCTTGGGACCTGGGTCAAATTTAGTAGGATCTCCTTCAATGCCCATAGGTATTGGATGGCGGGGATCCAAACTCTTTGACCCCCTCATAAGTTAACTACTATTAATACTATAACCCAGCTATTTAGGACTGTATCCCTGCTGACTCAGACTACTTAGCCGAGGGTAACGTCACCGCCAGAAGCGGGGCCTACCATAATTTGCATTAATAACTTAATTCATTATCTTTCAATAATCCGACCCTTTAGGATTGTATCCTTGCTGACTCAAACTACTGGGTTGAGGGTAACGTCGCCTTCAAAAGAGGGGCCTACTACAATAACTAAGATAATCTCTTAAACAAGTGCAAAAGTGCGAAAATAATCAAAGGTTATACTAATACACGTGTCGGATCCAAGTGATTCATCTTGTCTATCTGTTTTTCTTTTATTTTTATTTTCAGCATTTAGTTAGTTTTTATTTTTCTTAGTTTAAAACGTTTTTCTAACCTTTTTGATTTGATTAGACGTTGAGGATAAACCGGTATTAAAAGCTCTTGTGTCCTTGGACGACCTCGGTATCTTACCAACACTATACTACGTCCACGATGGGTGCACTTGCCCATATGTGTGTTTAGTGTTAGTGAATATCGTGTTTTATAAATTTAAAACTTGGCTAAAAGTGTAAAAAGGGCTTAAATACTCATCAAAATAATATTACACCTAACGCACATCAATGATCCCAAAGGATCACTGGGGACAAGCCCAAAGGATAACTGGGGACAAGCCCAAAGGATCGTATGTAAACTGGAGTATGGCCCTTACTGGCGACTATCCAAACTTAGTGACATGAAAATGTCAAAACCTTAGCTAACGTGAAAACGTTAGAAACCTTAGGAACGGATGTATGGTACGTCTACCATTATACGGAGGATCCTGGGTATAGCCAGTACGATGAGGTTGTCAGCCCCGGAAGTGGGTACTGGTCCCAAAGACGTGAACTATATCAGGATCATCGTGCGCTGCTGGCGGAAACTGGGGATAATCCCAAGGATAACTGGGGTTGAACCCAAGGATCTGTGGTGCTTTTGAAGATCTTTAACGATATGCTGAAGATACCTGAACTATCATAACTCAAATGGTTCGTGAGAAGAGGATGAAGGATACATGATCCTTATCCTTAAGTAAAAAGTAAGGAAATGTAATAGTTTTAAGATAAGGACATTACCAGAGTAAGGATCACTGACATCACCGGGATCCTTCGAGGATACTTCAATATAAGGATCACATGCTTGAAGGGTCATGTTCACATAAAGTATCTCTTTAAGTGAACAGCATTCTAGGCTCGTGGTAACAAGTTTCCTTCCATAGTTAGCAATCTGTATGCCCCCTTTCCTGCTTCAGCTTCAATCAAGTAAGGGCCTTCCCATTTTGGTGCTAACTTCCCATCAGCAGGATTGATAGTGTTTTGGAATGCTTTTCTCAACACCATATCTCCGACTTGGAACTTCCTTATCCTAACATTTTTGTTGTAAGCACCAGCCATTCTTTGTTGGTAGCTTGCCATTCTTATCCTAGCCAGATCCCTGATTTCCTCAATAGTATCCAAATCCTGAGCCAGGATTGTAGCATTCTCTTCAGGATCACGAGCATTTGCTCTAGCAGTTGGGATCACCATCTCTGTTGGGATCACTGCTTCTGCCCCAAATACTAAAGAAAAAGGTGTTTGACCAGTGGCATTCTTGGGAGTTGTTCTATCAGCCCATAGCACATAAGGTAACTCCTCTGCCCATTTTCCCTTCTTGGATCCTAGCTTCTTTTTCAGATTGTTGATGATGATCTTGTTGGATGATTCTGCTTGGCCATTGGCTTGAGGATGAACTGGTGTTGATGTTATCATCTTAATTCCCCAACTGTCACAAAAGTTAGTGGTTCTGCTTCCAATGAATTGGGAACCATTATCACATACAATTTCAGAGGGAATGCCGAATCTAGTTATAATGTTTCTTTTGATAAAGGATATAACTTCTTTTTCTCTGACTTGAGCAAAGGCTTCAGCTTCTATCCACTTAGAGAAGTAGTCAGTCATGGCAAGCATAAATACTTTTCCACCAGGTGCTTTAGGGAGCTTGCCAACTATATCCATCCCCCATCTCATGAATGGCCAAGAGGATGGTATAGGGTGTAGCAATTCAGCTGGTTGATGAAGGATATTGCTGTGTCTTTGACAAGGATCACACTTCTTAGCATATTCTACAGCATCCTTTTTCATAGTCGGCCAGTAGTATCCTGTTCTAAGGATCCTTGAGAATAATGCTCTGCCCCCAGTGTGGTTTCCACAATCTCCTTCATGGAAGTCTCTCAACACTTCTTTAATTTCAGGATCCTCGATACATCTTAAATATGGTCCTGCAAGAGATCGTTTATATAGCACATTATTTAAGATTGTGAATTGAGATACCTTAATCCTGAAAGCTCTAGGATTTTCTCCCATCAGAATCTCCCCGTATTGCAAGTATCTCCTGATTGGTGAGATCCATGATCCTGCATAAGATTGAGCTTCTTCACTAGGGATTACTGCAGTATCCTCTTCTATTTCCATGGCCACCTGATTTTCAATAGCAGGAGCCAGGATATGGATGATAGGGATACTTATATCTTCTGGAATCTTTAAGGATGATCCTAGGTTGGCCAATGCATCAGCTTCCGTGTTATCCTCCCTTGGTACCTGTGTTAAGCTGAAAGAGACAAAAGAGAGTGCCAATTCTTTGACTATCTCTAAATATTTGGTTAGTTTTTCACCATTAACAGCATAGGATCCGTTAAAGTGATTGGTGATCAATAATGAGTCTACATATACTTTAAGATATTTCACCCCCATATCCTTAGCAATTTGCAAGCCAGCAATTAAGGCTTCATATTCAGCCTCATTGTTAGTTGCTTGGAACTCACATGCTATGGAGTGGGGTATTATGTCCCCCTGTGGCGATTTTAGTAGTATCCCGAGCCCTGTGCCCTTGACATTTGAGGATCCATCAGTGTGTAGTATCCAAGGATCCTTGGTCTCATCCAGCTGTTGGACCTCCAATTCTGCTTCTTTTTGTAGATCACTACTGAAATCAGCCACAAAGTCAGCTAGTGCTTGGGATTTAATGGCTGTTCTTGGCTCATATCTTATATCATGGGCACTAAGTTTTACTGCCCATTTAGCCATTCTTCCTGACATCTCTGGTTTCCTGAGGACATTCTTAATTGGAAAGTTAGTTCTAACAACAATAGTATGGGTTTCAAAATAATGCCTTAGCTTAGTTGATGCCATGATTAATGCAAGAATAAGTTTTTCGAGGTGTGAGTACCTGGATTCGGCATCAAGTAAACTCTTACTTACATAGTAGATAGGATATTGTGTACCTTCATGATCCTTAACAAGGACAGCACTTACAGCGGTTGAGGATACCGCCAAATATAAGGATAACACATCTCCTTTTTCGGGCTTTGATAATGCTGGTGCTGAGGACATATATTCTTTAAGGGCTTGTAAAGCATTCTCATGTTTCTCAGTCCATTCAAACTTCTTGTTCTTCCTTAGGATATCGTAAAATTCTTTACATTTTTCTGAGGATTTTGATATGAACCTGTTCAGAGCTGCTATCCTGCCTGTTAGCCTTTGCACATCCTTAGCATTGGCAGGGGACTTGATGTTCACTAGTGCTTTAATTTGCTCCGGACTTGCCTCAATGCCCCTCTGAGTTACCATATATCCTAGGAATTTACCTGCCTTAACGCCAAAGTGGCATTTTGAAGGATTAAGCTTCATGTTATAATTATCAAGGATATCAAATGCTTCTTCCAAATCCCTTAGGTGATCCTCAGCTTTCTTTGATTTGACTACCATATCATCTATGTATACTTCCATAGTTTGTCCAATTTGATCGTTGAACATCATATTCACCAGCCTTTGATATGTTGCACCTGCATTTCTTAATCCAAAAGGCATGGCAATATAGCAATACAAACCTGTTGGGGTCATAAAGGCTGTATCCTCTTGGTCAGATGGTTCCATCTGAATTTGTTGGAATCCAGATGATGCATCCATAAAGGTCAACAGTTCATGTCCCGCCGTTGCATCCACCATGGAGTCAATGTGGGGTAATGGGAAAGGATCCTTGGGACATGCCTTATTCAGATCGGTGAAATCGACACATACCCTCCACTTTCCATTTTTCTTTTGGACAACAACCACATTGGCTAACCATTTTGGATATTTTACCTCTCTGATCATACCTGCTCGAAGTAGTCTCTCTACTTCTTCTTGGATAATGGCATTCCTTTCTGGTGCAAACTTCCTCCTTTTTTGATGGATTGGTTTTATAGACCTGTCAATGCCAAGTTTATGAGTTATGATATCCTTAGATATACCTGTCATATCTTCGTGCTTCCATGCAAAGGTAGACTTTCTTCTTTTGAGGAAGGATATCATATCTTCTTTCATCTTGCCAAGGATCCCTGATCCGATATAGATTTTTGATTCAGGATCATTAGGATCCAAGAGGATTTCATCCACATCTTGTTCCCTTGCCTCCAGGACATTCCTCGGAGGATACTGTAATTGCTATTGCTCCCTTGTCTTCGAGGTTGGCTTCATGGATGAGGTATAACAATCCTTAGCCTCCTGCTGATCACTGTCGATCTTGATTATTCCCCATGGGCTAGGGAGCTTCACACATTGATGGTAGGTGGATGGGACTGCTTTCATATCATGTATCCAAGGCCTGCCAAGGATAACATTGCAACAAGATAAACAGTCAATAACACAAAATTTCTGATAATTATGTAATCCTTCCACGTAGATTGGGAGTTTGATGTCCCCTAGAGTTTTCTTCGTTTCTCCACTGAACCCTACAAGCACAGAGGATCTTGGTGTGATGTCTGATTCTGGGATACCCATTTTCTTCAGAACATCAAGCTGGATAATGTTCACTGAGCTTCCTCCATCGATAATGTAGGACCGGTTTTGGCACCGTTCGATTGCGTAACGAACGTTTCACGTGCGGAATCCGTGAACGAACGTGACCGAACACACGATAACGTACTTTTAATGTGATTCCATTGCTAACTTTGACGTGTACGGTACAAGAATCACGTGTTTACAACTTTCTCTCTCTACTTTCTCTCTCTAGAAAGTCTTCTCCAAGTCTCCTCTCTAAATCTCTTCTAAAAGTCTTCCAAAAGTCTAACTAAAAATATGACATAACTCCTATTTATATGGTCAAGGCAACTTAGTGAGAGTTCCCACTAATTACAAGTTTGCCACCTTGCCATTTCTAACTAAATATGACGTTATGCACTTGATTCCTTCCGGCTTTTCACTATGACTCGGATTGACGAAGGCGATAGACAAAATATGCATCAACAATCTCCCCCTTGGATATTGCCGTAGTCAATCTCGTAGTGAAACTCGTAGCGACTTGACTTTCTCTCTCTTTAAGACTCGAACAAAGATGTAGTCGACAGACAACTGCACTAACAAACTCCCCCTTGAATGTTGACGGAATCTTCAGTGAGAGTCTTCAATCATTCACAGCACCTCAATCTTGTTCGATCTTCTTCAGGAACTCAACCTAGAATCATATGCCTGGATCTTTCTCTGGCTCTAACTTTCATCAGACTCCCCCTAACATAATGCTGAGATCTCTGTCTGGAAATTGTTATCACCATTGAAATCAACTCCTGGCTTTCTCTGTTTAAGCTCTCCTCTGGTTCTGATGTATCTCCTGGCTATTCGTAGCAACAGGATCAGAAACCTGCAAAACTCAACCATACTATTACAAACTAACACAATTGTAATTCAACTTAATGAATTAACTAATCGTATAAGAAAAATTATGAAGATCAAACTGTAGGTTACCATTCAACTTATTCATCAAGTTAATGAACCAAATTTGCATTTCAAATCTTCACAATTTAACACTCTCTCTCAAACCACAAGTTCAACATGTTTAGCACTTGAAATGTCAAATATCAGTTCTTCACACTCTGTTGTCGAAAATCTTTTTGTAGTTTTCAAATATCAAACAAAAATACAATATTTTTGGATTTTTGAATTTTGAACAATACAGAAATGAACACTATTTTTGAGAGATTGTGCAAGAGGATCATATCGGTTTTTTGAGACATATCACCAACACCGTTGATCTTGATTAATCAGCAAATGTTAAAAACAAATTTACTTCTGATTGTCAGTATTGTTGTCCACTTAAACCTCTACACAAATTTTCAATTGATTCAAGATACGTATTTAATGTTTTAGAACTTAAACTTATTTGAGTGTCCCACCTCTTGAATATACTCCCGTATCCAGATCCCAATATTCTGATCTACAGGTAAGTATAACTACAAATGATATCTGTATATAAATTAGGGGAAAAATGCGAGAACTGAGGGATCTCAGGTCAGAACTTCCGTTCAGCAGAGAGATATCAGCTTCGACTTAGCAGTGGGTCCCCTTTAGAGGATCTTTTCAGCTACAACAACTGATCATCAATTTTATTGTCTAATCAGCTGAGGGCTTTATGCTATGTTTCAAGCATATGAAGAAAGTATTAGCCAGGGACTAGGTCAGAACTACCGTTCAGCAGAAGTCCCGGAATAATACCCCAGACATCAATTGAGTACAAGAACCTAGTATTCCAGAATAAGAAACCTTTCAAACGAGATTTCAGGGGTTACCTATATATCCAAGTAGTGTTCCCCACAAAATAAGTAAGTTTGATTTTATGTTTATATCTCGAATACAATTTACTAACTGTGTGAAGCCTACTGACACATCATTAGTGTTTTGGTCAAAAATCACACAAGGATAATGTAACCAAACTTTATGTAAACGGGGTATGATGCTTGGTTAGCTATGAAAGTAAAGGATCACTTCTGTGATAAAGATACAAAGACACAATGATTTATACGAGGAAAAAGCCCTTGATCAATGTACGATCTCCGGCATAAAAAACCTCGGGTGATGGCAACTACCGATCACCAACTTCAATATAATAAAAATGTAGTTACAACTTCGGATGATAATGAGCTGAGTACAAGGATCACTGAGTGTCTAAGTGTTCGAGAGTTGTGTCGTATGTTGTGTGTGTTCTTCCGAATGAGGAAGATGGGTATTTATACATGTGTGTGTGACTTATTTTAGGTAAAAATGACTAAATATCAGCTCATTACCCCTTTAGAAATAAAGATAATCTAGCCTAAATTGCTGCCCATTAATCAAGCTAAGTTTCCATATCCGGTACAACGTCTATCTCCAATTTAGCTCTTGCCATATTTGTGAAAACGCGTCCCTGGATCATGATGTGTAGGGCATATCCTGCTAGGTGTTCCTGCAAGACAATTTTGTAACAAGTGGAAGTGACCGTTAGTGTAAGGATCACCATATCGTCCCATGATCCTGATCCTGAAGTCTGGCTGAGGATCACTATCTGCCAAAGAAACAAGGATCACTGGTCAGGATCACGTATAAGGATCATTTATAGTAAAATCCAGCCCCAACAATTGCCCCCAAAATATAAGGAGTTAATTGTAAATAGATGAGTTTATATTTTGTTTTGAGCTTATCTCTAACGGGCGATCCGGGTTACTAGCCGTTACATATGGACTAGCCGTTGTGATATTTACGTCACTGATGTGACGATCCCTGCAAATCATCATTATAAATAGGAGATAGGGTTAGGATCATTTTGTATTTAAATTCGAAGTATCTCCCTTTATAACCATCATTGAAGACTCTTGATCAGGTATCATCTTCTTCTTTCTCTTCTTTGCTCTGTTCTTTCGTGCTTTTACTCTGTTTTTTGTTCAAAATATGCTGCTCCGTAATTCTCCGCACAAGAGTCCCAAGAAGGAGAGTCCCTTAAAGAGCCAAGGAATTATCAAGGATTCTCTCGTGGAGAGATGCTGCTTTACTGATGTCCACATAGACAAGATTCGCCATTGTTTCCCAGCGAATGTTGTTTTCAAACCCTTTGATCCTACTGCTTTGAGCGATCTTGTCTCAGATGTCTGGGTGGCTTTTCCTGCTACTCCCTTCCTCATTGGGTATTCATATCCTTTTCCGATGTTCACCCAATCTTTCTTTTCTCTTACCGGCATCTCATATATCCAAGCTATGCCGATGATCTGGAGGGTTCTATATACCTTCGAGAGGATCATCGAGCAAGAAGGGATTGATCTGGGGATGGCAGAGCTGGCCGAGCTCTATGATCTTACTACGTTTGGTTCCCACCGGTATCTGCTGAAACGGAAAGCTGGGGAGGATCACCCTATTTTCAAAGTGACCAAGAATGATACCAACTGGAAACGTCGATTTTTCTTTGTTAAGAGGGATTCCATCCCGGATGGGAAGGATCTGCCCAAGGAATGGGCCACTCATGGTAGGATAGAGGATCCTCGAAGGATCACTATCAGTTCTGTCTCATACGATGAGGATCACTGATGTCTTTTCTTTTTTGTCTTTTTATGCAGCTATCTCCGTTGCTCACTTAAAGTTGACCCCTGCTGCCAAAGAGAGAGTGTTAGCTTTCAAGAAGCTTGATCCTGAAGTTCGAAGTTTCCAGATTATTATCCAAGATTCTCAAGAGATATCCTCTGCGTCTGTCACAATGTCAAGTAAGTATCCTCATAAAAAATAAGTTTTATGTGAAAGTATTTAATTTAACAAGGAGACTTATCTTGTTTTTTGAATTGTGTAGGTGCTGGAAAATCTGCCAGGTCTGTTAAATCCGCTTCCAAGTTTGGGATAAGTGATCTTGCCAATGTCACGTCTTCAAAGAAGAAGAAGGCTCCTGCTGCCAGTCCTTCAGCATCAGCTCCTAAAGCACCTGCCCGAGGCAAAGGGAAAAAGAGGAAGGCTTCAGATGACCTTCAAGGATTTCCTCTTCTCCGTCAGCAATTCCTTGACTATTTTGATGAGGTTAGGATCACTGCCCCTGTTAATTGTCTTCGACAAGTCCGAGGATCACATGTGTCTGATGTTGCTTTCCTGTTGTCTTCTTTAGAAATTCTCCGAAATGGAGACTTACGTCAATCAGGTTGAGGATCAGGATCGTCAGATTGCTGACCTTCAACAGTCGTGTGGGCTGAAGGATCATAAGATTGCCGATCTTGAGAAGGAGATCCGGGCAGTCAAAGATGAGGCTGTTAAAGCGTTGATCAAGTTTGATTATGAGAAGCATGACATTACCCAAGACGCTAAGGTCTCTGCCGCGGTAACCATGTACAAGATACAACTGCAGATGGCTACGGAGGCTCAGGATCCTTCCTTTGACAGGAGCACATGGGATGTTGAAGGTTGGAAGGCAAGGCTAGCAGAGTTGGAAGATGACGATGATGCTGAGGATATCCCAATGCTGGAGGGAGGTGATGTTGAGAAGGATCAAGGTGGAGATGCTGGTGGTGATGAAGCAGCGAAGGTGTAGGCTGCATGATTGGGCGATGATGGATATTTCGAGACTAGGCCGGAGCCCAATTTTTTAGGATTGGTGGTGATTTGTGGTAGTGGTTCATGGTTTGGAACAATTATGGTTTGTAATTTTAAACAATAGTTTCTTAGGTTTAAGGATCCTGGATCCTTCGAACAATAGGTAGGATTACACATGGTGGAGGGATCCTCTGTTTTGGGGGATGAAGCCGTTGTGATCCTGCCGCTTTTACTTTCCTGCAAAAATGCTAAGACCGCATAGACAATGGACACCCTTTGCCAACCCATGTGGACGGGCCACGTTTTGCTGGTAGAAATGTGGGTTGGCAATTTTGACAACTTTTTGAAAGGGTTAATGATCCTTTTGTTTAATAATATAACTTAACTTTTCTGGCTTATCTTGTGTTGTTATCCTTCAATAATCCTCTTATTTCTCAATTGCTATATTTGTTAAAATAACAAGAGTTGACAAAAGTGTTAATAAACTTAGGATATGATCCTGGATCAAATATCCTCATATTGAAAATTCTTCAAAGTGTTTTAGTTCAGGATCATAGGTTCGGTTGTCAAAGTATAAGGGTTGGTTAGGATAAAGAGTATAATCAAAAATAGTCAAGGATCATACCTGAGGATCCACGTTAGGATCCTAACCTTCAATCAAGACAATCATAGATAAGACTTTGATAGTTAATAAGGATTAAGGACCCTTATATGTTTAGACTTCCAAAACCTGAAAAAGTGAGATATAACTTGGGACTAAGCCAATGTAAAAGATAAGTTAGTAACTGGGGACAAGCCCAAAGGATAACTGAGAATGATCCCAGAGGATCACTGGGGACAAGCCCAAAGGATAACTGGGGACAAGCCCAAAGGATAACTGGGGACAAGCCCAAAGGATCGTATGTAAACTGGAGTATGGCCCTTTCTGGCAACTATCCAAACTTAGTGACATGAAAATGTCAAAACCTTAGCTAACGTGAAAACGTTAGAAACCTTAGGAACGGATGTATGGTGCGTCCACCATTATACGTAGGATCCCAAGTATAGCCAGTACGATGAGGTCGCCAGCCCCGAAATGGGTACTGATCCCAAAGACGTGAACTATATCAGGATCATCGTGCGCTGCTGGCGGAAACTGGGGATAATCCCAAGGATAACTGGGGTTGGACCCAAGGATCTGTGGTGCTTTTGAAGATCTTTGATGATATGCTGAAGATACCTGAACTTATCATAACTCAAATGGTTTGTGAGTAGGGGATGAAGGATACATGATCCTTATCCTTAAAAAATAAGAAAATGCAATAGTTTTAGGACAAGCGTATTACCTGAGTAAGGATCACCGACATTTCCAGGATCCTTCAAGGATACTTCAATGTAAGGATCACATGCAGGAAGGATCATGTTCACATGAAATATTTCTTTAAGTGAACAGCATTCCAGGCTCTTGGTAACAAGTTTCCTTCCATGGTTAGCAACCTGTATGCCCCCTTTCCTGCTTCGGCTTCAATCAAGTAGGGACCTTCCCATTTTGGTGCTAGCTTCCCGTCAGCAGGATTGATGGTATTTTGAAATGCTTTTCTCAACACCATATCTCCGACTTGGAACTTCCTTATCCTGACATTCTTGTTGTAGGCACCAGCCATCCTTTGTTGGTAGCTTGCCATCCTTATCCTAGCTAGATCCCTGTTTTCCTCAATAGTATCCAAATCCTGAGCTAGGATCGTAGCATTTTCTTCAGGATCACGAGCACTTGTTCTAACAGTTGGGATCACCATCTCTGTTGGGATCACTGCTTCTGCCCCAAACACTAAAGAGAAGGGTGTTTGACCGGTGGCATTCTTGGGAGTTGTCCTATCAGCCCATAGGACATAAGGTAACTCTTCTGCCCATTTCCCTTTCTTGGATCCTAGCTTCTTCTTCAGATTGTTGATGATGATCTTGTTGGATGATTCTGCTTGACCATTGGCTTGTGGG
The DNA here is from genome assembly GCF_002127325.2 of Helianthus annuus. Taxonomy (NCBI): domain Eukaryota; kingdom Viridiplantae; phylum Streptophyta; class Magnoliopsida; order Asterales; family Asteraceae; genus Helianthus; species Helianthus annuus. Next base: position 21,898,665 of record NC_035448.2, on the reverse strand, counting down.
TGAACTGGTGTTGATGTGATCATCTTGATTCCCCAACTGTCACAAAAGTTAGTGATTCTACTCCCAATGAATTGGGAGCCATTATCACATACAATTTCAGAGGGAATGCCAAATCCAGTTATAATGTTTCTTTTAATGAAGGATATGACTTCCTTTTCTCTGACTTGAGCGAAGGCTTCAGCTTCTATCCACTTGGAAAAATAGTCAGTCATGGCGAGCATAAATACTTTTCCACCAGGTGCTTTAGGAAGCTTGCCAACTATATCCATTCCCCATCTCATGAACGGCCAAGAGGATGGTATGGGGTGTAAGAATTCAGCTGGTTGATGGAGGATATTGCTATGTCTTTGGCAAGGATCACATTTCTTAGCATACTCTATAGCATCCCTTTTCATGGTTGGCCAGTAGTATCCTGTTCTAAGGATCCTTGAGAATAATGCCCTGCCCCCAGTGTGGTTTCCACAATCTCCTTCATGGAAGTCTCTCAATACTTCTTCGATTTCAGGATCTTCAATACATCTTAAATATGGTCCTGCAAGGGATCGTTTATATAGCATATTATTTAGGATTGTAAATTGAGATACCTTGATCCTGAAAGCTCTAGGATTTTCTCCCATTGGGATCTCTCCGTTTTGCAAGTATTTCATGATTGGTGAGATCCATGATCCTGAATAAGATTGGGCTTCTTCACTAGGGATCATTGCAGTATCCTCTTCTATTTCCATGGCCACCTGATTTTCAATAGCAGGAGCCAGGATATGGATGATAGGGATACTTATATCTTCTGGAATCTTCAAGGATGATCCTAGGTTGGCCAATGCATCAGCTTCTGTGTTCTCCTCCCTTGGTACCTGTGTCAAGCTGAAAGAGACAAAAGAGAGTGCCAATTCTTTGACTATCTCTAAATATTTGGTTAGTTTTTCACCTTTAACAGCATAGGATCCATTAAAGTGATTAGTGATCAATAATGAATCTACATATACTTTAAGATACTTTACCCCCATATCCTTAGCAATTTGTAAGCCAGCAATTAAGGCTTCATACTCAGCCTCATTGTTAGTTGCCTGGAACTCACAAGCTATGGAGTGGGGTATTATGTCCCCCTGTGGCGATTTTAGTAGGATCCCTAGCCCTGTGCCTTTGATATTTGAGGATCCGTCAGTGTGTAGGATCCAAGGATCCTTGGTCTCATCCAGCTGCTGGACCTCCAATTCTGCTTCCTTTTGTAGATCACTACTGAAATCAGCCACAAAGTCAGCTAATGCTTGAGATTTAATGGCTGTTCTTGGTTCGTATCTTATATCATGGGCACTAAGCTTCACTGCCCACTTAGCCATTCTCCCTGACATATCCGGTTTCCTGAGGACATTCTTAATTGGAAAATTAGTTTTAACAATAATAGTATGGGTTTCAAAATAATGCCTTAACTTAGTGGATGCCATGATTAATGCAAGGATAAGTTTTTCGAGGTGTGAGTACCTGGATTCGGCATCAAGTAAACTTTTACTTACATAGTAGATAGGATATTGTGTACCTTCGTGATCCTTAACAAGGACAGCACTTACAGCGGTTGAGGATACCGCTAGATATAAGGATAACACATCTCCTTTTTCCGGTTTTGCTAATGCTGGTGCTGAGGACATATACTCTTTTAGGGCTTGTAAAGCATTTTCATGCTTCTCAGTCCATTCGAACTTCTTATTCTTCCTTAGGATATCGTAGAATTCTTTGCACTTTTCTGAGGATTTCGATATGAACCTGTTCAAAGCTGCTATCCTGCCTGTTAGTCTTTGAACATCCTTGGCATTGGCAGGAGATTTGATATTTATTAATGCTTTGATTTGTTCCGGGCTTGCTTCAATGCCCCTCTGGGTTACCATGTATCCTAAGAACTTTCCTGCCTTAACACCAAAATGGCATTTTGAAGGATTAAGTTTCATGTTGTAACTATCAAGGATATCGAATGCTTCTTCCAAGTCCCTTAGGTGATCCTCAGCTTTCTTTGACTTGACCACCATATCATCTATGTACACCTCCATAGTTTTTCCAATTTGATCCTTGAACATCATATTTACCAGCCTTTGATATGTTGCACCTGCATTTCTTAGTCCAAAAGGCATGGCAATATAACAATATAAACCGGTTGGGGTCATAAAGGCTGTATCCTCTTGGTCAGATGGTTCCATCTGGATTTGTTGGAATCCAGATGATGCATCCATAAAAGTTAACAGTTCATGCCCCGCTGTTGCATCCACCATGGAGTCAATGTGGGGTAATGGGAAAGGATCCTTGGGACATGCCTTATTCAAATCAGTGAAATCGACACATACCCTCCACTTTCCGTTTTTCTTTTGGACAACAACCACATTGGCTAACCATTTAGGATACTTTACCTCTCTGATCATACCTGCTCGAAGTAGTCTCTCTACTTCTTCTTGGATAATGGCATTCCTTTCTGGTGCAAACTTCCTCCTTTTTTGATGGATTGGCTTGATAGACCTGTCAATGCCAAGTTTGTGAGTAATAATATCCTTAGATATACCTGTCATATCTTCATGTTTCCAAGCAAAGGTAGATTTTCTTCTTTTGAGGAAGGATATCATGTCTTCTTTCATGTTGCCAAGGATCCCTGATCCGATATAGATTTTTGATTCAGGATCACTAGGATCCAAGAGGATTTCATCTACATCTTGTTCCCTTGCCTCCAAGACGTTCCTCGGAGGATACTGTAATTGCTATTGCTCCCTTGGCTTCGAGGTTGGCTTCATGGATGAGGTATAGCAATCCTTAGCCTCTTGCTGGTCACTGTCGATCTTGATTATCCCCCATGGGCTAGGGAGCTTCACACATTGATGGTAGGTAGATGGAACTGCTTTCATGTCATGTATCCAAGGCCTGCCAAGGATAACGTTGCAACAAGATAAACAGTCAATAACACAAAATTTTTGGTAATTATGTAATCCTTCCACGTAGATTGGGAGTTTGATGTCCCCCAGAGTTTTCTTCGTTTCTCCACTGAATCCTACAAGCACGGAGGATCTTGGTGTGATGTCTGATTCTGGGATTCCCATCTTCTTCAAGACATCAAGCTGGATTATGTTCACTGAGCTCCCTCCATCGATAAGGATCCTGCGGACAAAATGGTTAGAGATAAAGAGAGTGATAACTAAACTATCATGATGAGGATCCTGGATGTTAATGCGATCATCCTCATCAAATGTTATCATCTTCCCTTCTGAGACGCTTGAGGTTCTAATAGGCCTTTCTCCATTATCCATTTTTGATTCTTTTGCATGTCTTTTGGCCGCTGAGAAGGATGTTCCACAAATGTCTGATCCTCCGGATATGAAGTTAATCACTTGTGCGTTTGCCGGAGGTGCTGGAGCCTTTTCAGGGATCCTTTCAGGATCCTGGGTCCTTTGCTTTTTTCTCCCCAACAATTCTTTTAGATGCCCCTTGCTTAGCAGGTATCCAATTTCTTTTCTTAAGGCTATGCAATCTTCAGTTAGATGCCCGAAATCCTCATGGTATGCACACCATTTGGACTTGTCTTTAGTCCCGGATGGTTTATCATTCTTCCTGGGCCACCTAGCTTTTTCACCTAGATTCTGCATTGCAAGGATTAGTTCATGATTATCAACGGAAAAACAATATTCTGAGATTGGAGGATATTCTTCATCATCCTCTTCTTGGTCAACAGCATGCACATTCTTGTTCTCGTTTCTATGGTAGGATTTGAACTTGTTGCTTTTGAAGGAGGATCCTTGCTTATCTTGTTTTGAGGATCCTACTTGTCTCTCCTGGATCCTCTTGTCATCCTCTAGCCGGATAAACCTGAGTGCTCGAGTTCTTACTTCATCTAAATTCCTGCATGGTGTCATAACAAGATCATCATAGAATAATGAATCCTTAAGCAGTCCCATTTTGAAGGCTTCAACAGCCGTAGCCATATCCAAGTTGGGAATGTCCAAGGATTCTTTACTAAATTTAGTTATATAATCCCTTAATGATTCGTTATGATTTTGAGTTATCCTGTACAAATCACTAGTTAATTTTTCAAATTTTCTACTACAAGAGAATTGGTTATTGAATAAATTAACTAAATTAGCAAATGAAGTAATAGAGTAAGGGGGAAGACTTAGCAGCCACTTAAGAGCTGATCCAGTAAGAGTAGATCCAAATCCTTTACATAGGCATGCTTCCTTCAATTTTTCTGGGATAGGATTGATCTCCATCCTTTCCCTGTATTGTGCTATATGCTCCTCTGGATCCGTTGTGCCGTCATACAACTTCATGGTAGGGATATGGAACCTTTTGGGTACCTCTGCATCACAAATTGGTGGTGCAAAGCGAGATACCTTGTGGCTTCCATCTGCAATCTCTGGGATAGGCTTGACTACCCCTGGAACACTTGAGATCATGTCCTTTAGTTTCTGTAATTCCCTGGCCATAGCATGATTGGTACCTGTATCCTGCATGAATCCAAGGTTAGTAGTAGGATAATTATTTAAAGTGTTACCTCCCATTGGGTTCAAGTTAGGGAATCCATATTGCTGGGATTCTGGAACAACGGAGGGACCAGTGGAAGCAATGGTCTGCATTGGAATGAAGTCCCCTTGATGGACATCTAGACTCCCTGTTTGCAAACTTTTTAGGGATCCTGGCATCTGTAAGGATCCTGGTATCTGGGATGATCCTGGAACGAAGGAGGATCCTTGAACCTGGGATGATCCTGGAATAAAGGAGGATCCTTGGCCCTGGAATGATCCTGGGATAAAGTAGGATCCTTGAAACTGCTGTGCCCCCGGATAGGCTCCCGGATTCATGAAGGATCCCATATACTGAGGATAGGATCCTGCTGGCTGAAAATACGAGCCCGATGTCTGAGTCATTGCTGCTGACTTGAGATGTAATCCTCTCGTCTCCCCTGTGATCTGTACGTCTGGGATCCCTGATGGCTGAGAGGTGACCATTGGAGTCTCAAAACTCAAGGATTTTGGCATCAGTGGGGAATGATCCTCTGCCGCTTTCTTTTGTCTTTTGAGATCTCCAATCTCCCTGAGGATCCTGTCATTAGTTTCATCCTGCCGCTGCATACGATCCTTCATCTGCAAAATTAAAGCAAACACATCACTAGTACTGGGAATAGAAGAATTCATAGCAGAAGAAGATGGAGGTTTAGAGAAAGAAGGGGTTGGTCTCTTCTCAGCATTTCTCTGGGATCCTGCCGGTGGAGGAGGTAGAGTGGTTTGTGCTGAGGTGACTGCAGACATCGCCGTGGAGGTGTTCTTCAATGATGAAGCCATGTAACTCTTTGAAATGATTTCGAACAAAAGATTTTCTTTATGAATGAAGCACCAATTGCCCCACGGTGGGCGCCAAACTGTTTTGGTCAAAAATCACACAAGGATAATGTAACCAAACTTTATGTAAACGGGGTATGATGCTTGGTTAGCTATGAAAGTAAAGGATCACTTCTGTGATAAAGATGCAAAGACACAATGATTTATACGAGGAAAAAGCCCTTGATCAATGTATGATCTCCGGCATAAAAAACCTCGGGTGATGGCAACTACCGATCACCAACTTCAATATAATAAAAATGTAGTTACAACTTCGGATGATAATGAGCTGAGTACAAGGATCACTGAGTGTCTAAGTGTTGAGAGTTGTGTCGTATGTTGTGTGTGTTCTTCCGAATGAGGAAGATGGGTATTTATACATGTGTAGGTGACTTATTTTAGGTAAAATGACTAATATCAGCTCATTACCCCTTTAGAAATAAAGATAATCTAGCCTAAATTGCTGCCCATTAATCAAGCTAAGTTTCCATATCCGGTACAACGTCTATCTCCAATTTAGCTCTTGCCATATTTGTGAAAACGCGTCCCTGGATCATGATGTGTAGGGCATATCCTGCTAGGTGTTCCTGCAAACAATTTTGTAACAAGTGGAAGTGACCGTTAGTAGTAAGGATCACCATATCGTCCCATGATCCTGATCCTGAAGTCTGGCTGAGGATCACTATCTGCCAAAGAAACAAGGATCACTGGTCAGGATCACGTATAAGGATCATTTATAGTAAAATCCAGCCCCAACAATTAGTAAGACTTGTTTAAAAACAATTTTGTCTTTACAAATCTCTAGCATGCTGTGATAGTCCACCGATGTACTATCATCTCCTCTTTTTGCAGCAAAACTCATTTTCATTTTTCAAATTTTTTTTTAAATTTTTCAAAAAATTTTCTTACTCCCCCTAAAATCAAAAATATGTTTCAATTTTGATTTTCTGAGGAAAAATTGAAAAACAAACTATACAAAAATTTGACAACATTATATGAATTACCTCAATTCACCATTCTCGTGCAAAAACAATCAGAACTCCCCCTCACAACAAACTATTTTCCCATAATGATTTCAAAACACTTAAGTTTGTTTCAATCAAAATGGTTTTTCCGGAAAAATTAGTTTGTGTTCCAACCATTTGTAGATTCGGGGATATCTCTTCATCTTGTTTTCTTCAAACATTTTAAAGATTTATCATTTCCAGTTTGATCATAACCATCAGTAGAAAATCAAGTACAAATTAATGTCCCTGATTTACCACATGTAAATCGAAAAATCACCAAGGTGAAATTTCTCAAGAAATGTGCCGATTCATGATCCACGATACCATCTTGGGATCTCCGGCAAGTCAGGTTTTTCTATTTAAACAATTTCACCCAAGCCTGACTGACCTTGGTGATTTTGAATTCTTGCTCAACAATGGTGGAAAGTTTTCTCATCCATTGTTAAACTAGAATTCTCAACTTTTACCTCAACACATGGCTCCTCTGGTTTTACCATACCAGAATCATTGCCTGAAGGTGGCTTGTCCGACTTTGACCTGTCAGATTCATTGCCGACCTTTTCCTTCTTCTTCCCTCTCTGTTCTGTCCTCAGATTTGTATCTGATGAATTCGTCTTGCTCAACTTTGCAGATGAAAGAGTAGATTCATCAGAACTTTTATTCTGTTTATCCTGTGAACCTGAGGACAAAATCTTCTCGAGATACTCTCTCGCTTTCTTCCTCTTCTTCCTCAGTCGGTCTTTCTGCCCCTGAGAAAGTTTAACTTTCGTCTCTAGAACTTTCGGTTGTTGAACTTTTAGTTCTCGAACTTTTAGTTCTTCGGGCTTGACCTTGACTGGAATTCTTGCCACTTTCTGAGACATAACCCTTGATCTTCCATTGATCTCCTCGGGCAATCTCGGGCAATGTGACCTTTGATATTGCAGTTAAAGCACCTCCTGGTCTCATATCTCCAGTACTGGCAATTAACAGCAATGTGTCCATGATAGCCGCAGCTGTAACACATTCTGTTATCGTACCAGTTATCACCGTTGTACCAAACACTCAAGTCGTAACACTGTTTGCCCTGGTGATATTCCTTCCTCAACTTTGATGGATTTAACGTTTTAGCACTGTGGTCTGACCTGCACCACTTATTACCAACATTTTTTGAGTTTTCATTTTTTATTTTTTGTAAATTTTGTTTTTGATTGGATGATCGATCCGATGAACTTTTATTATTTTTTTGTTTCTGTTCTGCTTTCTTCTTTAAAGGCTTTTGCTTAGAACATTCACCTTTTTCGGTCGATTGCAAAACAGTTTTCTGTAATTTTTCTTTCAAATTTAAAAACAATTTTTGTTTTTCTTTTTTTAATATTTTCATCATCGGATGCATCATCACAATCTTCAACTTTGACAGAGTCAAAGTGTTTTGGTCAAAAATCACACAAGGATAATGTAACCAAACTTTATGAAAACGGGGTATGATGCTTGGTTAATTATGAAAGTAAAGGATCACTTTTGTGATAAAGATGCAAAGACACGATGATTTATACGAGGAAAAAGCCCTTGATCAATGAATGATCTCCGGCATAAAAAACCTCGGGTGATGGCAACTACCGATCACCAACTTCAATATAACAAAAATATGATTACAACTTTGGATGATAATGAGCTGAGTACAAGGATCACTGAGTGTCTAAGTGTATGTGAGTTGTGTCGTATGTCGTGTGTGTTCTTCCGAATGAAGAAGGGTGGTACTTATATGTGTGTAGGTGACCTATTTTAGGTAAAATGACTAATTATCAGCTCATTACCCCTTTAGAAATAAAGACAATCTAGCCTAAATTGCTGCCCATAAATCAAGCCTAGTTTCCATATCCTGTGCAACGTCTTTCTTCGATTAAGCTCTTGCCATATTTGTGAAGACGCGTTCCTGGATCATGATGTCTAGAGCATATCCTGCTAGATGTTCCTGCAAAACAATATTGTATTGAGTGGAAGTGGCCGTTAGTATGAGGATCACCATAATTCCCCATGATCCTGATCTTGAAGTTCTGCGGAGGATCACTGTCTGCCAAAGAAACAAGGATCACTGGTTAGGATCATGTGTAAGGATCACCTATAATAAAAATCCAGCCCTAACAATTGCCCCCAAAATATAAGGAGTTAATTGTAAATAGACGAGTTATATTTTGTTTTGATCTTATCTCTAACGGGCGATTCCGGATAACTAGCCGTTACACATGGACTAGCCGTTGTGATAATTACGTCACAGATGTGACAATCCCTGCAAATCATCATTATAAATAGGAGATAGGGTTAGGATCATTCGGTATTTAAATTCGAGGTATCTTCCCTTTATAATCACAACCGAAGACTTGATCAGGTATCCTCTTCTTCTCTCTTTCCCTTCTTCCTTCCCTTTGCTCTGTTTTTTGCTTCTACTCTGTTTCCGTCTTGTCATAAACATGTTGCTCCGGAATTCTCCACACAAGGATTCTAAGAAGGATAGTCCTTTAAAAAGCCAGGGGATTATCAAGGATTCTCCTACGGAGAGGTGTTGTTTTACTGATGTTCACATAGACAGAATTCGTCATTGTTTTCCGGCGAATGCGGTTTTCAAGTCCTTCACACCTACCGCTCTGAGTGATTCTGTTTCGGATACCTGGGTGGCCTTTCCTGCTACTCCATTCACCATAGGGTATTCATATCCTTTTCCATCCTTCACCCAATCCTTCTTTTCTTTAACCGGCATCTCTTATATCCAAGCTATGCCGATGATCTGGAGGGTTCTGTATACCTTCGAAAGGATCATTGAGCAGAGAGGGATTGATCTGGGGATGACGGAGTTGGCCGAGTTTTACGATCTTACCACTTTTGGCTCTTACCGGTATCTGCTGAAACGGAAAGCCGGGGAGGATCACCCTGTCTTCAAGGTCACCAAGAATGATCCTAACTGGAAGCGTCGTTTTTTCTTTGTTAGAAGGGATTCCATCCCGGATGGGAAGGATCTGCCCAAAGAATGGGCCACTCATGGTAGGATAGAGGATCCTCTAAGGATCATTGTCAGCCTTGTCCCATATGATGAGGATCACTAATATCTCTTTTTATTTCTTGTGCAGCTATATCCATTGCTCATCTGAAATTAAGCCCTGCTGCAAAAGAGAGAGTTCTAGCTTTTAAAAAGCTTAATCCTGAAGTCAGAAGTTTCCAGGTCACCGTCCAAGATTCTCAAGAAGTATCCTCTGCATCTGCCACTATGTCAAGTAAGTATCCTTACAGAAAATAAATTATATGTAGGATTGTTTGATTAACAAAGCAACTTATCTTGTTTTTTGATTGTGTAGGTGCCGGAAAGTCTGCCAGGTCTGTCAAATCAGCTTCTAAATTTGGGTTAAGTGATCTTGCCAATGTTACGTCTTCAAAGAAGAAGGCTCCTGCTGCCAGTCCTTCAGCATCAGCTCCCAAAGCGTCTATCCGGGGCAAGGGGAAGAAGAGGAAGACTACTGAAGATCTACAAGGATTTCCCCTCCTCCGTCAGCAATTCCTTGACTATGTGAATGAGGTAAGGATCACTGCCCCTGTAGGTTATCCGCCTAGCATATCCTGCTTTTCTTGAGGATCATATGATCTTATGCTTATCTTTTTCTTCTCCTGTTGCAGAAACTTGCCGAGATTGAGACCTATCTTGGCCATGTTGAGGACCAAGAGAGCCAGATTGCTGACCTTCAACAAATGGGCGTGCTTAAGGATCTCAAGATAGGAGATCTTGAGAAGGAACTCCGGGTCATGAAGGCTGAGGCTGCTCAGAGGTTGATTGATATGGATAACGAGAAGCAGGAGATCACCCAAGATGCTAAGGTCTCCGCGGCAATTGCTATGTATAAGATACAACTTCAGATGGCCGAGGAGGCTCAGGATCCTACCTTTGACAAAAGCTCGTGGGATGTTGAAGGTTGGAAGGCAAGGCTGGCAGACCTGGAGGACGAGGATGAGGCTGAGGAGATCCCCATGCTGGAAGGTGGTGATGCTGAGAAGGATCAAGGTGGAGATGCTGGTGGTGATGAAGCAGCGAAGGTGTAGGCTGCATGATTGGGCGATGATGGATATTTCGAGACTAGGCCGGAGCCCAATTTTTTAGGATTGGTAGTGGTTTTTTGAGGTTGTTGATGTTTGAAACAATTATGGTCTGTAATCTTTGAACAATAGTTTCTTAGGGTTAAGGATCCTGGATCCTTTGAACAATAGGTAGGATTACAAAAGGTGGAGGGATCCTCTGTTTGGGGGATGAAGCCTTTGTGATCCTGCCGCCTTTATTTCCTGCAAAATGCTAAGACCGCATAGACAATGGACACCCTTTGCCAACCCATGTGGACGGGCCACGTTTTGCTGGTAGAAATGTGGGTTGGCAATTTTGACAACTTTTTGAAAGGGTTAATGATCCTTTTGTTTAATAATATAACTTAACTTTTCTGGCTTATCTTGTGTTGTTATCCTTCAATAATCCTCTTATTTCTCAATTGCTATATTTGTTAAAATAACAAGAGTTGACAAAGTGTTTAATAAACTTAGGATATGATCCTGGATCAAATATCCTCATATTGAAAATTCTCAAAGTGTTTTAGTTCAAGGATCATAGGTTCGGTTGTCAAAGTATCAGGGTTGGTTAGGATAAAGAGTATAATCAAAAATAGTCAAGGATCATACCTGAGGATCCACGTTAGGATCCTAACCTTCAATCAAGACAATCATAGATAAGACTTTGATAGTTAATAAGGATTAAGGACCCTTATATGTTTAGACTTCCAAAACCTGAAAAGTGAGATATAACTTGGGACTAAGCCAATGTAAAAGATAAATTAGTAACTGGGGACATGCCCAAAGTATAACTGAGAATGATCCCAGAGGATCACTGGGGACAAGCCCATAGGATAACTGGGGACAAGCCCAAAGGATCGTATGTAAACTGGAGTATGGCCCTTTCTGGCAACTATCCAAACTTAGTGACATGAAAATGTCAAAACCTTAGCTAACGTGAAAACGTTAGAAACCTTAGGAACGGATGTATGGTGCGTCCACCATTATACGTAGGATCCTAAATATAGCCAGTACGATGAGGTTGTCAGCCCCGAAAGTGGGTACTGGTCCCAAAGACGTGAACTATACCAGGATCATCGTGCGCTGCTGGCGGAAACTGGGGATAATCCCAAGGATAACTGGGGTTGTACCCAAGGATCTGTGGTGCTTTTGGAGATCTTTGACGATTTGCTGAAGATACCTGAACTATCATAACTCAAATGGTTTGTGAGTAGAGGATGAAGGATGCATGATCCTTATCCTTAGGCAAAAAGTAAGAAAATGCAATAGTTTTAGGATAAGCATATTACCAGAGTAAGGATCACCGATATCTCCAGGATCCTTCAAGGATTCTTCAATGTAAGGATCACATGCAGGAAGGATCATGTTCACATGAAATATTTCTTTAAGTGAACAGCATTCCAGGCTCTTGGTAACAAGTTTCCTTCCATGGTTAGCAACCTGTATGCCCCCTTTCCTGCTTCAGCTTCAATCAAGTAGGGACCTTCCCATTTTGGTGCTAGCTTCCCGTCAGCAGGATTGATAGTATTTTGAAATGCTTTTCTCAACACCATATCTCCGACTTGGAACTTCCTTATCCTGACATTCTTGTTGTAGGCACCAGCCATCCTTTGTTGGTAGCTTGCCATCCTTATCCTAGCTAGATCCCTGTTTTCCTCAATAGTATCCAAATCCTGAGCTAGGATTGTAGCATTTTCTTCAGGATCACGAGCACTTGTTCTAGCAGTTGGGATCACCATCTCTGTTGGGATCACTGCTTCTGCCCCAAATACTAAAGAGAAGGGTGTTTGACCGGTGGCATTCTTGGGAGTTGTCCTATCAGCCCATAGCACATAAGGTAACTCTTCTGCCCATTTCCCTTTCTTGGATCCTAGCTTCTTCTTCAGATTGTTGATGATGATCTTGTTGGATGATTCTGCTTGACCATTGGCTTGTGGGTGAACTGGTGTTGATGTGATCATCTTGATTCCCCAACTGTCACAAAAGTTAGTGGTTCTACTTCCAATGAATTGGGAGCCATTATCACATACAATTTCAGAGGGAATGCCAAATCTAGTTATAATGTTTCTTTTAATGAAGGATATGACTTCCTTTTCTCTGACTTGAGCGAAGGCTTCAGCTTCTATCCACTTGGAAAAATAGTCAGTCATGGCAAGCATAAATACTTTTCCACCAGGTGCTTTAGGGAGCTTGCCAACTATATCCATTCCCCATCTCATGAATGGCCAAGAGGATGGTATGGGGTGTAGTAATTCAGCTGGTTGGTGAAGGATATTGCTATGTCTTTGGCAAGGATCACACCTCTTAGCATACTCTATAGCATCCCTTTTCATGGTTGGCCAGTAGTATCCTGTTCTAAGGATCCTCGAGAATAATGCCCTGCCCCCAGTGTGGTTTCCACAATCTCCTTCATGGAAGTCCCTCAATACTTCTTCAATTTCAGGATCCTCAATACATCTTAAATATGGTCCTGCAAGGGATCGTTTATATAGCACATTATTCAAGATTGTGAATTGAGATACCTTGATCCTGAAAGCTCTAGGATTTTCTCCCATTGGAATCTCTCCGTTTTGCAAGTATTTCATTATTGGTGGGATCCATGATCCTGAATAAGGTTGAGCTTCTTCACTAGGGATTACTGCAGTATCCTCTACTATTTCCATGGCCACCTGATTTTCAATAGCAGGAGCCAGGATATGGATGATAGGGATACTTATATCTTCTGGAATTTTCAAGGATGATCCTAAGTTGGCCAATGCATCAGCCCCTGTGTTCTCCTCCCTTGGTACCTGTGTCAAGCTGAAAGAAACAAAAGAGAGTGCCAATTCTTTGACTATCTCTAAATATTTGGTTAGTTTTTCACCTTTAACAGCATAGGATCCGTTAAAGTGATTAGTGATCAATAATGAATCTACATATACGTTAAGATACTTTACCCCCATATCCTTAGCGATTTGTAAGCCAGCAATTAGGGCTTCATACTCAGCCTCATTGTTAGTCGCTTGGAACTCACAGGCTATGGAGTGGGGTATTATGTCCCCCTGTGGCGATTTTAGTAGGATCCCTAGCCCTGTGCCTTTGATATTTGAGGATCCGTCAGTGTGTAGGATCCAAGGATCCTTGGTCTCATCCAGCTGCTGGACCTCCAATTCTGCTTCCTTTTGTAGATCACTACTGAAATCAGCCACAAAGTCAGCTAATGCTTGAGATTTAATGGCTGTTCTTGGTTCGTATCTTATATCATGGGCACTAAGCTTCACTGCCCACTTAGCCATTCTTCCTGACATATCCGGTTTCCTGAGGACATTCTTAATTGGAAAATTAGTTTTAACAACAATAGTATGGGTTTCAAAATAATGCCTTAACTTAGTCGATGCCATGATTAATGCAAGGATAAGTTTTTCGAGGTGTGAGTACCTGGATTCGGCATCAAGTAGACTTTTACTTACATAGTAGATAGGATATTGTGTACCTTCGTGATCCTTAACAAGGACAGCACTTACAGCGGTTGAGGATACCGCTAGATATAAGGATAACACATCTCCTTTTTCCGGTTTTGCTAATGCTGGTGCTGAGGACATATACTCTTTTAGGGCTTGTAAAGCATTCTCATGCTTCTCAGTCCATTCGAACTTCTTATTCTTCCTTAGGATATCGTAAAATTCTCTGCATTTTTCTGAGGATTTCGATATGAATCTGTTCAAAGCTGCTATCCTGCCTGTCAGTCTTTGAACATCCTTGGCATTGGCAGGAGATTTGATATTTATTAATGCTTTGATTTGTTCCGGGCTTGCTTCAATGCCCCTCTGGGTTACCATGTACCCTAAGAACTTTCCTGCCTTAACACCAAAATGGCATTTTGAAGGATTAAGTTTCATGTTGTAACTATCAAGGATATCGAATGCTTCTTCCAAGTCCCTTAGGTGATCCTCAGCTTTCTTTGACTTGACCACCATATCATCTATGTACACCTCCATAGTTTTTCCAATTTGATCCTTGAACATCATATTTACCAACCTTTGATATGTTGCACCTGCATTTCTTAGTCCAAAAGGCATGGCAATATAACAATATAAACCGGTTGGGGTCATAAAGGCTGTATCCTCTTGGTCAGATGGTTCCATCTGGATTTGTTGGAATCCAGATGATGCATCCATAAAAGTTAACAGTTCATGCCCCGCTGTTGCATCCACCATAGAGTCAATGTGGGGTAACGGGAAAGGATCCTTGGGACATGCCTTATTCAAATCAGTGAAATCGACACATACCCTCCACTTTCCGTTTTTCTTTTGGACAACAACCACATTGGCTAACCATTTTGGATACTTTACCTCTCTGATCATACCTGCTCGAAGTAGTCTCTCTACTTCTTCTTGGATAATGGCATTCCTTTCTGGTGCAAACTTCCTCCTTTTTTGATGGATTGGCTTGATAGACCTGTCAATGCCAAGTTTGTGAGTAATAATATCCTTAGATATACCTGTCATATCTTCATGTTTCCAAGCAAAGGTAGATTTTCTTCTTTTGAGGAAGGATATCATGTCTTCTTTCATGTTGCCAAGGATCCCTGATCCGATATAGATTTTTGATTCAGGATCACTGGGATCCAAGAGGATTTCATCTACATCTTGTTCTCTTGCCTCCAAGACATTCCTTGGAGGATACTGTAATTGCTATTGTTCCCTTGGCTTCGAGGTTGGCTTCATAGATGAGGTATAACAATCCTTAGCCTCTTGCTGATCACTGTCGATCTTGATTATCCCCCATGGGCTAGGGAGCTTCACACATTGATGGTAGGTAGATGGAACTGCTTTCATGTCATGTATCCAAGGCCTGCCAAGGATAACGTTGCAACAGGATAAACAGTCAATAACACAAAATTTTTGGTAATTATGTAATCCTTCCACGTAGATTGGGAGTTTGATGTCCCCCAGAGTTTTCTTCGTTTCCCCACTGAATCCAACAAGCACGGAGGATCTTGGTATGATGTCTGATTCTGGAATTCCCATCTTCTTCAAGACATCAAGCTGGATAATGTTCACTGAGCTCCCTCCGTCAATAAGGATCCTGCGGACAAAATGATTAGAGATAAAGAGAGTGATAACTAAGCTATCATGGTGAGGATCCTGAACGTTAATGCGATCATCCTCATCAAATGTTATCATCTTCCCTTCTGAGACACTTGAGGTTCTAATAGGCCTTTCTCCATTATCCATTTTTGATTCTTTTGCATGTCTTTTGGCCGCTGAAAAGGATGTACCACAAATGTCTGATCCTCCGGATATGAAGTTAATCACTTGTGCGTTTGCCGGAGGTGCTGGAGCCTTTTCAGGGATCCTTTCAGGATCCTGGGTCCTTTGCTTTTTTCTCCCCAACAATTCTTTTAGATGCCCCTTGCTTAGCAGGTATCCAATTTCTTTTCTTAAGGCTATGCAATCTTCAGTTAGATGCCCGAAATCCTCATGGTATGCACACCATTTGGACTTATCCTTAGTCCCAGATGGTTTATCATTCTTCCTGGGCCATCTGGCTTTTTCACCTAGGTTCTGCATTGCAAGGATCAGTTCATGATTATCAACGGAAAAACAATATTCTGAGATTGGAGGATATTCTTCATCATCCTCTTCTTGGTCAACAGCATGCACATTCTTGTTCTCGTTTCTATGGTAGGATTTGAACTTGTTGCTTTTGAAGGAGGATCCTTGCTTATCTTGTTTTGAGGATCCTACTTGTCTTTCCTGGATCCTCTTGTCGTCCTCTAGCCGGATAAACCTGAGTGCTCGAGTTCTTACTTCATCTAAATTCCTGCATGGTGTCATAACAAGATCATCATAGAATAATGAATCCTTAAGCAGTCCCATTTTGAAGGCTTCAACAGCCGTAGCCATATCCAAGTTGGGAATGTCCAAGGATTCTTTACTAAATTTAGTTATATAATCCCTTAATGATTCGTTATGATTTTGAGTTATCCTGTACAAATCACTAGTTAATTTTTCAAATTTTCTACTACAAGAGAATTGGTTATTGAATAAATTGACTAAATTGGCAAATGAAGTAATAGAGTAAGGGGGAAGACTTAGCAGCCACTTAAGAGCTGATCCAGTAAGAGTAGATCCAAATCCTTTACATAGGCATGCTTCCTTCAATTTTTCTGGGATAGGATTGATCTCCATCCTCTCCCTGTATTGTGCTATATGCTCCTCCGGATCCGTTGTGCCATCATACAACTTCATGGTAGGGATATGGAACCTTTTGGGTACCTCTGCGTCACAAATTGGTGGTGCAAAACGAGATACCTTGTGGCTTCCATCTGCAATCTCTGGGATAGGCTTGACTACCCCTGGAACACTTGAGATCATGTCCTTTAGTTTCTGTAATTCCCTGGCCATAGCATGATTGGTACCTGTATCCTGCATGAATCCAAGGTTAGTAGTAGGATAATTATTGCTGGGTTCAAGTTAGGGAATCCATATTGCTGGGATTCTGGAACAACGGAGGGACCAGTGGAAGCAATGGTCTGCATTGGAATGAAGTCCCCTTGATGGACATCTAGACTTCCTGTTTGCAAACTTTTTAGGGATCCTGGCATCTGTAAGGATCCTGGTATCTGGGATGATCCTGGAACGAAGGAGGATCCTTGAACCTGGGATGATCCTGGAACAAAGGAGGATCCTTGAACCTGGGATGATCCTGGAACAAAGTAGGATCCTGGAAACTGCTGTGTCTCCGGATAGGCTCCCGAATTCCTGAAGGATCCCATGTACTGAGGATAGGATCCTACGGGCTGAAAATGTGAGCCTGGTGTCTGAGTCATTGCTGCCGAGTTGAGATGTGATCCTCTTGACTCCCCTATAATTTGCACGTCCGGGATCCCTGATGGCTGGGAAGTGATCATTGGAGTATCAAAGCTCAAGGATTTGGGCATCAGTGGAGAATGATCCTCTGCCGCTTTCTTTTGTCTTTTGAGATCTCCAATTTCCCTGAGGATCCTTTCGTTAGTTTCATCTTGCCGCTGCATACGATCCTTCATCTGCAAAATTAAAGCAAATACATCACTAGTACTGGGAATAGAAGAATTCATAGCAGAAGAAGATAGAGGTTTAGAGGAAGTGGGAGTTGATCTCTTCTCAGTATTTCTCTGAGATCCTGCCGGTGGAGGAGGCAAGGTGATCTGTGATGGAGTGACCGCAGACATTGCTGTGGACGTGTTCTTCAATGATGAAGCCATGTAACTCTCTGAAATGATTTCGAACAAAAGATTTTCTTATGAATGAAGCACTAATTGCCCCACGGTGGGCGCCAAACTGTTTTGGTCAAAAATCACACAAGGATAATGTAACCAAACTTTATGAAAACGGGGTATGATGCTTGGTTAATTATGAAAGTAAAGGATCACTTTTGTGATAAAGATGCAAAGACACGATGATTTATACGAGGAAAAAGCCCTTGATCAATGAATGATCTCCGGCATAAAAAACCTCGGGTGATGGCAACTACCGATCACCAACTTCAATATAACAAAAATATGATTACAACTTTGGATGATAATGAGCTGAGTACAAGGATCACTGAGTGTCTAAGTGTATGTGAGTTGTGTCGTATGTCGTGTGTGTTCTTCCGAATGAAGAAGGGTGGTACTTATATGTGTGTAGGTGACCTATTTTAGGTAAAATGACTAATTATCAGCTCATTACCCCTTTAGAAATAAAGACAATCTAGCCTAAATTGCTGCCCATAAATCAAGCCTAGTTTCCATATCCTGTGCAACGTCTTTCTTCGATTAAGCTCTTGCCATATTTGTGAAGACGCGTTCCTGGATCATGATGTCTAGAGCATATCCTGCCAGATGTTCCTGCAAAACAATATTGTATTGAGTGGAAGTGGCCGTTAGTATGAGGATCACCATAATTCCCCATGATCCTGATCTTGAAGTTCTGCGGAGGATCACTGTCTGCCAAAGAAACAAGGATCACTGGTTAGGATCATGTGTAAGGATCACCTATAATAAAAATCCAGCCCTAACACAAAGTTTGTGACACAGTCACTTATTGGAACAGAATTGATCGGTTTTGGACAAGGAATATTCAACTTGTCAGATTTAGTCGCAAAACTGATCAATTTCTTTTCAAGTTCATCAATCTTGATCCTTGAACTCTTAGCTTCGTCTTCAAGCTTAGATATTCTTTCAAGATGAGACTTGATTGAATTTTCATTTTCATTTTTCAAGTTTTCAAGAACAGATTTTTCATTTTCCAAAACATTTATCTGTTCTTGAAGTTTCACTTCATTAGCTTTCAGATTTTTGTTCTCCAATTTTATCCAGAAATCTTCATTTTCTGATGATTTCTGTTTGCTTTCAAAAACCTTTTCTTTTTCTTTCAAACCTTTGTTCTCTAATGTCAAACTGTTCACACTACCCAACAGTTTGCCATTTTCGACTTTCAACTTCTCACAAATACCCTGGAAGTCTAGAATCTGTTTTTCGTCAGCTTTCTTCTTATTGTTCAACTTCTTGATCTCCAATGCTAAACTTTCTGCATCCTTCACAAGTTTGGCATTGACTGTCTTGAAGTTGTGACAATTTGAGCATACTGATGCAGACCTTGACACTTCATTCTTTACAGATTCTTTGACTTTTACAGCTTTTTCTTTCCTTTTCTCATCCTTGATCACCATCTGTTCTTCAATCCTTTTAATGAGTGGAGAAATTGTCATTTGAGAAAATTCTCTAGAACTTCTCAAGTTCAAGACATAATCTTCCCATTCTTCTTTCGGCAAAGCACTGATAAATTTTTCAACCCATTCTTCTGGTTCTTTTGTAATATCTAAATCAGACATTGAACTAACAAGATGTTTGTATCTCTTAATGACACTCTTTGTACTTTCTCCTGGAAAACTTGAGAACGAATCAAATTCTGTCTCTAATTCCCTTATTTTATCCATTGTTTCCTGAGTCATATTAAACACATCGAAACCCATGATTTCTTAACTCGGTTTTTCAAAACACGGCAACAAATAATCAATAATTGGGCCGATATCTAAGTGTGTCGGTGCTTGGATAACTGTTGGGTCTTGGGTGGTGCAAGTGGGCGGCTGAATTAAAAATAGAATGTGGGTTGGGCGATGCTTGAAGACAATCTGGGTAAATGGGCAAGTGGGGCGGTGAATTTAGACAAACATGCTGCCTCTAACAACCAATCCCAAACACCTTAAGTGGGGCGGCAAAATAACAACAATTGGGCCGATATGTTGGCCAATGATCTTAAAGGTTGAATTTTTAGGCGGCTATATATGATTGAGAGATGGGACGGCAAGCTTTTTAGCATGTGATTGAGCCTTTTAAGATGATGGGCGGTGGGCAGTGCACATGGGTTGATGAAGTAATATGGTTTGATTTTAATTGGACATGACAGGTTAGTGGGGCGGTAGTTTATGAAACAGGCGGCACAACCTGCTGACAACGATGACCAAAGAGCGGTTCCACACTTTGTCTCAAAAGCGATTCAGAAGATTTTCAATGAGCGGTCCACATATGTTCATCTGACATATAAGCGGTTCAGATGTTTACCAATGAGCGGTGCTAATTGATGTCTTATGAGCGGTTCAAGGATGTCATATGAGCGATCCACGTATGGTCTAATGAGCGAACTACCACAAGTTACACTTTTGAGCGGTTCAAGAAGTTTCTAATGAGCGATCCACAAAAATGTCACAAAAGCGATCCTGAGGTGTTCAAAAAGGCGATCCACAGCTGCAAATTCGGACCGAAAAATCTAGATTTCTCCAAAACGGCTTGGAGTTTTGATGTGAAACTTGGTAGGGTTTTGATTCTATGTATTTCGCACAATATACTAGAATTTCAGACGAATCGGACCGTGAAAACACGTTCAATTTGTCGAATTTCCGTAAAGAACGAGTAGAAGATGAAGAAATAGGAGAAATCGGATCTGAATCGGCTCAAATCTGTACGAGAACGACGTGTTTGATCAAGCAATCGAGCTCCTAGCTCTGATACCACTTGTAGGACCGGTTTTGGCATCGTTCGATTGCGTAACGAACGTTTCACGTGCGGAATCCGTGAACGAACGTGACCGAACACACGATAACGTACTTTTAATGTGATTCCATTGCTAACTTTGACGTGTACGGTACAAGAATCACGTGTTTACAACTTTCTCTCTCTACTTTCTCTCTCTAGAAAGTCTTCTCCAAGTCTCCTCTCTAAATCTCTTCTAAAAGTCTTCCAAAAGTCTAACTAAAAATATGACATAACTCCTATTTATATGGTCAAGGCAACTTAGTGAGAGTTCCCACTAATTACAAGTTTGCCACCTTGCCATTTCTAACTAAATATGACGTTATGCACTTGATTCCTTCCGGCTTTTCACTATGACTCGGATTGACGAAGGCGATAGACAAAATATGCATCAACAGATAAGGATCCTGCGGACAAAATGGTTAGAGATAAAGAGAGTAATAACTAAACTATCATGATGAGGATCCTGAATGTTAATGTGATCATCCTCATCAAACGTTATCATCTTCCCTTCTGAGACACTTGATGTTCTAATAGGTCTTTCTCCATTATCCATTTTTGATTCCTTTGCATGCCTTTTGGCCGCCGAGAAGGATGTACCACAGATGTCTGATCCTCCGGAAATAAAGTTGATCACTTGTGCATTTGCCGGAGGTGCTGGAGCCTTTTCAGGGATCCTTTCAGGATCCTGAGTCCTTTGCTTTTTTCTTCCCAACAATTCTTTTAGGTGCCCCTTGCTTAACAGATATCTAATTTCTTTTCTTAAAGCTATGCATTCTTCAGTTAGATGCCCGAAATCCTCATGGTAGGCACACCATTTTGACTTGTCTTTAGTCCCGGATGGTTTATCATTCTTCCTGGGCCACCTAGCTTTTTCTCCTAGATTCTGCATTGCAAGGATTAGTTCATGATTATCAACGGAAAAACAATATTCTGATATTGGAGGATAATCTTCATCATCCTCTTCTTGGTCAACAGCATGCACATTCTGGTTGTCATTTCTATGGTAGGACTTGAACTTATTGCTCTTGAAGGAGGATCCTTGCTTCTCCTGTTTTGAGGATCCTACTTGTCTCTCCTGGATCCTCTTGTCATCCTCTAGCCGGATGAACCTGAGTGCCAGAGTTCTTACTTCATCTAGGTTCCTGCATGGTGTCATAACAAGATCATCATAGAACAATGAATCCTTAAGCAGTCCCATTTTGAAGGCTTCAACAGCCGTAGCCATATCCAAGTTGGGAATGTCTAAGGATTCTTTACTGAATTTAGTTATATAATCCCTTAATGATTCTTTATGACTTTGAGTTACCCTATATAAATCACTAGTTAATCTTTCAAATTTTCTACTACAAGAGAATTGGTTATTGAATAAATTAACTAAATTAGCAAATGAAGTAATAGAGTAAGGGGGAAGACTTAGCAGCCATTTAAGAGCTGATCCAGTAAGAGTGGATCCAAATCCTTTACATAGGCATGCTTCCTTCAACTTTTCTGGGATAGGATTGATCTCCATCCTCTCCCTGTATTGTGCTACGTGTTCCTCTGGATCCGTTGTACCATCATACAGCTTCATAGTAGGGATATGGAACCTTTTGGGTACCTCTGCATCACAAATTGGTGGTGCAAAGCGAGATACCTTATGGCTTCCATCTGCAATCTCTGGGATAGGCTTGACTACCCCTGGAACACTTGAGATCATATCTTTTAGCTTCTGCAACTCCCTGGCCATAGCATGATTGATACCTGTATCCTGCATGAATCCATGGTTAGTGGTAAGATAATTATTTAAAGTGTTACCTCCCATTGGGTTCAAGTTAGTGAATCCATATTGCTGGGATTCTGGAATAACGGAGGGACCAGTGGAAGCAATGGTCTGCATTGGAATGAAGTCCCCTTGATGGACATCTAGACTTCCTGTTTGCAAACTTTTTAGGGATCCTGGTGTCTGGAAGGATCCTGGTATCTGGGATGATCCTGGAACGAAGGAGGATCCTTGACCCTGGGATGATCCTGGAACAAAGTAGGATCCTTGAAACTGCTGGGCTCCTGGATAGGCTCCCGAATTTATGAAGGATCCCATATGCTGGGGATAGGATCCTGCCGGCTGAAAGTGTGAGCCTGATGCCTGAGTCATTGCTGCCGATCCGAGGTGCAATCCTCTAGATTCTCCCATAATTTGCACGTCTGGAATTTCCGATGGCTGAGAAGTGATCATTGGAGTATCAAAGTTCAAGGATTTGGGCATCAGTGGGGAATGATCCTCTGCCGTTTTCTTTTGTCTTTTGAGGTCTCCAATTTCCCTGAGGATCCTGTCATTAGTTTATCCTGCCGCTGCATGCGATCCTTCATCTGCAAAATCAAAGTAAATACGTCACTAGTACTGGGAGTATAAGAATTCATAGCAGAGGAAGATGGAGGTTTAGAGTTAGTAGGAGTTGGTCTCTTCTCAGCATTCTTCTGGGATCCTGCCGGTGGAGGAGGCAGAGTGTTCTGAGACGAGGTGACTGCAGACATCTCCGTGGACATGTTTTTCAATGATGAAGCCATGTAATTCTTTGAAATGATTTTGAACAAAAGGTTTTCTTATGAATGAAGCACCAATTGCCCCACGGTGGGCGCCAAATTGTTTTGGTCAAAAATCACATAAGGATAATGCAACCAAACTTTATGTAAAAGGGGTATGATGTTTGGTTTATAGAAGAAGTAAAGGATCACTTTTACTAGGAAATATGCAAAGACACAATGATTTATACGAGGAAAAAGCCCTTGATCAATGTATGATCTCCGGCATAAAAAACCTCGGGTGATGGCAACTACCGATCACCAAACTTTAATATAAGAAAAATAGTTACAACTTCGGATGATAATGAGCTGGGTACAAGGATCACTATAGTTTCGAGTGTCTAAGCGTGTGAGAATTGTGTTGTGTGTTCTTCCGAATGGGGAAGAGTGTTATATATACAAGTGTAGGTGACCTATTTTAGGTAAAAAGACTAATAATCAGCTCATTACCCCTTTAGAAATAAAAGTAAATCTAGCCTAAATTATCGCCCTTAATTCATGCCAAGTTCCCATATCCTTTGCAACGTCCATCTCCGATTAAGCACATGCTATAGTTGTAAAGACGCGTCCTTTGATTGTGATGCTTAAGAGCGGATCCTGCTAGATGTCCTGCAAAACAACATTAAATTCGACGAAAGCAACTGTTAGCATGAGGATCCTATGATGGTCCATGATCCTGATCCTGGAACTCTGCTGAGGATCACTATCTGCCAAAGAAACAAGGATCACTGGTTAGGATCACACGTGAGGATCACGTATTGTAAAAATCCAGCCCTAACAGAGACCAAATCCTACCTTCTCTAAACCTTCATCTTCTTCTGCTATGAATTCTTCTGTTCCCAGTACTAGTGATGTGTTTGCTTTGATTTTGCAGATGAAGGATCGTATGCAGCGGCAGGATGAAACTAATGACAGGATCCTCAGGGAAATTGGAGACCTCAAAAGGCAAAAGATAGCGGCAGAGGATCATTCCCCACTGATGCCCAAATCCCTGAGCTTTGATACTCCAATGATCACTTCTCAGCCATCGGGAGTCCCAGACGTGCAAATTATGGGAGAATCAAGAGGATTGCACCTCGGATCGGCAGCAATGACTCAGGCATCAGGCTCACACTTTCAGCCGGCAGGATCCTATCCCCAGCATATGGGATCTTTCATGAATTCAGGAGCCTATCCGGGAGCACAGCAGTTTCAAGGATCCTACTTTGTTCCAGGATCATCCCAGGGTCAAGGATCCTTCTTTGTTCCAGGATCGTCCCAGGTTCAAGGATCCTCCTTCGTTCCAGGATCATCCCAGATACCAGGATCCTTCCAGATGCCAGGATCCCTAAAAAGTTTGCAAACAGGAAGTCTAGATGTCCATCAAGGGGACTTCATTCCAATGCAGACCATTGCTTCCACTGGTCCCTCCGTTATCCCAGAATCCCAGCAATATGGATTCACACCCAATGTTCCTAACTTGAACTCAATGGGAGGTAACACTTTAAATAATTATCTTACCACTAACCATGGAATCATGCAGGATACAGGTATCAATCATGCTACGGCCAGGGAGTTGCAGAAGCTAAAAGATATGATCTCAAGTGTTCCAGGGGTAGTCAAGCCTATCCCAGAGATTGCAGATGGAAGCCATAAGGTATCTCGCTTTGCACCACCAATTTGTGATGCAGAGGTACCCAAAAGGTTCCATATCCCTACTATGAAGCTGTATGATGGTACAACGGATCCTGAGGAGCACATAGCACAATACAGGGAGAGGATGGAGATCATTCCAATCCCGGAAAAGTTAAAGGAAGCATGCCTATGTAAAGGATTTGGATCCACTCTTACTGGATCAGCTCTTAAATGGCTGCTAAGTCTTCCCCCTTACTCTATTACTTTATTTGCTAATTTAGTTAATTTATTCAATAACCAATTCTCTTGTAGTAGAAAATTTGAGAGATTAACTAGTGATTTATATAGGGTAACTCAAAGTCATAATGAATCATTAAGGGATTATATAACTAAATTCAGTAAAGAATCCTTGGACATTCCCAACTTGGATATGGCTACGGCTGTTGAAGCCTTCAAAATGGGACTGCTTAAGGATTCATTATTCTATGATGATCTTGTTATGACACCATGCAGGAATCTAGATGAAGTAAGAACTCGGGCACTCAGGTTCATCCGGCTAGAGGATGACAAGAGGATCCAAGAGAGACAAGTAGGATCCTCAAAGCAGGAGAAGCAAGGATCCTCCTTCAAGAACAATAAATTCAAATCCTACCATAGAAATGACAAGCAGAATGCGCATGCTGTTGTCCAAGAAGAGGATGATGAAGATTATCCTCCAATCTCCGAATATTGTTTTTTTGTTGATAATCATGAACTAATCCTTGCAATGCAGAATCTAGGAGAAAAAGCTAGGTGGCCCAGGAAGAATGATAAACCATCCGGGACTAAAGACAAGTCAAAATGGTGTGCATACCATGAGGATTTCGGGCATCTAACTGAAGAATGCATAGCTTTAAGAAAAGAAATTGGATATCTGTTAAGCAAGGGGCATCTAAAAGAATTGTTGGGAAGAAAAAAGCAAAGGACTCAGGATCCTGAAAGGATCCCTGAAAAGGCTCCAGCCCCTCCGGTGAATGCACAAGTGATCAACTTTATTTCCGGAGGATCAGACATCTGTGGTACATCCTTCTCGGCGGCCAAAAGGCATGCAAAGGAAGCAAAAATGGATAATGGAGAGAGACCTATTCGAACATCAAGTGTCTCAGAAGGAAAGACGATAACGTTTGACGAGGATGATCGCATTAACATCCAGGATCCTCATCATGATAGTTTAGTTATTACTCTCTTTATCTCTAACCATTTTGTCCGCAGGATCCTTATCGACGGAGGAAGCTCAGTGAACATTATCCAGCTTGATGTTCTGAAGAAAATGGGTATCCCAGAATCAGACATCACACCAAGATCCTCCGTGCTTGTAGGATTCAGTGGAGAAACGAAGAAAACTCTGGGGGACATCAAACTCCCAATCTACGTGGAAGGATTACATGATTATCAAAAATTTTGTGTTATTGACTGTTTATCTTGTTGCAATGTTATCCTTGGCAGGCCCTGGATACATGATATGAAAGCAGTCCCATCCACCTATCATCAATGTGTGAAACTCCCTAGCCCATGGGGGATAATCAAGATCGACAGTGATCAGTAGGAAGCTAAGGATTGTTATACCTCATCCATGAAGCCAACCTCGAAGCCAAGGGAGCAATAGCAATTACAGTATCCTCCGAGGAATGTCTTGGAGGCAAGGGAACAAGATGTGGACGAAATCCTCTTGGATCCTAGTGATCCTGAATCAAAAATCTATATCGGATCAGGGATCCTTGGCAAGATGAAAGAAGACATGATATCCTTCCTCAAAAGAAGAAAGTCTACCTTTGCATGGAAGCACGAAGATATGACAGGTATATCTAAGGATATCATAACTCATAAACTTGGCATTGACAGGTCTATCAAACCAATCCATCAAAAAAGGAGGAAGTTTGCACCAGAAAGGAATGCCATTATCCAAGAAGAAGTAGAGAGACTACTTCGAGCAGGCATGATCAGAGAGGTAAAATATCCAAAATGGTTAGCCAATGTGGTCGTTGTCCAAAAGAAAAACGGAAAGTGGAGGGTATGTGTCGATTTCACTGATCTGAATAAGGCATGTCCCAAGGATCCTTTCCCATTACCCCACATTGACTCCATGGTGGATGCTACAGCGGGGCATGAACTGTTGACCTTTATGGATGCATCATCTGGATTCCAACAAATTCAGATGGAACCATCTGACCAAGAGGATACAGCCTTTATGACCCCAACCGGTTTGTATTGTTATATTGCCATGCCTTTTGGATTAAGAAATGCAGGTGCAACATATCAAAGGCTGGTGAATATGATGTTCAAAGATCAAATTGGACAAACTATGGAAGTATACATAGATGATATGGTAATCAAATCAAAGAAAGCTGAGGATCACCTAAGGGATTTGGAAGAAGCGTTTGATATCCTTGATAATTATAACATGAAGCTTAATCCTTCAAAATGCCACTTTGGTGTTAAGGCAGGTAAATTCCTAGGATATATGGTAACTCAGAGGGGCATTGAAGCAAGTCCGGAGCAAATTAAAGCACTGGTAAATATCAAATCCCCTGCCAATGCTAAGGATGTGCAAAGGCTAACAGGCAGGATAGCAGCTTTAAACAGGTTCATATCAAAATCCTCAGAAAAATGTAAAGAATTTTACAATATCCTAAGGAAGAACAAGAAGTTTGAATGGACTGAGAAACATGAGAATGCTTTACAAGCCCTTAAAGAATATATGTCCTCAGCACCAGCATTAACAAAACCCGAAAAAGGAGATGTGTTATCCTTATATCTGGCGGTATCCTCAACCGCTGTAAGTGCTGTCCTTGTTAAGGATCACGAAGGTACACAATATCCTATTTACTATGTAAGTAGGAGTTTACTTGATGCCGAATCCAGGTACTCACACCTCGGAAAACTTATTCTTGCATTAATCATGGCATCAACTAAGTTAAGGCATTATTTTGAAACCCATACTATTGTTGTTAGAACTAACTTTCCAATTAAGAATGTCCTCAGGAAACCAGAGATGTCAGGAAGAATGGCTAAGTGGGCAGTAAAGCTTAGTGCCCATGATATAAGATATAAGCCAAGAACAGCCATCAAATCCCAAGCACTAGCTGACTTTGTGGCTGATTTCAGTAGTGATCTACAAAAGGAAGCAGAATTGGAAGTCCAGCAGCTGGATGAGACCAAGGATCCTTGGATACTACACACTGATGGATCCTCAAATGTCAAGGGCACAGGGCTCGGGATACTACTAAAATCGCCACAGGGGGACATAATACCCCACTCCATAGCCTGTGAGTTCCAAGCAACTAACAATGAGGCTGAATATGAAGCCTTAATTGCTGGCTTGCAAATTGCTAAGGATATGGGGGTGAAATATCTTAAAGTATATGTGGACTCATTATTGATCACCAATCACTTTAATGGATCCTATGCTGTTAAAGGAGAAAAACTAACCAAATATTTAGAGATAGTCAAGGAATTGGCACTCTCTTTTGTCTCTTTCAGCTTAACACAGGTACCAAGGGAGGATAACACGGAAGCTGATGCATTGGCCAACCTAGGATCATCCTTAAAGATTCTAGAAGATATAAGTATCCCTATCATCCATATCCTGGCTCCTGCTATTGAAAATCAGGTGGCCATGGGAATAGAAGAGGATACTGCAGTGATCCCTAGTAAAGAAGCTCAATCTTATTCAGGATCATGGATCTCTCCAATCATGAGATACTTGCAATACGGGGAGATTCTGATGGGAGAAAATCCTAGAGCTTTCAGGATTAAGGTATCTCAATTCACAATTTTGAAAAATGTATTATATAAACGATCTCTTGCAGGACCATATTTGAGATGTATCGAGGATCCTGAAATTCAAGAAGTATTGAGAGACTTCCATGAAGGAGATTGTGGAAACCACACTGGGGGCAGAGCATTATTCTCAAGGATCCTTAGAACAGGATACTACTGGCCAACTATGAAAAGGGATGCTGTAGAATATGCTAAGAAGTGTGATCCTTGTCAAAGACACAGCAATATCCTCCATCAGCCAGCTGAATTTCTACACCCAATACCATCCTCTTGGCCATTCATGAGATGGGGAATGGATATAGTTGGCAAGCTTCCTAAAGCACCTGGTGGAAAAGTGTTTATGCTCGCCATGACCGACTACTTCTCTAAGTGGATAGAAGCTGAAGCTTTTGCTCAAGTCAGAGAAAAGGAAGTTATATCCTTTATTAAAAGAAACATCATAACTAGATTTGGCATTCCCTCTGAAATTGTATGTGATAATGGTTCCCAATTCATTGGGAGCAGAACCACTAACTTTTGTGACAGTTGGGGAATTAAGATGATAACATCAACACCAGTGCATCCACAAGCCAATGGTCAAGCAGAATCATCCAACAAGATCATCATCAACAATCTGAAGAAGAAGCTAGGATCCAAGAAGGGGAAATGGGCAGAGGAGTTACCTTCTGTGCTATGGGCTGATAGGACAACTCCCAAGAATGCCACTGGTCAAACACCTTTCTCTTTAGTATTTGGGGCAGAAGCAATGATCCCAACAGAGATGGTGGTCCCAACTGCTAGAACAAGTGCTCGTGATCCTGAAGAGAATGCTACAATCCTAGCTCAGGATTTGGATACTATTGAGGAAATCAGGGATTTGGCTAGGATAAGGATGGCAAGCTACCAACAAAGAATGGCTGGTGCTTACAATAAAAATGTCAGGATAAGGAAGTTCCAAGTCGGGGATATGGTGTTGAGAAAAGCATTCCAAAACACTATCAATCCTGCTGACGGGAAGTTAGCACCAAAGTGGGAAGGCCCTTACTTGATTGAAGCTGAAGCAGGAAAGGGGGCATACAGATTGCTAACCATGGAAGGAAATTTGTTACCAAGAGCCTGGAATGCTGTTCACTTAAAGAAATACTTTATGTGAACATGATCCTTCAAGCATGTGATCCTTACATTGAAGTATCCTCGAAGGATCCCGGTGATGTCAGTGATCCTTACTCTGGTAATGTCCTTATCTTAAAACTATTACATTTCCTTACTTTTTACCAAAGGATAAGGATCCTGTATCCTTCATCCTCTTCTCACGAACCATTTGAGTTATGATAGTTCAGGTATCTTCAGCATATCGTCAGAGACCTTCAAAAGCAACGCAGATCCTTGGGTTCAACCCCAGTTATCCTTGGGATTATCCCCAGTTTCCGCCAGCAGCGCACGATGATCCTGATATAGTTCACGTCTTTGGGACCAGTACCCACTTCCGGGGCTGACAACCTCATCGTACTGGCTATACCCAGGATCCTACGTATAATGGTAGACGTACCATACATCCGTTCCTAAGGTTTCTAACGTTTTCACGTTAGCTAAGGTTTTGACATTTTCATGTCACTAAGTTTGGATAGTCGCCAGTAAGGGCCATACTCCAGTTTACATACGATCCTTAGGGCTTGTCCCCAGTTATCCTTTGGGCTTGTCCCCAGTGATCCTTTGGGATCATCCCCAGTTACCCTTTGGGCATGTCCCCAGCTACTAATTTATCTTTTACATTGGCTTAGTCCCAAGTTATGTTTCATTTTTCAGGTTTTCAAAGTTAAACACATAAGGATCCTTAATCCTTATTATCCATTAAAATCTCATCTACGGTCATCTTGATTAAAGGTTAGGATCCTAACTCGGATCCTCAGGTATGATCCTTGACTATTTTGATTATACTGAACAACCCTTACACTTTGACAACTGAACCTATGATCCTTGAAATTGATTGCTTCAAAAATTTTCAGTGTCAGGATATTTGATCTAGGATCATATCCTAAATTTATTAAACATGGTTTGCTCAACTCTTGTTACTCTAACAAATATGTTTCTAAAACAACTGGAAAATAAAGAGGATAAATAAAGGATAACAACACGAGATAAGCCAGAAAGATTAAAGTTATATTATTAACAAAAGGATCTTAAACCCTTTCAAAAAGTTGTCAAAATTACCAACCCACGTTTCTACCAGCAAAACGTGGCCCGTCCACATGGGTTGGCAAAGGGTGTCCATTGTCTATGCGGTCTTAGCAGGTGCAGGAAATTAAAGGCGGCAGGATCACAAAGGCTTCATCCCCCAAACAAAGGATCCCTCCACCATTTGCGATCCTACCTATTGTCCAAAGGATCCAGGATCCTTAACCCTAAAAACTACTGTTTAAGTACAAGACCATCATTGTTTGAAAACATCACAACCACAAAAAACCACTACCAAAATTTAAAAAATTGGGCTCCGGCTATGTCTAGAAATTTCCATCATTGCCCAATCCTGCAGCTCAAACCTTCGCTGCACCTTCACCACCAGCTCCACTTGCTTCCCCCTGATCCTTGCCAGCATCACCACCTTCAAGCATAGGGATCTCCTCGGCCTCATCATCATCCTCCAACTCTGCCAGCCTAGCCTTCCAGCCTTCCACGTCCCATGAGCTCTTGTCGAAGGCAGGATCCTGGGCCTCCGCAGCCATCTGCAATTGTATCTTATACATAGTAATTGCGGCAGAGACCTTGGCATCCTGGGTGATCTCCTGCTTTTCGCCATCCATGTTGATCAGCATTTGAGCAGCCTCATCCTTTGTAGCCCGGAGCTCCTTCTCAAGATCAGCTATCTTAAGATCCTTCAACACGCCCATTTGTTGAAGGTCGGTGATTTGGCTTTCCTGATCCTCGACATGGCCAAGGTAGGTCTCTACTTCAGCAAGTTTCTGCAAAAAGGGAAAAAGGTAAGATCAGGACCAGGTGATCCTCAAAGAAACAGAATATACAGACAGGATACTCAAGTAGGATAGCCAACAGGGGCAATGATCCTTACTTCATTAACATAATCAAGAAACTGCTGGTGAAGCAGGGGAAATCCTTGGAGATCCTCAGAAGTCTTTCTCTTCTTTCCCTTACCCCTAACAGGTGCTTTAGGGGCTGAAGCAGAGGGACTGGCAACAGAAGTCTTCTTTCTTGAAGACTTGACATTGGCAAGATCATCAATCCCGAACTTGGAGGCAGACTTGGCAGACTTAGCAGATTTCCCAGCGCCTTCACAATCAAAACAAGATAAGTTTCCTAACTAATTTAACAGTCTTGCATGGAACTTACTTTTTGACGCTGAGATTGCAGGTTGGCAAAGGGTGTCCATTCCTAACTAAGTATGATATCAAGTGTTCCAGGGGTAGTCAAACCTATCCCGGAGATTGCAGATGGAAGCCATAAGGTATCTCATTTTGCACCACCAATTTGTGACGCTGAGATACCCAAAAGATTCCATATCCCTACTATGAAGTTGTATGATGGTACAACGGATCCTGAGGAACACATAGCACAATACAGGGAGAGGATGGAGATTAATCCAATTCCAGAAAGGTTAAAGGAAGCATGCCTGTGCAAGGGATTTGGATCCACTCTTACTGGATCAGCTCTTAAATGGCTGCTAAGTCTTCCCCCTTACTCTATTACTTCGTTTGCTAATTTAGTTAACTTATTCAATAATCAATTTTCTTGTAGCAGAAAATTTGAACGATTGACTAGTGATTTATATAGGATAACTCAGGGTCATAATGAATCATTAAGGGATTATATAACCAAATTTAGTATAGAATCCTTGGACATTCCCAACTTGGATGTGGCCACAGCTGTTGAGGCCTTCAAAATGGGATTGCTTAGGGATTCATTGTTCTATGATGATCTTGTTATGACACCATGCAGGAACCTAGACGAAGTAAGGACTCGGGCACTCAGGTTCATCCGGCTAGAGGATGACAAGAGGATCCAGGAGAGACAAGTAGGATCCTCAAAACAAGAGAAGCAAGGATCCTCTTTCAAAAGAAACAAATTCAAATCCTACAATAGAACTGACAACCAGAGCGTGCATGCTGTTGACCAAGAAGAGGATGATGAGGATTATCCTCCGATTTCTGAATACTGTTTTTCCGTTGATAACCATGAACTAATCCTTGCAATGCAGAATCTAGGAGAAAAAGCCAGATGGCCCAGAAACAATGACAAACCAGCCGCAGCTAAAGATAAATCAAAGTGGTGTGCATACCATGAGGATTTTGGGCATTTGACAGAGGAATGCATCGCATTAAGAAAAGAAATTAGATATCTGCTGAGCAAGGGGCATTTGAATGAATTGTTGGGAAGGAAAAAGCAAAGGACTCAGGATCCTGAAAGGATCCCTGAAAAAGCTCCAGCCCCTCCGGCAGATGCACAAGTGATCAACTTTATTTCCGGAGGATCAGACATATGTGGTACATCCTTCTCAGCAGCTAAAAGGCATGCAAAGGAAGCTAAAATGGATAATGGAGAAAAACCTATTCGAACATCGAGTGTCTCGGAAGGAAAAATCATTACCTTTGATGAGGATGATAGAATTAACATCCAGGATTCTCATCATGATAGTTTAGTTATTACTCTCTTTATTTCTAACCATTTTGTCCGCAGGATCCTTATTGACGGAGGAAGTTCGGTAAACATTATCCAACTTGATGTTCTGAAGAAAATGGGTATTCCTGAATCAGACATCACACCAAGATCCTCCGTGCTTGTGGGATTTAGTGGCGAAACTAAGAAAACCCTGGGGGATATCAAACTTCCAATTTACGTGGAAGGATTACATAATTATCAGAAATTTTGTGTTAATGATTGTTTGTCTTGTTGTAATGTTATCCTTGGCAGGCCCTGGATACACGATATGAAGGCAGTCCCATCCACCTACCATCAATGTGTGAAGCTCCCTAGCCCTTGGGGAATAATCAAGATCGATAGTGATCAACAGGAGGCTAAGGATTGTTACACCTCGTCAATGAAACCAGCCTCGAGATCAAGGGAGCAATAGCAATTAAAGTATCCTCCAAGGGGTGTCTTGGAGGCAAGAGAGCAGGATGTGGACGAAATCCTCTTGGATCCTGATGATCCTGAATCCAAAATCTATATCGGATCAGGGATCCTTGGACAAATGAAAGAAGACATCGTATCCTTCCTCAAAAGAAGAAAATCTACCTTTGCATGGAAACATGAGGATATGACAGGTATATCTAAGGATATTATCACTCATAAACTTGGCATTGACAGGTCAGTTAAACCAATCCATCAAAAAAGGAGGAAGTTTGCACCAGAAAGAAATGCCATTATCCAGGTGGAGGTAGAAAGATTACTACGAGCAGGTATGATTAGAGAAGTAAAGTATCCAAAATGGCTGGCCAATGTGGTTGTTGTTCAAAAGAAAAATGGAAAGTGGAGGGTATGTGTCGATTTCACTGATTTGAATAAGGCATGTCCCAAGGATCCTTTCCCATTACCCCACATTGACTCCATGGTGGATGCAACGGCGGGTCATGAACTGTTAACCTTTATGGATGCATCATCTGGATTCCAACAAATTCAGATGGAACCATCTGACCAAGAGGATACGGCTTTTATGACCCCAACTGGTTTATATTGTTATATTGCTATGCCATTTGGATTAAGAAATGCAGGTGCAACATATCAAAGGCTGGTGAATATGATGTTCAAGGATCAAATTGGACAAACTATGGAAGTGTACATAGACGATATGGTAGTAAAATCCAAAAAAGCTGAGGATCACCTAAGGGACTTGGAGGAAGCATTTGATATCCTTGATAATTATAACATGAAGCTTAATCCTTCAAAATGTCACTTTGGTGTTAAAGCAGGGAAATTCTTAGGATATTTGGTAACCCAGAGGGGCATTGAAGCAAGCCCGGAACAAATCAAACCATTAGTGAATATCAAATCCCCTGCCAACGCTAAGGATGTGCAAAGGCTAACAGGCAGGATAGCAGCTCTAAACAGATTTATATCCAAATCTTCAGAAAAGTGTAAAGAATTCTATGATATCCTAAGAAAGAACAAGAAATTTGAATGGACTGAAAAGCATGAGAATGCTTTACAAGCCCTAAAAGAATATATGTCCTCAGCTCCAGCATTGGTGAAACCAGAAAAAGGAGATGTGTTATCCTTATACCTTGCGGTATCCTCAAAAGCAGTAAGTGCAGTCCTTGTTAAGGATCATGAAGGTACAGAATATCCTGTCTATTATGTAAGTAAGAGTTTACTTGATGCTGAATCCAGGTACTCACACCTTGAAAAACTGATTCTTGCACTAATTATGGCATCTACTAAACTAAGACATTATTTTGAAACCCATGTTATTGTTGTTAGAACTAGTTTTCCAATTAAGAATGTCCTCAGGAAACCAGAGATGTCCGGAAGGATGGCTAAGTTGGCAGTAAAGCTTAGTGCCCATGATATAAGATATAAGATATGAGCCTAGAACAGCCATCAAATCCCAAGCATTAGCAGACTTTGTGGCTGATTTCAGTAGTGATTTACAAAAGGAAGCCGAATTGGAAGTCCAGCGGCTGGATGAAACCAAGGATCCTTCGATACTACATACTGACGGATCCTCAAATGTTAAAGGCACGGGGCTTCGTATACTACTAAAATCGCCCCAGGGGGACATAATACCCCACTCCATAGCTTGTGAGTTCCAAGCCACTAATAATGAGGCTGAATATGAAGCCTTAATCGCTGGTTTGCAAATTGCTAAGCATATGGGGATCAGGTATCTTGAGGTATACGTGGATTCATTGTTAATCACTAATCACTTCAATGGATCCTATGCTGTTAAAGGTGAAAAACTAACCAAATATTTAGAGATAGTCAAAGAATTGGCACTCTCCTTTGCTTTCTTCAGTTTGACACAGGTACCAAGGGAAGAAAATACAGAAGCTGATGCACTGGCCAATCTAGGATCATCTTTGAAGATCCCAGAGGATATAAGTATCCCCATCATCCATATCCTGGCTCCTGCTATTGAAAATCAGGTGGCCATGGAAATAGAAGAGGATTCTGCAATGATCCCTAGTGAGGATACTCAATCTTGTTCAGGATCATGGATCTCACCAATCATGAGATACTTACAACACGGAGAGATTCCTATGGGAGAAAACCCTAGGGCTTTTAGAATTAAGGTATCTCAATTCACAATCTTAAATAATATGCTGTATAAGCGATCTCTTGCAGGACCATATTTAAGATGTATCGAGGATCCTGAAGTTCAAGAAGTTTTAAAAGATTTCCATGAAGGAGATTGTGGAAACCACACTGGGGGCAGGGCATTGCTAAGAAGTGTGATCCTTGTCAAAGACACAGCAACATCCTTCCTCAGCCAGCTGAATTTCTACATCCTATACCATCCTCTTGGCCATTTATGAGATGGGGGATGGATATAGTTGGCAAGCTCCCTAAGGCACCTGGTGGAAAAGTGTTCATGCTTGCTATGACCGACTACTTCTCCAAGTGGATAGAGACTGAAGCTTTTGCCCAAGTCAGAGAGAAGGAAGTTATATCCTTTATTAAGAGAAATATTATAACTAGATTTGGCATTCCTTCCGAAATTGTATGTGATAATGGTTCCCAATTTATTGGGAGCAGGACTACTAACTTTTGTGACAGCTGGGGGATTAAGATGATAACATCAACACCAGTCCACCCACAGGCCAATGGTCAAGCAGAATCATCCAACAAGATCATCATCAACAATCTGAAGAAGAAACTTGGATCCAAGAAGGGGAAATGGGCAGAGGAATTGCCTTATGTGCTTTGGGCTGATAGGACAACTCCCAAGAATGCTACTGGTCAAACACCCTTCTCTTTGGTATTTGGGGCAGAATCAGTGATCCCAACAGAAATGGTGGTTCCAACTGCTAGAACAAGTACCCGTGATCCTGAGGAGAATGATGCAAACCTGGCTCAAGACTTGGATACTATTGAGGAAATCAGGGATCTGGCTAGGATAAGGATGGCTAGCTACCAACAAAGAATGGCTGGTGCTTACAACAAAAATGTCAGGATAAGGAAATTCCAAGTTGGGGATATGGTATTGAGAAAAGCATTCCAAAATACCACCAACCCTGCTGATGGGAAATTGGCACCAAAATGGGAAGGCCCATATTTGATCGAAGCCGAAGCAGGAAAGGGGGCATATAGATTGCTTACCATGGATGGTAATCTGTTACCAAGAGCCTGGAATGCTGTCCACTTGAAGAAATATTTCATGTGAGCAGGATCCTTCTGGCATATATGATCCTTACATTGGAAGTATCCTTCAAGGATCCCTGAAGCATCAATGATCCTTACTCTGGTAATGTCCTAAGCTCGAACTCTTGTTTACATATTTTCTTATTTAAGGATAAGGATCATGTATCCTTCATCCTTCTCTCACGAGATTTTGAGTTCTGATAGTCCAGGTATCCTTAGCATATTGTCGACAATCTTCAGAAGCAACTCAGATCCTTGGGTTCAACCCCAGTTTACACACGATCCTTGGGCTTGTCCCCAGTTATCCTTGGGCTTGTCCCCAGTTTTCGCCTGTAGCGCACGATGATCCTGGTGTAGTTCACGTCTTTGGGACCAGTACTCGCTTTAGGGGCTGATAATTCCATCGTACTGGCTATACCTAGGATCCTACGTATAATGGTAGACGTACCATACATCCGTTCCTAAGGTTTCTAACGTTTTCACGTTAGCTAAGGTTTTGGCATTTTCATGTCACTAAGTTTGGATAGTCGTCAGTGAGGGCCATACTCCAGTTTACATACGATCCTTGGGCTTGTCTCCAGTTATCCTTGGGCTTGTCCCTAGTTATCCTTGGGCTTGTCCCCAGTTATCCTTTGGGCTTGTCCCCAGTTACTAACTTATCTTTTATATTGGCTTAGTCCCAAGTTATATTCTATTTTTCAGGTTTTCGAAGTTAAACAATTAAGGATCCCCAATCCTTATTATCCATTAAAGTTTTCCTTATGGTTATCCTGATCAAAGATTAGGATCCTAACTCGGATCCTCAGGTATGATCCTTAACTATTTTTAATTTCATTCATTATTCATTTGAATAACCCTTAGACCTTGACAACTGAACCTATGATCCTTAAAATTAACTACTTTTTGGAAGTTCTCGACCATAGGATATTTGATCCTGGATCATATCCTAAATTTCTTAAACATAATTTGCTTAAACTTTCTTACTTAGACAAGTACAAATCAAAACGATTGAAAGTTCAAAAGATATACAAGGATAACATCACAGGATAAGTCAAAAGTTAAAAGTTTTATTCATTAAATATTTAACCCCTTTTTAAAGTTGTCAAAATTGCCAAGCCACGTTTCTACCAGCAAAACGTGGCCCGTCCACATGGGTTGGCATAGGGTGTCCATTGTTCATGCGGTCATAGCAGGTGCAGGAAATTAAAGGTGGCAGGATCACAATGGCTTCATCCCCCAAACAGAGGATCCCTCCACCATATGTAATCCTACCTATTGTTCACAGGATCCTAGATCCTCAACCCTAAACCTATTGTTCAAATACAGACCATAATTGTTTTAAAACATCACAACCACCAAACAAAAAAATTGGGCTCCGGCTAAGTCTCGAAATTTCCATCATTGCCCAATCCTGCAGCTCAATCCTTCGCTGCACCATCACCACCGGCTCCACTTGCCTCACCACCATGATCCTTGCCAGCGCCTCCACCCTCAAGCATCGGGATCTCCTCAGCCTCTTCATCATCCTCCAGCTCTGCCAGCCTCGCCTTCCAACCCTCCACATCCCATGTGCTCCTGTCGAAAGCAGGATCCTGAGCTTCCATGGCCATTTGCAGCTCGATCTTGTACATAGTTATCGCGGCAGAGACTTTGGCATCCTGGGTGATCTCGTGCTTCTCATAGTCAAAGTTGATCAGCATCTTGGCAGCATCATTCTTGGTGGCCTGGAGCTCCTTCTGAAGATCGGCTATCTTGAGATCCTTCAACACCCCAACTTGTTGAAGGTCAGCAATCTGGCGATCCTGATCCTCAACATGGCCAACATATGTCTCTACTTCAGCAAATTTCTACAAGGAAGACAAGGAATAATGTCAGAAACCAAGTGATCCTTAGACCAGCAGGATACACAAGCAGGACAGTGATCCTTACCCCGCTGATGTAATCCAGACACTATTGGCGAAGCAGGGGCAGACCTTGCAAATCCTCAGAGGCCTTTCTCTTCTTGCTTCCTTTTCCCCTGATAGGTGCTTTAGGGGCTGAAGCTGTTGGGCTAGCAGCAGGAGTCTTTTTCCTTGCGGATTTGACATTAGTAAGATCATCAATGCCGAACTTCGAAGCAGACTTAGAGGATTTTCCAGCACCTACACAACCAAAATAAGATAAGTATTTTAACTTAATTCGAATACCCACATAGAATTACTTCTTAATAAGGATACTTACTTGACATTGTGGCAGAGGCAGAGGATACTTCCTGAGAATCCTGGGTGGTAACCTGGAAAGTTCTTATTTCAGGATCAAGCTCCTTAAAGGCCAGGAGTCTCTCTTTTGCAGCAGGAGTTAACCTAAGATGAGAAATGGATATAGCTGCACAATAAGGAAACAGAAAAAAGTCAGTGATCCTTATGCTAAGGAATAAGTTCTATGGTGATCCTTCCAGGATCCTCTATCCTACCATGAGTAGCCCACTTCTTGGGCAAATCCTTCCCATCAGGGATGGTATCTCTCCTCACAAAAAAGAACCGCCACTTCCAGTTCATATCATTTTTGGTAACCTTGAGAACAGGGTGCTCCTCTCCAGCTTTTCGCTTGAACAAGTATCGGTGGGATCCAAAAGTTGTAAGATCATACATCTCAGCCAACTCCGCCATACCCAGATCAATCCCTTCTTGTTCGATGATCCTTTCAAGGGTGTATAAAACCCTCCAGATCATCGGCATAGCCTGGATATAGCAGATGCCGGTGAGGGAGAAAAAGGACTCGGTGAACTGAGGGAAAGGATACGAGTATCCTATCATAAAAGGAGTGACCGGGAAAGCTACCCAAGTCTCAGAGATATAATCGCTCAGAGCGGTAGGGTTAAAAGATTCAAAGAGGGTGTTCGCCGGAAAACAATGACGAATTTTGTCAATTTGAGGATCAGTAAAACAACACCTCTCGGTGGGAGAATCCTTGATGATCCCTTGACCCTTCAAGGGACTGTCCTTCTTAGGATCCTTGCTAGGAGAGTTCTGGAGCAACATTTTTTACAAAAGGATGGAAAGAGAAAGAAAAACAGAGCAAGCAAGTGAGAAGATAAGGGGAATACCTGTTCAATCCTCTGGTTGCGATTATAAAGGGAAGAGTTCTTGAATTTAAATGCAAACGATCCTATCCCTATTTCTATTTATAATGATGATTTGTGCAGGGCTGTCATCTCCATGACGTCAGATCGCAACGGATAGTTCATTCTTAACGGCTATATATCCGTAGAGTTAGTTATAGATAAGATTCGGCAAAATATAACTCGTTAATATTACATAATTACTCCTTATATTTTGGGGGCAATTGTTAGGGCAGGATTTTAATGACATGTAATCCTTACATGATATCCTAACGAGTGATCCTTGTTTCTTTGGCAGATAGTGATCCTCAGAAGAGCTTCAGGATCAGGATCATGGATCATCCTAAGGATCCTCATACTAACGATTGTTCTCTTTGAATTTAATGTTGTTTTGCAGGAATTACGAGTTGGACCGGGTCTTAGCAACGTTATCAAGGAATCTGTCACGCTAATTTCGCACATGCATAACCAAAAATGGACGTTATGGAGAATATGGAAACTTAGCACAAATTACGGGCAATTAGTTAGGCTAAATTTACTTCTATTCCTAAAGGGGTAACGAGCTAGTAGTTAGGTGATTTACCTAAAATACGACCACACACACTTATATAAAGGGCATTCTTCAGCATTTGGAAGGGACAACACATTTCTCACACGCTTTAGCATACGATACTATAGTGATCCTTGTACCTAGCTCGTTACCATCCGAAGTTGTAAACACTGTTTGTTATATTGAAGTTTGGTGATCGGTAGTTTCCATCACCCGAGGTTTTTTATGCCGGAGATCATTCATTGATCAAGGGCTTTTTCCTCGTATAAATCCTTGTGTCACTTGTGCAATTTTCATTTAAGTGATCCTTCTCTTTGTTCATCATACCAAGTGTTAGGGCTGGAATTTTTACTATGAATGATCCTTATACGTGATCCTAACCAGTGATCCTTATTTCTTTGGCAGGCAGTGATCCTCAGCCAGACCTCAGGATCAGGATCATGGGACATTGAGGTGATCCTTATACTAACGGTCACTTTCGATTACTACAATATTATTTTGCAGGAACATCTAGCAGGATATGCCCTACATATCATGATCCAGGGACGCGCTTTTACAAATATGGCAAGAGCTGAATTGAAGATGAACGTTGTACCGGATATGGAAACTTAGCTTGATTAATGGGCAGCAATTTAGGCTAGATTATCTTTATTTCTAAAGGGGTAATGAGCTGATTAGTGGTCTATCTACCTAAAATAAGTCACCTACACATGTATAAATACCCATCTTCCTCATTCGGAAGAACACACACAACATACGACACAACTCTCAACACTTAGACACTCAGTGATCCTTGTACTCAGCTCATTATCATCCGAAGTTGTAACTACATTTTTATTATATTGAAGTTGGTGATCGGTAGTTGCCATCACCCGAGGTTTTTTATGCCGGAGATCATACATTGATCAAGGGCTTTTTCCTCGTATAAATCATTGTGTCTTTGTATCTTAATCACAGAAGTGATCCTTTACTTTCATAGCTAACCAAGCATCATACCCCGTTTACATAAAGTTTGGTTACATTATCCTTGTGTGATTTTTGACCAAAACAGTTTGGCGCCCACCGTGGGGCAATTGGTGCTTCATTCATAAAGAAAATCTTTTGTTCGAAATCATTTCAAAGAGTTACATGGCTTCATCATTGAAGAACACCTCCACGGCGATGTCTGCAGTCACCTCAGCACAAACCACTCTACCTCCTCCACCGGCAGGATCCCAGAGAAATGCTGAGAAGAGACCAACCCCTTCTTTCTCTAAACCTCCATCTTCTTCTGCTATGAATTCTTCTATTCCCAGTACTAGTGATGTGTTTGCTTTAATTTTGCAGATGAAGGATCGTATGCAGCGGCAGGATGAAACTAATGACAGGATCCTCAGGGAGATTGGAGATCTCAAAAGACAAAAGAAAGCGGCAGAGGATCATTCCCCACTGATGCCAAAATCCTTGAGTTTTGAGACTCCAATGGTCACCTCTCAGCCATCAGGGATCCCAGACGTACAGATCACAGGGGAGACGAGAGGATTACATCTCAAGTCAGCAGCAATGACTCAGACATCGGGCTCGTATTTTCAGCCAGCAGGATCCTATCCTCAGTATATGGGATCCTTCATGAATCCGGGAGCCTATCCGGGGGCACAGCAGTTTCAAGGATCCTACTTTATCCCAGGATCATTCCAGGGCCAAGGATCCTCCTTTATTCCAGGATCATCCCAGGTTCAAGGATCCTCCTTCGTTCCAGGATCATCCCAGATACCAGGATCCTTACAGATGCCAGGATCCCTAAAAAGTTTGCAAACAGGGAGTCTAGATGTCCATCAAGGGGACTTCATTCCAATGCAGACCATTGCTTCCACTGGTCCCTCCGTTGTTCCAGAATCCCAGCAATATGGATTCCCTAACTTGAACCCAATGGGAGGTAACACTTTAAATAATTATCCTACTACTAACCTTGGATTCATGCAGGATACAGGTACCAATCATGTTATGGCCAGGGAACTACAGAAACTAAAGGACATGATCTCAAGTGTTCCAGGGGTAGTCAAGCCTATCCCAGAGATTGCAGATGGGAGCCACAAGGTATCTCGCTTTGCACCACCAATCTGTGATGCAGAGGTACCCAAAAGGTTCCATATCCCTACCATGAAGTTGTATGACGGCACAACGGATCCAGAGGAGCATATAGCACAATACCGGGAAAGGATGGAGATCAATCCTATCCCAGAAAAATTGAAGGAAGCATGCCTATGTAAAGGATTTGGATCTACTCTTACTGGATCAGCCCTTAAATGGCTGCTAAGTCTTCCCCCTTACTCTATTACTTCATTTGCTAATTTAGTTAATTTATTCAATAACCAATTCTCTTGTAGTAGAAAATTTGAAAAATTAACCAGTGATTTATACAGGATAACTCAAGATAATAATGAATCATTAAGGGATTATATAACTAAATTTAGTAAAGAATCCTTGGATATTCCCAACTTGGATATGGCTACGGCTGTTGAAGCCTTCAAAATGGGACTTCTTAAGGATTCATTATTCTATGATGATCTTGTTATGACACCTTGCAGGAATTTAGATGAAGTAAGAACTCGAGCACTCAGGTTTATCCGGCTAGAGGATGACAAGAGGATCCAGGAGAGACAAGTAGGATCCTCAAAACAAGATAAGCAAGGATCCTCCTTCAAAAACAACAAATTCAAATCCTACCATAGAAACGAGAACAAGA
The DNA here is from genome assembly GCF_002127325.2 of Helianthus annuus. Lineage (NCBI taxonomy): Eukaryota > Viridiplantae > Streptophyta > Magnoliopsida > Asterales > Asteraceae > Helianthus > Helianthus annuus. The sequence continues at coordinate 21,855,541 of NC_035448.2, read as the reverse complement.
ATGTGCATGCTGTCGACCAAGAAGAGGATGATGAAGAATATCCTCCAATCTCAGAATATTGTTTTTCCGTTGATAATCATGAACTAATCCTTGCAATGCAGAATCTAGGTGAAAAGGCTAGGTGGCCCAGGAAGAATGATAAACCATCCGGGACTAAAGACAAGTCCAAATGGTGTGCATACCATGAGGATTTCGGGCATCTAACTGAAGATTGCATAGCCTTAAGAAAAGAAATTGGATACCTGCTAAGCAAGGGGCATCTAAAGGAATTGTTGGGAAGAAAAAAGCAAAGGACCCAGGATCCTGAAAGGATCCCTGAAAAGGCTCCAGCACCTCCGGCAAACGCACAAGTGATTAACTTCATATCCGGAGGATCAGACATTTGTGGAACATCCTTCTCAGCGGCCAAAAGACATGCAAAAGAATCAAAAATGGATAATGGAGAAAGGCCTATTAGAACCTCAAGCGTCTCAGAAGGAAAGATGATAACATTTGATGAGGATGATCGCATTAACATCCAGGATCCTCATCATGATAGTTTAGTTATCACTCTCTTTATTTCTAACCATTTTGTCCGCAGGATCCTTATCGATGGAGGGAGCTCAGTGAACATAATCCAGCTTGATGTCTTGAAGAAGATGGGAATCCCAGAATCAGACATCACACCAAGATCCTCCGTGCTTGTAGGATTCAGTGGAGAAACGAAGAAAACTCTGGGGGACATCAAACTCCCAATCTACGTGGAAGGATTACATAATTACCAAAAATTTTGTGTTATTGACTGTTTATCTTGTTGCAACGTTATCCTTGGCAGGCCTTGGATACATGACATGAAAGCAGTTCCATCTACCTACCATCAATGTGTGAAGCTCCCTAGCCCATGGGGGATAATCAAGATCGACAGTGACCAGCAAGAAGCTAAGGATTGCTATACCTCATCCATGAAGCCAACCTCGAAGCCAAGGGAGCAATAGCAATTACAGTATCCTCCGAGGAACGTCCTGGAGGCAAGGGAACAAGATGTAGATGAAATCCTCTTGGATCCTAGTGATCCTGAATCGAAAATCTATATCGGATCAGGGATCCTTGGCAACATGAAAGAAGACATGATATCCTTCCTCAAAAGAAGAAAATCTACCTTTGCTTGGAAACATGAAGATATGACAGGTATATCTAAAGATGTTATTACTCACAAACTTGGCATTGACAGGTCTATCAAACCAATCCATCAAAAAAGGAGGAAGTTTGCACCGGAAAGGAATGCCATTATCCAAGAAGAAGTAGAGAGGCTACTTCGAGCAGGTATGATCAGAGAGGTAAAGTATCCTAAATGGTTAGCCAATGTGGTTGTTGTCCAAAAGAAAAACGGAAAGTGGAGGGTATGTGTCGATTTCACTGATTTGAATAAGGCATGTCCCAAGGATCCTTTCCCATTACCCCACATTGACTCCATGGTGGATGCAACAGCGGGGCATGAACTGTTAACTTTTATGGATGCATCGTCTGGATTCCAACAAATCCAGATGGAACCATCTGACCAAGAGGATACAGCCTTTATGACCCCAACCGGTTTATATTGTTATATTGCCATGCCTTTTGGACTAAGAAATGCAGGTGCAACATATCAAAGGCTGGTAAATATGATGTTCAAGGATCAAATTGGAAAAACTATGGAGGTGTACATAGATGATATGGTGGTCAAGTCGAAGAAAGCTGAGGATCACCTAAGGGACTTGGAAGAAGCATTCGATATCCTTGATAATTATAACATGAAACTAAATCCTTCGAAATGCCATTTTGGTGTTAAGGCTGGAAAGTTCTTAGGATACATGGTAACCCAGAGGGGCATTGAAGCAAGCCCGGAACAAATCAAAGCATTAATAAATATCAAATCTCCTGCCAATGCCAAGGATGTTCAAAGACTGACAGGCAGGATAGCAGCTTTGAACAGATTCATATCGAAATCCTCAGAAAAATGCAAAGAATTCTACGATATCCTAAGGAAGAATAAGAAGTTTGAATGGACTGAGAAGCATGAGAATGCTTTACAAGCCCTAAAAGAGTATATGTCCTCAGCACCAGCATTAGCAAAACCGGAAAAAGGAGATGTGTTATCCTTATATCTGGCGGTATCCTCAACCGCTGTAAGTGCTGTCCTTGTTAAGGATCATGAAGGTACACAATATCCTATCTACTATGTAAGTAAAAGTTTGCTTGATGCCGAATCCAGGTACTCACACCTCGAAAAACTTATTCTTGCATTGATCATGGCATCCACTAAGTTAAGGCATTATTTTAAAACCCATACTATTATTGTTAAAACTAATTTTCCAATTAAGAATGTCCTCAGGAAACCAGATATGTCAGGGAGAATGGCTAAGTGGGCAGTAAAGCTTAGTGCCCATGATATAAGATACGAACCAAGAACAGCCATTAAATCTCAAGCATTAGCTGACTTTGTGGCTGATTTCAGTAGTGATCTACATAAGGAGGCAGAATTGGAGGTCCAACAGCTGGATGAGACCAAGGATCCTTGGATCCTACACACTGACGGATCCTCAAATATCAAAGGCACAGGGCTAGGGATCCTACTAAAATCGCCACAGGGGGACATAATACCCCACTCCATAGCTTGTGAGTTCCAGGCAACTAACAATGAGGCTGAGTATGAAGCCTTAATTGCTGGCTTACAAATTGCTAAGGATATGGGGGTAAAGTATCTTAAAGTATATGTAGATTCATTATTGATCACTAATCACTTTAATGGATCCTACGCTGTTAAAGGCGAGAAGCTAACCAAATATTTAGAGATAGTCAAAGAATTGGCACTCTCTTTTGTCTCTTTCAGCTTGACACAGGTACCAAGGGAGGAGAACACAGAAGCTGATGCATTGGCCAACCTAGGATCATCCTTGAAGATTCCAGAAGATATAAGTATCCCTATCATCCATATCCTGGCTCCTGCTATTGAAGATCAGGTGGCCATGGAAATAGAAGAGGATACTGCAATGATCCCTAGTGAAGAAGCCCAATCTTATTCAGGATCATGGATCTCACCAATCATGAAATACTTGCAAAACGGAGAGATCCCAATGGGAGAAAATCCTAGAGCTTTCAGGATCAAGGTATCTCAATTTACAATCCTAAATAATATGCTATATAAACGATCCCTTGCAGGACCATATTTAAGATGTATTGAAGATCCTGAAATCGAAGAAGTATTGAGAGACTTCCATGAAGGAGATTGTGGAAACCACACTGGGGGCAGGGCATTATTCTCAAGGATCCTTAGAACAGGATACTACTGGCCAACCATGAAAAGGGATGCTGTAGAGTATGCTAAGAAATGTGATCCTTGCCAAAGACATAGCAATATCCTCCATCAACCAGCTGAATTCTTACACCCAATACCATCCTCTTGGCCGTTCATGAGATGGGGAATGGATATAGTTGGCAAGCTTCCTAAAGCACCTGGTGGAAAAGTATTTATGCTCGCCATGACTGACTATTTTTCCAAGTGGATAGAAGCTGAAGCCTTTGCTCAAGTCAGAGAGAAGGAAGTTATATCCTTTATCAAAAGAAACATTATAACCAGATTTGGCATTCCCTCTGAAATAATATGTGATAATGGCTCCCAATTCATTGGAAGCAGAACCACTAGCTTTTGTGACAGTTGGGGAATCAAGATGATCACATCAACACCAGTTCACCCACAAGCCAATGGTCAAGCAGAATCATCCAACAAGATCATCATCAACAATCTGAAGAAGAAGCTAGGATCCAAGAAAGGGAAATGGGCAGAAGAATTACCTTATGTCCTATGGGCTGATAGGACAACTCCCAAGAATGCCACCGGTCAAACACCCTTCTCTTTAGTATTTGGGGCAGAAGCAGTGCTCCCAACAGAGATGGTGATCCCAACTGCTAGAACAAGTGCTCGTGATCCTGAAGAAAATGCTACAATCCTAGCTCAGGATTTGGATACTATTGAGGAAAACAGGGATCTAGCTAGGATAAGGATGGCAAGCTACCAACAAAGGATGGCTGGTGCCTACAACAAGAATGTCAGGATAAGGAAGTTCCAGGTTGGAGATATGGTATTAAGAAAAGCATTTCAAAATACTATTAATCCTGCTGACGGGAAGCTAGCACCAAAATGGGAAGGTCCCTACTTAATTGAAGCCGAAGCAGGAAAGGGGGCATACAGGCTGCTAACCATGGAAGGGAACTTGTAGCCAAGAGCATGGAATGCTGTTCACTTAAAGAAATATTTCATGTGAACATGATCCTTCCTGCATGTGATCCTTACATTGAAGTATCCTTGAAGGATCCTGGAGATATCGGTGACCCTTACTCAGGTAATATGCTTATCCTAAAACTATTGCATTTTCTTACTTTTTGCCTAAGGATAAGGATCATGTATCCTTCATCCTCTACTCACAAACCATTTGAGTTATGATAGTTCAGGTATCTTCAGCATATCATCAAAGATCTTCAAAAGCATCACAGATCCTTGGGTCCAACCCCAGATTATCCCCAGTTTCCGCCAGCAGCGCACGATGATCCTGATATAGTTCACGTCTTTGGGATCAGTACCCACTTTCGGGGCTGGCGACCTCATCGTACTGGCTATACCCAGGATCCTACGTATAATGGTGGACGCACCATACATCCGTTCCTAAGGTTTCTAACGTTTTCACGTTAGCTAAGGTTTTGACATTTTCATGTCACTAAGTTTGGATAGTTGCCAGAAAGGGCCATACTCCAGTTTACATACGATCCTTTGGGCTTGTCCCCAGTTATCCTTTGGGCTTGTCCCCAGTTATCCTTTGGGCTTGTCCCCAGTTATCCTATGGGCTTGTCCCCAGTGATCCTCCGGGATCATCCCCAGTTATCTTTTTGGGCTTGTCCCCAGTGATCCTCTGGAATCATCCTCAGTTATACTTTGGGCATGTCCCCAGTTACTCATTTATCTTTTACATTGGCTTAGTCCCAAGTTACATCTCACTTTTCAGGTTTTGGAAGTCTAAACATATAAGGATCTTTAATCCTTATTAATTATCAAAGTCTTATCTATGTTGTCTTGATTGAAGGTTAGGATCCTTACGTGGATCCTCAGGTATGATCCTTGACTATTTTTGACTATACTCTTTATCCTAACCAACCCTTATACTTTGACAACCGAACCTATGATCCTTGAACTAAAACGCTTTAAGAATTTTCAATATAAGGATATTTGATCCAGGATCATATCCTAAGATTATTTAACACTTTGTCAACTCTTGTCATTTTAACAAATATAGCTATTGAGAAATAAGAGGATTATTGAAGGATAACAACACAAGATAAGCGACAAAAGTTAAGTTATATAACAAAAGGATCATTAACCCTTTCAAAAAGTTGTCAAAATTGCCAACCCACATTTCTACCAGCAAAACGTGGCCCGTCCACATGGGTTGGCAAAGGGTGTCCATTGTCTATGCGGTCTTAGCATTTTTGCAGGAAAGTAAAAGCGGCAGGATCACAAAGGCTTCATCCCCCAAACAGAGGATCCCTCCACCTTTTGTAATCCTACCTATTGTCTAAAAGGATCCAGGATCCTTAACCCTAAGAAACTATTGTTTAAATTACAAACCATAATTGTTCACAAACACCACTACCGCAAAAAACCACTACCAATCCTAAAAAATTGGGCTCCGGCCTAGTCTCAAAATATCCATCATCGCCCAATCATGCAGCCTACACCTTCGCTGCTTCATCACCACCAGCATCTCCACCTTGATCCCTCTCAACATCACCTCCCTCCAGCATTGGGATATCCTCAGCATCATCGTCATCTTCCAACTCTGCTAGCCTTGCCTTCCAACCTTCAACATCCCATGTGCTCCTGTCAAAGGAAGGATCCTGAGCCTCCGTAGCCATCTGCAGTTGTATCTTGTACATGGTTACCGCGGCAGAGACCTTAGCGTCTTGGGTAATGTCATGCTTCTCATAATCAAACTTGATCAACGCTTTAACAGCCTCATCTTTGACTGCCCGGATCTCCTTCTCAAGATCGGCAATCTTAAGATCCTTCAGCCCACACGTCTGTTGAAGGTCAGCAATTTGACGATCCTGATCCTCAACCTGATTGACGTAAGTCTCCATTTCGGAGAATTTCTAAAGAAGACAACAGGAAAGCAACATCAGACACATGTGATCCTCGGACTTGTCGAAGATAATTAACAGGGGTTGTGATCCTAACCTCATCAAAATAGTCAAGGAATTGCTGACGGAGAAGAGGAAATCCTTGAAGATCATCTGAAGTCTTCCTCTTTTTCCCTTTGCCTCGGACAGGTGCTTTAGGGACTGAGGCTGAAGGGCTGGCAGCAGGAGCCTTCTTCTTCTTAGAAGACGTGACATTGGCAAGGTCACTTATCCCAAACATGGAGGCAGATTTAACAGACCTGGCAGATTTTCCGGCACCTACACAATTCAAAAACAAGATAAGTTCCCTTGTTAAATTAAATACTTTCACATAAAACTTATTTTCTATGAGGATACTTACTTGACATTGTGGCAGATGCAGAGGATATCTCTTGAGAATCTTGGATAATGATTTGGAAGCTTCTGACTTCAGGATTAAGCTTCTTGAAGGCTAACACTCTTTCTTTGGCAGCAGGGGTCAACTTTAAGTGAGCAACAGAGATAGCTGCAAAAAAGAAAAGACATCAGTGATCCTCATCATATGAGACAGAACTGATAGTGATCCTTCGAGGATCCTCTACCCTACCATGAGTGGCCCATTCCTTGGGCAGATCCTTCCCATCCAGGATGGAATCCCTCTTAACAAAGAAAAATCGACGTTTCCAGTTGGTATCATTCTTGGTCACTTTGAAAATAGGGTGATCCTCCCCAGCTTTCCGTTTCAGCAGATACCGGTGGGAACCAAACGTAGTAAGATCATAGAGCTCGGCCAGCTCTGCCATCCCCAGATCAATCCCTTCTTGCTCGATGATCCTCTCGAAGGTATACAGAACCCTCCAGATCATTGGCATAGCTTGGATATAAGAGATGCCGGTTAGATTAAAGAAGGATTGGGTGAAGGATGGAAAAGGATATGGATACCCTATGGTGAAGGGAGTAGCAGGAAAAGCCACCCAAGTGTCCGAAACAAAATCACTCAAAGCAGTAGGATCAAAAGACTTAAAAACAACATTCGCCGGGAAGCAATGGCGAATCTTGTCTATCTGGATATCGGTAAAACAGCACCTCTCCATAGGAGAATCCTTGATAATCCCCTGGCTTTTCAAGGGACTATCCTTCTTAGAGCCTTTGTGCGGTGAATTCCGAAGAAGCATGTTCGAGACGAAAACAGGATAAAAGTAAGAAAAAACAGAGCAAAGAAGAGAAAGAAGAAGATGATACCTGATCAAGCCTTCGGTGACGATTATAAAGGGAGATACTTCGAATTTAAATACAAAATGATCCTAACCCTATCTCCTATTTATAATGATGATTCGCAGGGATTGTCACATCAGTGACGTTAATATCATAACGGCTAGTCCATGTGCAACGGCTAGTAAATCGGAATCGTCCGTTAGAGATAAGCTCAAAGCAAAATATAACTCATCTATTTACATTTAACTCCTTATATTTTGGGGGCAATTGTTAGGGCTGGAATTTTTACTATGAATGATCCTTATACGTGATCCTAACCAGTGATCCTTATTTCTTTGGCAGGCAGTGATCCTCAGCCAGACCTCAGGATCAGGATCATGGGACATTGAGGTGATCCTTATACTAACGGTCACTTTCGATTACTACAATATTATTTTGCAGGAACATCTAGCAGGATATGCCCTACATATCATGATCCAGGGACGCGCTTTTACAAATATGGCAAGAGCTGAATTGAAGATGAACGTTGTACCGGATATGGAAACTTAGCTTGATTAATGGGCAGCAATTAGGCTAGATTATCTTTATTTCTAAAGGGGTAATGAGCTGATTAGTGGTCTATCTACCTAAAATAAGTCACCTACACATGTATAAATACCCATCTTCCTCATTCGGAAGAACACACACAACATACGACACAACTCTCAACACTTAGACACTCAGTGATCCTTGTACTCAGCTCATTATCATCCGAAGTTGTAACTACATTTTTATTATATTGAAGTTGGTGATCGGTAGTTGCCATCACCCGAGGTTTTTTATGCCGGAGATCATACATTGATCAAGGGCTTTTTCCTCGTATAAATCATTGTGTCTTTGTATCTTAATCACAGAAGTGATCCTTTACTTTCATAGCTAACCAAGCATCATACCCCGTTTACATAAAGTTTGGTTACATTATCCTTGTGTGATTTTTGACCAAAACACCAAGCATCATTCCCCGTTTACAAAGAGTTTGGTTGCATTATCCTTGTGTGATTTTTGACCAAAACAGACAGCATTCCAAGCTCTTGGTAGCAAATCACCTTCCATGGTTAGCAATCTATATGCCCCCTTTCCTGCTTCAGCTTCAATCAAATAAGGACCTTCCCATTTTGGTGCCAATTTTCCATCAGCAGGATTGGTGGTATTCTGAAATGCTTTCCTTAATACCATATCACCAATTTGAAACTTCCTGATCCTGACATTTTTGTTGTAAGCACCAGCCATTCTTTGTTGATAACTGGCCATCCTTATCCTAGCCAGATCCCTGATTTCTTCAATAGTATCCAGGTCTTGAGCCAAGTTCTCATCATTTTCCTCAGGATCACGGGTACTTGTTCTAGCAGTTGGAACCACCATTTCTGTTGGGATCACTGATTCTGCCCCAAATACCAAAGAGAATGGAGTCTGGCCTGTAGCATTCTTGGGGGTTGTCCTATCAGCCCAAAGCACATAAGGTAGTTCTTCTACCCATTTCCCTTTCTTGGATCCAAGCTTCTTCTTCAAATTGTTGATGATGATCTTGTTGGATGATTCTGCCTGACCATTAGCTTGTGGGTGGACTAGTGTTGATGTTATCATCTTAATCCCCCAGCTGTCATAAAAGTTAGTAGTTCTGCCCCCAATAAATTGGGAACCATTATCACATATAATTTCAGAAGGAATACCAAATCTAGTTATAATATTTATTTTAATGAAGGATATAACTTCCTTTTCTCTGACTTGGGCAAAAGCTTCAGCCTCTATCCACTTGGAGAAGTAATCAGTTATAGCTAGCATGAACACTTTTCCACCAGGTGCCTTAGGGAGCTTACCAACTATATCCATGCCCCATCTCATGAATGGCCAAGAGGAGGATATAGGATGTAAAAATTCAGCCGGCTGATGAAGGATATTGCTGTGTCTCTGACAAGGATCACACTTTTTAGCATATTCCACAGCATCTCTTTTCATAGTTGGCCAGTAGTATCCTGTCCTCAGGATCCTTGAGAACAATGCCCTGCCTCCAGTGTGGTTTCCACAATCTCCTTCATGGAAGTCTTTTAAAACTTCTTGGATCTCAGGATCCTCAATGCATCTTAAGTATGGTCCTGCAAGAGATCGCTTATACAACATATTATTTAAGATTGTGAATTGAGATACCTTAGTTTTGAATGCCCTAGGGTTTTCTCCTGTTGGAATCTCTCCGTGTTGTAAGTATCTCATGATTGGTGAGATCCATGATCCTGATCCTGAATGAGATTGAGTATCCTCACTAGGGATAATTGCAGAATCCTCCCCTATTTCCATGGCCATATGATCCTCGATGACAGGAGCCAAGACATGGAGAATGGGGATACTTATATCCTCCGGGATCTTCAAAGATGATCCTAAGTTAGCCAATGCACCAGCTTCTGTATTTTCTTCCCTTGGTACCTGTGTCAAACTAAAGGAAACAAAAGAGAGTGCCAATTCTTTGACTATCTCAAAATATTTGGTTAGCTTTTCACCTTTAACAGCATAGGATCCATTAAAGTGATTTGTAATTAATAATGAATCTACATGTACCTCAAGATACCTGATCCCCATATGCTTAGCAATTTGCAAACCAGCAATCAAGGCTTCATACTCAGCCTCATTATTAGTGGTTTGGAACTCACAAGCTATAAAGTGGGGTATTATGTCCCCCCTGTGGCGATTTTAGTAGTATTCCAAGCCCTGTGTCTTTGACATTTGAGGATCCATCAGTATAGAGTATCCAAGGATCCTTGGTCTCCTCTAGTTGCTGGACTTCTAACTCAGCTTCTTTTTGTAAATCACTACTGAAATCAGCCACAAAGTCAGCCAATGCTTGGGATTTGATGGCTGTCCTAGGCTCATATCTTATATCATAGGCACTAAGCTTCACTACCCACTTAGCCATCCTTCCTGACATCTTTGGTTTCCTGAGGACATTCTTAATTGGAAAATTAGTTTTAACAACAATAACATGAGTTTCAAAATAATGTCTCAACTTAGTAAATGCCATGATTAATGCAAGAATAAGCTTTTCAAGGTGTGAATACCTGGATTCGGCATCAAGTAAACTCTTACTTACATAATAGACAGGATGTTGTGTACCTTCGATCCTTAACAAGGACTGCACTTACTGCTTTTGAGGATACTGCAAGATACAAGGATAGCACATCGCCTTTTTCTGGTTTCATCAAGGCCGGGGCTGAGGATAGGTAATCTTTGAGAGCTCCTAAGGCATTCTCATGCTTCTCAGTCCACTCAAATTTCTTGTTCTTCCTTAGGATATCATAGAATTCTTTGCACTTCTCTGAGGATTTGGATGTAAATCTGTTCAAAGCTGTTATCCTGCCTGTTAGCCTCTGGACATCCTTAGCATTGGCAGGAGATTTGATATTCACCAAGGCTTTGATTTGTTCTGGGCTAGCTTCAATGCCTCTCTTGGTCACCATGTATCCTAAGAATTTACATGCTTTAACACCAAAGTGACATTTTGAAGGATTAAGTTTCATGTTATATTTGTCAAGGATATCGAATGCTTCCTCCAAGTCCCTTAGGTGATCCTCAGCTTTTACGGATTTTACCACCATATCATCTATGTAAACCTCCATAGTTTGTCCAATCTGATCCTTGAACATCATATTCACCAGCCTTTGATAGGTTGCACCTCCATTCGTTAATCCAAACGGCATAACAATATAACAATATATACCGGTTGGAGTCATGAAGGCCGTATCCTCCTGATCAGATGGTTCCATCTGAATTTGTTGAAATCCAGATGAAGCATCCATAAAAGTCAACAATTCATGACCCGCCGTTGCATCCACCATGGAGTCAATGTGGGGTAATGGGAAAGGATCCTTGGGACATGCCTTATTTAAATCTGTGAAATCGACACATACCCTCCACTTTCCATTTTTCTTTTGAACAACAACCACATTGGCCAACCATCTTGGATACTTGACCTCTCTAATCATACCTGCCCGGAGCAATTTCTCTACCTCTTCCTGGATAATGGCATTTCTTTCCGGTGCAAACTTCCTCCTTTTTTGATGGATTGGTTTGAATGACCTGTCAATGCCAAGTTTATGAGTGATAATATCCTTAGATATACCTGTCATATCCTCATGCTTCCATACAAAGGTAGTTTTCCTCCTTTTGAGGAAGGATACGAGGTCTTCTTTCATTTTGCCAAGGATCCCTGATCCGATATAAATTTTGGATTCAGGATCATAAGGATCCATGAGGATTTCTACCACATCCTGCTCTCTTGCCTCCAAGACATCCCTCGGATGATACTTTGATTGCTATTGCTCCCTTGACTTCGAGGCTGGTTTCAACGATGAAGTGTAGCAGTTCTTAGCCTCCTGCTGATCACTATCAATCTTGACTATTCCCCAAGGACTAGGGAGCTTCACACATTGATGGTAGGTAGATGGGACTGCCTTCATATCGTGTATCCAGGGCCTGCCAAGGATAACATTACAACAAGATAAACAGTCAATAACACAAAATTTTTGATAAGAATGTAGGCCTTCGATGTATATTGGGAGTTTAATGTCCCCCAGGGTATTCTTAGTTTCGCCACTAAATCCCACGAGCACGGAGGATCTTGGTATGATATCTGATTCGGGGATACCCATCTTCTTTAGAACATCAAGCTGGATAATGTTCACTGAGCTTCCTCCATCTACAAGGATCCTGCGGACAAAATGGTTAGAAATGAAAAGAGTAATAACTAAACCATCGTGATGAGGATCCTGGATATCAACACGATCATCCTCATCAAAGGTTATAACTTTTCCTTTGGAGACACTTGATGTTCGAATGGGTCATTCTCCACTATCCATTTTGGTTTCCTTTGCATGCCTTTTAGCTGCTGAGAAGGATGTGCCACAAATGTCTGATCCTCCAGAAATAAAGTTTATTATTTGTGCATCTGCTGGAGGGGCCAGAGCTTTCTCAGGGATCCTTTCAGGATCCTGAGTCCTTGACTTTTTTCTACCCAGCAATTCTTTTAGATGCCCCTTACTCAACAAGTATCCAATTTCCTTTCTTAGTGCAATGCATTCTTCTGTGAGATGCCCAAAATCTTCATGGTATGCACACCACTTTGATTTATCTTTGGTTGTAGCTGGTCTGTCATTTTTCCTGGGCCATCTAGCTTTGTCACCTAGATTCTGCATCACAAGGATTAGTTCATTGTTATCAACAGAAAAACAATATTCAGAAATTGGAGGATAATCCTCATCATCCTCTTCCTGATCAACAGCGTGCACGTTCTGGTTATCAGATCTGTTACAGGATCTGAACTTGTTGTTCTTGAACGAGGATCCTTACTTCTCTTGTTTTGAGGATCCTGCTAATCTCTCCTGGATCCTCTTATCATCCTCTAGCCGGATGAACCTGAGTGCCCGGGTTCTTATCTTATCTAGGTTCCTGCATGGTGTCATAACAAGATCATCACAGAACAATGAATCCCTAAGCAATCCCATTTTGAAGGCCTCAACAGCCGTGGCTATATCCAGGTTGGGAATGTCTAAGGATTCTTTACTAAACTTGGTAATGTAATCCCTTAATGATTCATTATGACTCTGGGTTATCCTATATAGATCACTAGTTAATCGTTCAAATTTTCTACTACAAGAAAACTGATTATTAAATAGGTTAACTAGATTAGCAAATGAGGTAATAGAGTAGGGGGAAGACTTAGCAGCCATTTGAGAGCTGATCCAGTAAGAGTGGATCCGAATCCCTTGCACAGGCATGCTTCCTTTAACCTTTCTGGGATTGGATTGATCTCCATCCTTTCCCTGTATTGTGCTATGTGCTCTTCAGGATCCGTCGAACCATCATACAGCTTCATGGTTGGCACATGGAACCTTTTGGGTATCTCAGCATCACAAATTGGTGGTGCAAAACGAGATATCTGCAATCTCTGGGATTGGTTTGACCACTCCTGGAACACTTGATATCATATCCTTCAACTTTTGCAACTCTCTGGCCATGGCATGGTTGATACCTGTATCCTGCATGAATCCATGGTTAGTGGTAAGAGAATTATTAAGTGTGTTACCTCCCACCGGGTTCAAATTAGGAACACCGGATGTGAACCCATATTGTTGAGGCAAGTAGAAGCAATGGTCTGCATCGGAATAAAATCTCCCTGATGGACATCTGAACTTCCTGTTTGCAAACTCCTTAAGGATCCTGGCATCTGGGAGGATCCTTGAAACTGGGATGATCCTGGAACAAAGGAGGATCTTTGAACCTGGGATGATCCTGGAACAAAGGAGGATCCTTGAACCTGGGATGATCCTGGAACAAAGGAGGATCCTTGAACCTGGGATGATCCTGGAACAAAGGAGGATCCTTGAACCTGGGATGATCCTGGAACAAAGGAGGATCCTTGAACCTAGGATGATCATGGAACAAAGGAGGATCCTTGAACCTGGAATGATCCTGGAACAAAGGAAGATCCTTGAACCTGCTGCGCTCCTGAGTACCCTCCTGAACTCATGAAGGATCCCATATGCTGAGGATAGGATCCTGTTGGCTGGAAATATGAACCTGATGCGTGAGTCACTGTTGTTGATCCGTAGTGCACTCCCTTTGGTCCACCCACATATTGAACATCTGGAACCACTGATGGCTGAGAAGTAATCATCGGAGTATCAAAATTCAAGGATCTGGGCACCAGTGGGGAATGATCCTCTGTCGTTTTCTTTTGCTTCTTGAGATCTCCGATTTCTTTGAGAATCCTTTCATTGGTCTTATCCTGTTGCTGTATATGATCCTTCATCTGTAAAATCAAAGAAACGTGTCACTAGTAGTAGGAGTGTAAGAAGCAGAAGAAGTTGGAGGTTTGGAGAAAATGGGAGTTGGTTTCTTCTCAGCATTTTTCTGAGATCCAGCAGGTGGTGGAGGCAAAGGTGGAATGCCCTGAGATGAATTGACCGCAAACATTGCAGTAGAGGTATTCTTCAATGATGAAGCCATGTATTTGTATGCAATGAACCGGAATGATCGCCAACAGAAAAACTTCTTAGGAATGAAGCACCAATTGCCCCACGGTGGGCGCCAAACTGTTTTGCTTAAAAATCTGATGAGGATAATGCAACCAAACTCTTAGTTATGGGGTATGATGCTTGAAATGAGGAACAATGATAAGGATCACTTCAATGTAAATTGTACAGACGACACAAGAATTTGTACAAGGAAAAACCCTTGATCAATGAATGATCTTCGGCATAAAAAACCTCGGGTGATGGAAACTACCGATCATCAAGCTCAAATTAATCAATGAATGTTTACAACTTCGGATAGTAACGAGCTAGGTACAAGGATCACTATGGTGAAATGTGTAAAAGTGTGTGAAAACTGTTAAGTGTTTGCCGAATGCTTCAAGAGTGCAGTTATACGAGAGTGTGTGTAGCTGAAAATGGCTAAGTGTTCTAATTACTAGCTCGTCACCCCTTTAAAAATAGAAGTTAACTATGCTAACAAACTACCCGACTTTTGTGCCATGCTCCCACGTTCTCCACAACGTCCATTTCCAGTCAAACGTGTGCGAAATACCCGTGGAATATTCCATAGTAACGTTGCCAAGACCAGGTCAAGCTTGTTACTCCTGCAAAACAATACGAAATTCAAACAAACAATCGTTAGTATGAGGATCCTTAAGGTGATCCATGATCCTGATCCTGAAGCACTTCTGAGGATCACTATCTGTCAAAGAAGTAAGGATCATTGTTAGGATAACAAGTAAGGATCACGGGTTATT
The DNA here is from genome assembly GCF_002127325.2 of Helianthus annuus. Classification (NCBI taxonomy): domain Eukaryota; kingdom Viridiplantae; phylum Streptophyta; class Magnoliopsida; order Asterales; family Asteraceae; genus Helianthus; species Helianthus annuus. The sequence goes on along the minus strand of NC_035448.2, from coordinate 21,840,345 downwards.
AGAAAATCCTCCCCTAACAAAAGGTATCCTTTGTATAATGGAGACGGAGTTGAGGGGTATTTTTACATTACAAAAAATAGGATTGAGGGGTAGCTCGTGCTACCCCTGCTAACACACTAAATCCGCCACTGGTACATGCATTCGCTATAGCAATTGAAGGAAAACACCCAAGGCAAGAGTACATTTGGATTTTGTTTTGATTGATACATGATCTTAATTCAAGTTTGTGTTAACTTATAACGTCATAATTACTTATCTGAAATGAGCAGAAAATTACAGATAATTATCTACAAAAAGTGGTAAACTTTACCTGCTTTCTATAATCTTTAGACCTTTTATTTTTAACTATGAAGCTAGAACCGATTAAAGTAGCAATTGGGTAATTGTTTTGTTGGGGGCTGATGACGGGGGTATCCCAAGACCAAATAAAGTGACTTAAATACATAAATGCTCAAAATGTTAAAAGGTTCAAGGGTTGAAAAGCCGGGAGCAAAGATAAAGCAATACGTGAATAGTTGTGAACCTCTCGAGCAAACAACGAAATCAAACTAGTGCACATCTCTCCACGTCTTGCAAACGTGGGGGGACCCCACGGCCTGCGTTAGGCAAAGTTGAACCCTTCAACCCTTTTGCCTAACCAGCCCAGCTACTATCCTTGGTCTATTATTTGTTGCATCAACAAATTGGCGCGCACCATGGGGTTACGCCACTAACTTTCTTCAAAAGACCTAGTAGTGTAGCTCCATTCTTTCGAAATTGCCATGTCGGAAAGTGAATCTCTGGGAGAAGTGAATCAAGTTCCAAATACCTCTACCCCGAGTACTAGCCAAGCTCACGTGGCTATACCCACTGATGTGCTAAAAGTGGTTCAATTAAATTAACTAAATTAAACCCTAAACTAGACTCTCTAAGCTTTAAATTTATAAAACTAAGACTCTCTAAACCCTAAACCACACGACCGGCAAGTGTACCGATCGATGCAGTATAGCCTAAGGAAGTCCGAGTATCGAACCCAAGAGACTCTACTAATTACGCTAACGACTCTATCTAGACTTAGACTGACACGACTCAAACTATTTGTTTATTGATTTGGGGGGGGGGGTTTCTAAAAATCCTAAGAATGCAAATAACAAATAACTAGATTAGCTAAATAGCTAACACGAACTCGAACGAAGACTTTGACCAGAGATGATGAAGACTACCTAGGCTAGACGCAAGCTAAACTCAGAATGAATTTCTATTCGATAATTTTGTGGTATGGAACCGGGATCTTTGGATACTAAACCTATTAAGACACCACTAAGCCCCTCAAACACTCTCAAGACGATTCTTGTGGCGCTACCTAGGCTGATACGCTCACCGGTTTTCTAGATTTCCTCGCAGTCCTCTAGTTTCTTGAAAGTGCCTATATAAGACAATCTACCTCTCAGCGCGAAAGTCTAAAGCAACTACGGGTTTTAATCTTGGTTTAATAGACAATGGAATGTTAAGGACTTATAACCAAACCGAGACCTATTAATAACCTCGAGCCTCACAGCAACAAGTTTAGCAGAACACTTGATTTTATTAAATTACCGAATATTACTTCTAAGGTTACTTATGCAATTTTCACCCTAAAGGATTAATGATCTATTATGTGATATAGACACTCACCTAAATCAAGAACCCTAGCACAACCCTATTATGTGATAAAGACCGTCACCAAGGATCATACGAAACAATAAACAGTAGTAAAACAATATCAAGCATGCATATACACCAAGTTAAAATTCCATAGCTTTTACAATACAAGAAAATCCATAAACCACGCCAAAAACCGAATAAAAATTGTAACAACTGTCACTAAAATCCATAATTAGGATAATAATTAGGTAATAAGGAAACCCTAATTGAGAAACCCAAGTGATTCCGCATAAACCCTAAAATTTTCGTAACAATCGGAATCAGGATCAGGGCCCCTAAAACTCAGGGGGGGTTAAACCCTAGTGACATTTATCCTCTAAAACTTGCTGGAGAAGTAAAAATTTCGTTGATTAACAACTCACCAAGGCTAGTTTGGACACGAAAACACCTAGGCTAAGAAATAGACCCGTCGCGCCACGCGACGGGTACACAGGTCTTCTTCGCGTGGCGCGAGGGAGGCCAAATTCCAGCTATAAATAGAGGGCCGTGGGACTTAGTTCTGTGCTTTACTTCGACGTCCAAATTCTAATTGAGCTCTGAGTTATAGCGAATACAGTTCACAAACACACACAATTATCGAAACGCTGCCGCAATCAGGTAATAACTCGATCGCTATTACGATTCAACGTCCGATCGATTATAACTATCCAACGATAGTCCAGGTGCTGCTCAATTGAGCTTGTACTTTGATTATTCGTCGTGATTTCGACTTGAATATTAGAGTGCTGTTCGAATTCGGACTATGCTCTGTTATTCGTTGTGAATCCGATTGAATTATCAAGTATCGCACTGATTAATCGTTGTGAAGGTTTAATCTCGTGAATTGACGTAACTGCTGTATTAGTTACTAACCTGCCTGTGTGTGCATTGTGTTAAACTAGGTGTAATCAAGGCTAATCAGTAGGCTTAAATCTATTGCTCGTTAACCTGCAAATGTGAGTCATTCTTCTTTTTAAACTGTTTTCTCACAGTTTGTGAGTAAGTATTACAATACCTCAAATTATTTTCAAAGTTATAATTACATGGATTAAGTCTTTGTAATCACCAAATTACAGCTGGTATGTGGGGTATTGTGCACATTACTATTTTATCACTCTATGTGAGTGAATATTACTCTATGTGAGTGATTATTACTCTGTGTGAGTAAACCGTCACTATTAGGGCAACGGGACCAATAGTGATATGACCACAGTCACAGATCCGGTCGAGTGACAAATACCCATTCTTGATAATTGGTTGATAGAAACATTGTAATCGCTCTTAATACTGTAAATTTATAACTAACGGGTCGTTTTAGAAAATGGAATGATTCACTCAGTATTTCCCGCTGACAAAACCTTTTTCAAACATGTTTCAGGTGATCTGTGTGATCCAGGAAAAGTGCAGTAAAGCACTATCAAGCTCAGAGAAGTGGCTCAGTGTAAATAAATGAATAAAACATGTTTTGGAAAAATAAAGATTTCTGTGTGAAATCAACTTATTGTAAATTATGGGATTTATCCCTTAAACTTTGTGTAATATATATTAAACGAGCATTTTCCGGTGAAAAGATCCTGTTGTAAAAAGACTTCCGCTGTCGCATAAATTAAATACCACGGGTACCACTGAAATCTGCATCGCCTTGTGAAAAGATCCTCTTTAAGTAATATTCTTTTTTTTTTTCTTTTGTACTATCCTTGCTTGCGCCTAACACAGTTACCGTCCGATATCCCCATCTCGTCAATTATCAAAAGATAGCATATATACCTTAGGATATGTATGGCCCAATATTACTATTACACAAATCTGCTGGGCTGATGATGTTTCACGGCCCAAGTGGGCTTTTCATTCATGTGCAGATGTTCATATGCATGCCTCCAAGAACGATTTATATATATATATATATTTAGGAGGGACTTTGTTTCTTTTTTTTTTTTTTCATTCGATGTCACCATTATGATCATACTAAAATTGGCAGCCACTTCCTCTATAATAATCATAACTAACATATATCAAAATAGGGCAGCCCCTATTAGATAACATAGGGATAGTGGGCTTGACCTACTCACACAAAATAGCGGCAATTTTAATTTGGTCTTTGGCATCCTACTCTGCCCAACTGGCTGGTCATTTCCATATTACTCGTTTTCGCTCCATTTGCATCAGGACCTGCCAAAACACAGAATAATATAATATAATATACTAAAACTAAATAAAAATAAATAAAACTATACAATAAATTATACAATTTACACGGGACAAATATGTGTATTTTACCATTTATCACCCACGTCTTTCTCGACACCGGGGAGCACTCCCGAGTTTCTCACTTTCAACACTCCAACTCCATTCAGATCAGGGGTCCCTTCCCCTAATGTCGGTGTCTCTAGTACCCCATTACATGTTGAACTTACCCCTGAGGGGGTCACCAACAATTTCCTTAAGTTGAGGTCTATCCTCAACCAATATGTGAGTAGGGAGAGAGACAAGGGAGTGAGGATTCGTTTGGACTATGACGAGCCAGAGCCAACACTATCTCCTGGACCCCCATCCCTCCTTTTGCTAACTCACAACCTTTTGTATCTAGGGATGAGGCTGGTCCCAGTAATCCTCCTCCAAACCCTAACCCGTATCTGTCCGCAAGGCCAAATCCTACAACATTTCCTCTCTTTTCGTCCCAACCAGCTACAAACGGTGCTCCTTTGGTCCATGAGCTAACCCTTGACCAGCTCCTACAGTCTCCAGTGACAAGTCTTCCACCCTCAACAACAACTACATGGGAACAAGCTTTTTCCGTACTCCCTTTGGCACGAAGTGCCATTATGAGCACTCCCATGGGAGTTAGTTGCCCAGTGGCACCCGGAAGCCTTCAAGGCTTCAACCTTATGCCCCAGATGATGGCCCAGATGATGGCCAGCTTCCCATGGCAGCACTTTATTAATCAGGTGCTAGCCACTCAAGGGAACAACAATAACAGCAGCAACATGGGTGCAAGGGTTGAAGAAGATTTGGCCAAGCCTTACAAGCCGAGTAACCTCTCATGCTTCTCACAGCAAATAGCCGATTATGATTTTCAAGCGAAGATAAAGATGCCATCCCACATCAAAACATATGATGGGACTGAAGACCCTGAAGACCATCTTCAGATCTTCACTGGTGGAGCCAAAATCGAGAAATGGTCGAATGCTGAATGTTGTCTAATGTTCATGCAAACCCTTGTCGGATCAACCAGAATATGGTTCAATGACTTACCTGCTCGAAGCGTTCGAAGCTTCGATGACCTCAGCAAGGGGTTCCTGGCCAATTTCTCCCAGCAGAGGCGATACGTTAAAGATGCTACAGTGATCTTTCAGATAAAACAAAGGGATAATGAAAGCCTTCGAGAGTTCATAGAAAGATACAAGAAGGAAGGTCTCACATATGTCGGAGCAGACAAGAAAATGAGAGTGGCCGGTTTTATAAACGCCATTACCTCCAAATATCTCACAAGAGATTTTAACAAATCCCTGCCCAAGACCTTGGAAGAAGCTCTCGAAAGGGCTGAGGCCCACATCCGGGGAGAGGCAACAGCCCAGCTAGAAAAAGGGGATCAAACTGGCGAGGCAACAGCCCATCTAGAAAAAGGGGAAAATTTAACTCTTATGACAGACGTCAAAAGGGTTCAGAGCAACGAAGGTCTGAAGGTCGGAACCCTCCGAGCAGGGAAAGGACCACAAACTTTACACCCCTTACCAAGACCACTCAAGAGATTCTTGCCACGGAAGAAGTGAAACAAAGCTTTCGGCCTCCTAGACCTCTCCCTAAAAGCAGAAAGAACGAGAATTCCACCCAATACTGTGAATTTCACGAAGGAAAGGGGTACCACACCAATGATTGCTTCCAACTTAAGAAAATGATCAAAGAAGCCGTTAAGTCCGGGGAACTTGCTCACTTGGTGAAGGGAGTAAGGGACAAAATGGCCGAAGGAAAGGGCAAGGAAGTCAACATTGTGGATTTCGATGGAAAGGTTCCACACAAAAGGCAACGGTTGGAAGCTTGTGAGCTTCAGTGTGTTTGCTTCTCTCCAACGGAGAAAGACCCCCTTTCAAACCCTCTTGTGGTTGTGGCTATTGTGGGAACGCTACAAACAAATAGAGCATACATAGACACTGTTGCTGCCATCGAAATCATGTTGGAGAAGTTCTTCAACCGTTTGAGCAATAAAGAACGTTCAAGGCTTCAACCCTCAGGAACCTCCATAAAAGGTATTGCTGACATACCTCTTAAGCCTTTAAGGCAACTGACCCTTAATGTCCGTTTCAGCGAAGGCCAGAAGGAGAGAGTCCAACCTCTCACTTTCACACATATGGGCAAGTGCACCCATCGTGGACGTAGTATAGTGTTGGTAAGACACCGAGGTCGTCCAAGGACACAAGAGCTTTTAGTACCGGTTTATCCTCAACGTCTAATCAAATCAAAATGTTAGAAAAGGGTTTTAAACTAAGAAAATAAAAACTAACTAAATGCTGAAAAATAAAATAAAAATAAAAACAGATAGACAAGATGAATCACTTGGATCCGACTCGTGTATTAGTATAACCTTTGTTTATTTTTGCACTTTTGCACTTGTTTAAGAGATTATCTTAGTTATTGTAGTAGGCCCCTCTTTTGAAGGCGACGTTACCCTCAACCCAGTAGTTTGAGTCAGCAAGGATACAATCCTAAAGGGTTGGATTATTGGAAGATAATGAATTAAGTTATTAATGCAAATTGTGGTAGGCCCCGCTTTTGGCGGTGACGTTACCCTCGGCTAAGTAGTCTGAGTCAACAGGGATACAGTCCTAAATAGTCGGGTTATAGTATTAATAGTAGTTAACTTATGAGGGGGTCAAAGAGTTTGGATCCCCGCCATCCAATACCTATGGGTATTGAAGGAGATCCTACTAAATTTGACCCAGGTCCCTTGCAGGACCTCTAAACGCTGAACAAAGGCAAGACCGTTACCAAACCGTTCCCTTAACCCCCGACCAGGTAGCCAACATACCTCCATATAGACCGTGGAGATATGAATGGTGAAAATCTTTTATTTTATATAGACAGTAAAATAATGCCAAGACACCACGGACAAACGATAAGGAAAGATCACCTTCAACATAAGCAACTAGTTATTAAAGTCATTAATACAAAACCAAATAAAAAGTGCAAAAGATTAAAAATAAAAAGTATTATACTAAACACTTGTCTTCACCAAGTGATGTAAGAGACTTAGGCAAACATGGCCTTGATTGTCAAGAACTCTTACTATCAATCTTGGATCCCGAGACGACTCATACACTCTACGATGGACAATGGATGATGGTGGTGGATGATGGTGTTATAGTGGTGGTGGGTGGTGGATGAAGTGTGAGAGAGGTGGTGTGCCAAGGGATGAGTTGAAATGAAACCAAGCACTCCTATTTATAGGCTGAACAGAAGGCTGGGCACGGCCCCGTGTCCGCTGGACACGCCCCCGTGCCCGTCTGACACTCTCTCTCTTCATTAATTGTAATTCACAATTACAATTAATGCGCCTGCTGTACTTTCACCACGCCCCCCGTGCTCACTGGACACGGCCCCGTGGTGGGCAATGGAAGCTTCTATAGGTTTGTCTTTTCTGCTGCTTCTTGGGCACGGCCCCGTGCTGGCTGAGCACGGGGCGTGTTCAGTCTTCTGTTTTCTCTTCTCTGCTTGGGAGGATGCCGTTGAGGGTTCGGGCAATCCACTTTTGTTCCTTTTCTTGTATTTATGTTAGAATTAGCTGTCTTTTTGCTTCTTTTGTGAATTTGAGCTCATTTTATCCTGAAAATACAAAAGGAAGACAAAAACACTCTTTTTCCAACATTAGTACTCAAAAAGGGTTAGTTTTATGCCTTATTTGATGTAATTTATATGTTGCATTTTACACACATCAAATACCCCCACACTTGAACTTTTGCTTGTCCTCAAGCAAAACTCTTTAAATATGAGGCTTACACTCCCAAATGGAATGGGTAGAAGAGAAGGTTTTTGGCTTGTCATAGAGTGTCGGGAATCCAAGATCTTTTTAGGTTTTATTTTTATTTATTTACAATCCTATTCGTTATGATTTATTTAGAACGTTTCATAAGAGAAATTACTTATTTAGGCTTAGCATGCCTTTTTAAAATTTCATTTATATACAAGTTCACATACCTCACGGGAGAAATCACTCAACACTCGGCCGAAGGTGTACTTTTTTAGTGAATCACTCGAGAGCTGCATGGAACTTATTCCTACCATAAGCTTGCCAAGCAATCAATCCTCCTCCTTTTTAACTATATACCTTTGTAAATATCAAGACGCTTTTTGGGTGAAGGGTTAGGCTTGGGCTAAAGGTGGGTGGTTGGGTTAGTAATTAGAAAAGGGCGAAAAGCGTAAAAAGCGTCGGTTTTCGTAAAACACTTTGTTTTTAGTGACTTTTTATTTTGAAGTATTTCTCCAAACAAGCTTTTGTTTTCATAGCTTTGTTTGTTTTTAACTTCATCATTCAAAAAAATTTTATTTTTATTTATTTATTTTTTTTGTCACACGAAAAAAAACGAGCTTACGAAAAACCGAGCTTGTTACTAAAATAAATGGTGAAAATAAAAAGGGGTTTTGTGGGTAAAAAGGGTTTTAGGGTAAAGAAATGAAAGGTTTAGGCTCAAAGGGGTTAACTAGGGGGATTTTGGGTAGGTGGTAAAAAAATGAAAAATAATGGTGTGGAAAGAAAAATGGTTAGTCCTAATGCCTCCATCATTTACTTACTTGGGTTTAAGTTGGTAAGGACCGGGAATGAATCGTCTTGGCAAGTTCTAGAGTTGTAAGAACCAAGCGGCTATTTCACACAAGAAACGAAAAATGAGCATTTAGTCTAAAGATGTGAATTTGTATGCTCAATAAAGGCTCAAAACTCACTTTTGTGGGAATGGGTTTTATGTGATCGAGCATATATAACCAAATTTTAACTAAGCTTGTTATGCCGTTTCATAATTTTCTTATGTTGGTTCTTTTTATCACGACGCTCTCGGTTGTAAAATTGTAAAAATATAACCTTATTAATCTTAGGATTCCTAACTTAAACTTTAGACAAGGAAAAAAAATGAAAATTAAAAAAAATTTGGGGTGTTTAGCGGTTCCAATAGAGTTTTGTGTAAGGTTTGTTGTTAGGACTTGCAAACTTTCAAGGTTTTAGCTTCCCCCCCCCCCCCCCACACTTAAATTACACATTGTCCTCAGTGTGTCTCAAAAATAAATTTTTAGGTTGATTGGATGTGTAATGTGGTGTTAAAAAGCAAAGATTTATGTTACTGGCAGTCTGGACACGGCCCCGTGTTCAGGTGCCAGTAACAGGAATTAAAGAAATGAGACAGAAGCCTGGACACGGGGGCGTGTCTGGTGAACACGGCCCGTGTCCAGTTACCTAAACTGGGCATTTTTCTGCAGGGGGTTCAGCACGGGGCCGTGTTGGTTGAGCACGGCCCGTGTTGAGCCTTCTGTAATGGAGAACTTTGTGTCGGGTTGCCTCGTTCTTGTGCATGGGGCCATTTTTCTCGTTCCCTTTGTCATCCTTTACCACCATGAGTGTGTTTTATTTATTATAAACCATCAAACTTTTAAAGACCATCATTTCATTTCAACCATAGAGAGATACATATAGTTCCTAAATAAAATAAAATAAAAACTTAACTAAATAGGTCAAGAGATACACGGGGTTATCATAAAGGGTTCTACTTCTTAAGAAAATTTCGAGAATAGTTTCCCGATGTAGTAGGACCTTTGGCCAATGGTTCCCTAGATGTCATTCAAAGCCATTCTTCTATCTCCCGTGGAAGGAAGAAGGCGGCTTCATTTTCCTTAGTGGCTTGAGGGGGAACATTCACCGGTACTCCTTGCACTACCCTTCGCAGAGGCTCTTGGTGCATGGCATACCATTCGGCCGGAATGATGACCTCGGGCACCACGTTCCACGCTCTCTGGGTTATTATGGGTACCAAAGGCGGGGAGGCGAGAAGGTTTAACCTCTGGTGCAAGAGGTTCACCTCTCGAAGACAACCCTCCAGTCCCACCGTCAGATGGTTGATACGGTCGACCAACGCTTCCTCCACTCCCGTCATTTCGTCAACAACCTCCCTTAAGGCGTAAACGTAGTTCACAAGGGAGTCTTCTGCTGTTGATGATCTCCTCCCCTGTCGGTTATTTCTTGAAGATGTCCCGCTTGTTCTGCTTGCCATTTTCTGAGAAAGAAACCAAAGAGAGATAAAAAAGTTTTTACAAAACAGTCCCTCGGACACGGCCCCGTGCTCGCTGAGCACGGCCCCGTGTCCATTTGTCTGCAGGATTTTGAGCTAAGGAGTCCTGGAGTTTTAAATTATTTTCATGATTTTTGACAAGGTTTTCAGCTTAGATAATTTAAAATAAAGTTATACAACTAACTTTAAACAAGAATCCTTAGCAAATAACCTTACAAACTTCACATAGAGGATTGGAATCATGGGATTTCCAAGCTTCCATGGAGGAAATGTTGAAAAAATTTTGAAAGAAGAGGAAATGAATAAAAGTAGAAGGGACAAGATGGTCCTTGGGAACCTTCTTTTAGCACTTACCTAGGATGGTATGAGTGAAGATCCCAGGAATCTCTGTCTATGGAAGTGGTCAAAAATGAGCAGGACTCAGGCTGCATTTAAAGAAAACGACAGCGCACTGGACACGGCCCCGTGTTCGCTGAACACGGCCCCGTGTGCAGAGGAAATCCTGACACATTTTGTCCGTATTCTGACAAGATCAGCAGAGAATCTTTTAGGTGAGCACGGGGGCGTGTTGACCGGACACGGCCCCGTGTCTGGAGGCTGTCTTATGGATTTTTGTTACCTCTAAGGATCTCGTTGATATCGGGTGGTTCCTTACTGGATGGAACAACCCCAAAGTGCCTAAGATACCTTTATTGTCCTAGACTAAGACGAGAACGCAAGAGGTTGTCGGTGAGGGTAATTCCTATTTTCATTCTAGGTGGACAAGTCCAACCCTTTTCCGGGCTCTCGTTAAAGAAGGTGTATGCCGAATCGCTCAGGTCTATGTATGCTCCGAACGAAGTCGATGGAGAGTCCTTCACGGCACAATCGGCACAGGGACGACTATCGTCCAAGTGTTTTCTAGGTATGAAGGTATTTTCGGAAGCAACGACGTTGTCGGAATGCGGTTCCAACATTTCTTCATGGTCATTGTCTTGGGGTGGATCAATAAAATCCTTCCTAAGTTCTTTTGACCAATTTAGAATTAGCTCATCTAGTTGAAATAACTCGTCAAGGAGCGTTTCCCCTAGAATATCTGGCTGGGCGCATTCGAGGGAGAGATAGTGCTTATTTTTACTTTCGCCCCTCTTAAGGTTATAAGGAATTGGTGGATCTATATAGTGGGGCCTATAATTTAGAAAGTAACATTTTAATTCTTCATGTTCGCCTCCACATAATTGACACCACGTACCATAAGAGTGCCGAAAGTAAAAAGAATTACTATCACTCATGTCTATGTCAGAAATTACCAACCGCCGGGATCTAACGGTTCTGTTTTCAGTAAGAGAATCTTGGGCACGGGGGCGTGTTGAGTGAGCACGGCCCCGTGTTCAGCTTACTGTCTGACTTAAAACAGGATTGCCAGTTCCAATGATAGAGCACGGGGGCGTGTTCAGCGGGCACGGCCCGTGCTGAGCTCTGCAGAAGCTGAAAAACTAAAAAATCCTAAAAAAAATTAAAAAGAAAAATAAAAATATGATTAGGCCGTTGATTCCTAACTTTCTTAAAATCCTTGTGTCCCCGGCAACGGCGCCAAAAACTTGATGTGTGTCGGTGTGTATATAATTTAGATGTATATTTTAAGCCCTTTTTACACTTTTAGCCAAGTTTTAAATTTATAAAACACGATATTTACTAACACTAAACACACATATGGGCAAGTGCACCCATCGTGGACGTAGTATAGTGTTGGTAAGACACCGAGGTCGTCCAAGGACACAAGAGCTTTTAGTACCGGTTTATCCTCAACGTCTAATCAAATCAAAATGTTAGAAAAGGGTTTTAAACTAAGAAAATAAAAACTAACTAAATGCTGAAAAATAAAATTAAAATAAAAACAGATAGACAAGATGAATCACTTGGATCCGACTCGTGTATTAGTATAACCTTTGTTTATTTTTGCACTTTTGCACTTGTTTAAGAGATTATCTTAGTTATTGTAGTAGGCCCCTCTTTTGAAGGCGACGTTACCCTCAACCCAGTAGTTTGAGTCAGCAAGGATACAATCCTAAAGGGTTGGATTATTGGAAGATAATGAATTAAGTTATTAATGCAAATTGTGGTAGGCCCCGCTTTTGGCGGTGACGTTACCCTCGGCTAAGTAGTCTGAGTCAACAGGGATACAGTCCTAAATAGCCGGGTTATAGTATTAATAGTAGTTAACTTATGAGGGGGTCAAAGAGTTTGGATCCCCGCCATCCAATACCTATGGGTATTGAAGGAGATCCTACTAAATTTGACCCAGGTCCCTTGCAGGACCTCTAAACGCTGAACAAGGGCAAGACCCTTACCAAACCGTTCCCTTAACCCCCGACCAGGTAGCCAACATACCTCCATATAGACCGTGGAGATATGAATGGTGAAAATCTTTTATTTTATATAGACAGTAAAATAATGCCAAGACACCACGGACAAACGATAAGGAAAGATCACCTTCAACATAAGCAACTAGTTATTAAAGTCATTAATACAAAACCAAATAAAAAGTGCAAAAGATTAAAAATAAAAAGTATTATACTAAACACTTGTCTTCACCAAGTGATGTAAGAGACTTAGGAAAACATGGCCTTGATTGTCAAGAACTCTTACTATCAATCTTGGAACCCGAGATGACTCACACACTCTACGATGGACAATGGATGATGGTGGTGGATAATGGTGTTATGGTGGTGGTGGGTGGTGGATGAAGTGTGAGAGGGGTGGTGTGCCAAGGGATGAGTTGAAATGAAACCAAGCACTCATATTTATAGGCTGAACAGAAGGCTGGGCACGGCCCCGTGTCCGCTGGACACGCCCCCGTGCCCGTCTGACACTCTCTCTCTTCACTAATTGTAATTCGCAATTACAATTAATGCGCCTGCTGTACTTTCACCACGCCCCCATGCTCACTGGACACGGTCCCGTGGTGGGCAATGGAAGCTTCTACAGGTTTGTCTTTTCTGCTGCTTCTTGGGCACGACCCCGTGCTGGCTGAGCACGGGGCGTGTTCAGTCTTCTGTTTTCTCTTCTCTGCTTGGGAGGATGCCGTTGAGGGTTCGGGCAATCCACTTTTGTTCCTTTTCTTGTATTTATGTTAGAATTAGCTGTCTTTTTGCTTCTTTTGTGAATTTGAGCTCATTTTATCCTGAAAATACAAAAGGAAGACAAAAACACTCTTTTTCCAACATTAGTACTCAAAAAGGGTTAGTTTTATGCCTTATTTGATGTAATTTATATGTTGCATTTTACACACATCATTCACGAAGGTATATGCGGAGCTCATTTTGGAGCTAGATCGGTGGTTGCTAAACTAATGAAACTTAGGTATTTTTGTCCCTCAATGCACTGAGACACCACTGAGCAACTAAGGAAATGTGATGCCTTCCAGATTCATGTACCAGTCCTGAAAAGTCCCAAGCCTGATCTTGTCTCAATAACCTCAGCATGGCCATTTTAAAAATGGGGGATGGACATCGTTGGTCCATTTCCACCAGCCAAAGGTGGAGTAAAGTTCTTGTTGGTAGCCATAGACTACTTCACCAAGTGGCCAGAGGTTAAACCACTTGCAAAAATCACGGGCAAACAGGTCATTGATTTCGTTTGGGAAAACATTATTTGTCGTTATGGATTACCGGGAGTGCTTGTCACCGACAATGGAAAGCAATTTGCCGAGAAGCCTTTCAGTGTTTGGTGCAAAGAATTCAGAATCGCTCAGGTTTTCAGCTCAGTGGCATATCCACAGTCAAACGGTCAAGTTGAAAGGATGAATCGAGGCATAGTTGAAGGAATCAAAGCCAGATTGGGAAGGTATGAAAGCAATTGGCTTGAAGAGTTGCCAAGTGTTCTATGGGCATAAGAACAACCGAAAAAACAAGTCACAAAAGAACACCCTATAGCTTGGTATTTAGGTCTGAAGCCGTGATTCCAGCTGAAGTAGGAATTGTAACACAACGAACCGTCAACATGGATCCCGAAACAAACCAAAAAGAGACCATGTTGAACTTACAACTCCTAGAGGAAGCACGAGACCAAGCTGCAATTCAAGAGGCCAAGTACAAACAACGAATGGAAGCTTACTATAACAAAAGAGTCAAGAATGAATGTTTCAAGGCAGGAGACCTGGTGCTTAGAAACAATGAAGCTAGTAAAAAAGAGAATCAAGGAAAGCTCGGCCTAAAATGGGAAGGCCCGTATACCATCCTTGAAGCACATAACGGTGGATCTTACAAGCTAGCAGACTCAGAGGGTAAAAAGCTTCCAAGACACTGGAATGGAAAAACCTTGAAGAGGTTCCATGTCTAATCAAGAAAGATTGGTTTGTATTTCACAAAGTTGTATTTCAAGAGTTATGATCACCTTTTGTAAACATTATATCTCTTGAATGAATGAAGTTGTTTTTATCAAATTTGTCTTTCTATCCTAAAATCAGGTTGAGAAGCTAGCAAAAAACTCCATGGCAAGGGCCATGTAAGGGGATGAGCTCCCAGGCCACATCGCTCGATAGGTTCAAGGGATGAATGGACCTATATAAGGGGTGAGTTCCTAAATCAATACAACTCCATGAGACTTATTATTGAAAACAAAGTTGTCTCATAGACGGGTTTGAACAGCCTACACCAAATGTTCCTTAAGCCTTAGAAAAATAATCAACAAACAGGCTTACGAAATCAAATGAAAATAAGGAAAATAATGAATAGGATAGGTGCTATGTCTTCTTGTTAAAAATACCAAGGCTAAGTGACTGTAACACTGAACCCTTTAAGGTATGAAAAACATAAAGACAACACAAACCCAACAAAGACAATACAATAAAGATAACAATAAATCCAAGTAGCAATGCAACAATATAAGTAAAAAGTTGCACACAACACAAAACTCAAAAATACAAACCAAGGCATAAAACAAAGATAGCAACCGGAAGCCTTGAAGGCTTCAAGCTACATGCATGACAGCTAGAAGCCTTGAAGGCTTGAAGCCAATCATGCTGCCTTACCAAATAGGCACAAAACACAAAAAATAACACAAGGCAAATAGTGGAAACTTAATAAGCATAACAAAGGAAGTCTTAGCAGACTCCCAAATATCCAAACAAAGTTAAAGCAAGCCTTAGCAGCTTGCAAACCTAGAAAACTGTTCGAAAGGCCATCCAGGCCTAACCACAACCACATAACAGGAACCTTAAGGGTTCCTGCAAAACCTAAAATTGTTTAAGTTAACATTACAAACCATAAATTGTTTTAAAGAAGTGCTAAGAAAGCTAAGAATATCAAGCATCAGTGGAAGGCTTAGAAGCTCCAGAACTGTTACCTTTAGCCTTTTTGGTCTTCTTGATATTCTTAGCCTTCGAGCAACCACCACCATCGACTGCTGAACCCTCCAAGCTTGCATCTTTGGCAGCATCAAGTTCTCCCTAGAAGGTATCCTCGCTATCTCCTGAATAGGAACGTTTCCTTGAAAGAGAACCAAGCACTTCGGCACATACCTTCTCATTAAGACCATCCGGTTTTAGTTCCTGCAAGACGGAGAGGGGCTTACCAAAACAAGAAGCAACCTAGCTCACATAAAGGTAGGTTAGCATCTCCATTTGCTCAACGGAACCCTTGAAGACCTCAGAAGCGTCAGGACGGTACAAAGGAGATTTTTCCAAAGGATGACCAGACTCATGAAGCTTGTAACCTGCAATAAGACCTTGATGTTTTCCCAAGTTGAGCAGCTTAGTGTAAACTTCACCAAGAGCAGAATTGAACTCTTTAGAGTGAAGAAGGTAGGTAACAACTTGGTGGAAACCCTGTTCAATAAGCCACTGGTTATCACCAGTGGCTTGAGCAACCAAAGCCTTTAAGCCATCTTTCTCTTCATCAAAAGCCTTCTGTTGCGCAGCCAAGGCCTCCCTAACAGATTTTAGTTCCAACCGGTCAGCTTCGAAACCCTTCTTGAGATCAGTTATCTCAATTTCATGCCTTCTCGTCAATTCACCCACTTTCTTGACCTAAGCTAGCTTCTTCTCAGAAAAGCTATCAATCTCTTTCTTCATAGCAACCATTGAGGCTTTCATCTTCTCCTTCTTCTTGGAGGCTTCCTCATATTCCTGCATGCCCTTTGCAAAACGGGTAACACCTTCAGCCAACAAGGCTGAATGGTTGCAAGAACTCAGCATCATTCTAGAAATAAGATGATCAGCCTCCATCTCAGAAATAGCGCTTTGAACACCAGGAGGAGCAAAATGGGCCAACACCTCAGCACAAACAGCCGTATCTTTGGAGCTATCTCCAAACTTAACCCCCCAGTTGGGTACATAAACCTCTTCACCCTCTGAACCTTCGAAGCTCTCAACACTTTTGGCAGACGAACCCTGGATGGCAGGAGTACTACCTTTCTTAACCAACTTCTTCTTTTTGCCAGAAACAATCAACTCCTTCTCCTTACCCTTGTCAACATCAATAGCTTGCTCTGCTGATACCTCAATATCATCACTAACATCGATGGGCTCTGAACCAGATGGCTGATCAGCACCTTCCAAATAACGTTTTGAACGACGAACCGAAGCTTTAGAACCAGCAGCCTTGGTAAAACCCTTGACATTAGGGACACTCACATATCCAGAACCCTCGAACCTATGATTAGATCCCCTAACAACCGCATCCTCACCCGGAGTAGCAGCAACATCATCAAAGACAACGTCGGAAGTGTCATCACTTTGATAAAATCGAGTGCAGACATGACTGCAAAATAAACATAAAAACATATAAGCAAGCAAGAAATAGGAACATAACAGCACAAGAAGAATAAACGCACCATGTCCATCTCTCAAAAGCACCGGGTCTCGATTACGTTTTTCCCACACCTTACTGAGACCCAATAACACCAACAAATGCTCGGAAAAGGGACGAAGCCTTGAGGGGCACTCCCTAAGAGTTTCTAAAAAACGAGCATTTATATTAGAGGCAGAAGGCTCAGGCTCATTCAAAACGGCATTCGGGTGCCTCCAAACAAGTTTAAAAGAAACAATTTCCTCGGACACCCAGAAAAACCGGTCTTTCCAGACGCCAAGGGTAGAAACCATAGACGAAATCAAGCAAGTGTCAACTTGAGTGATCTCGAAGGTAAACCAGTCACCATTATTAGCCAATCGGAAAAAACGACGGAACGATAAAAGAGTTAGGTCATACCCGGAAGCCCGGCACAAAATTTCAAAGTGTAAAACCCTAGCCATGCCAAGAGGGTGAATCTGACCAAATGATATGCGATAATACTCCAAGATATTCAAAACAAAGTTTGCAAACGAGTGACGAAGGTTGGAAAACTTAAAATGTCGACAGTACAAAGCAATCGAACCAGGGGGACATTGATCAATAGATTTATCACAAGCCGGTGCAACCGGTTTAAACTTCATCCCAATCATGCAGAAATTTTCAACCTCTTCTTGAGTTAATCGAGAAAAGGATTTCGCTAAATCTTTACGAGCACCCATGATATAAGAAAATAAGCAATGGGAACTAACCTGATTTGAAATAAAGGGGAAAACTTGAGAGAAAGAGAGCAAATGGTGTTCTTCTGTAAAAGTATATGTGAATTAATGAGATAGAATATAATATAATTAACCGGAAGAATTAAAACCGCCGGCTGACACAAAGGAAAACTGCCACAAGTCATATCAACTGTCTTGTCAAATTCAAAATTCAAAAAGCTCAATCGTTTTCAACCCTTCAAGCCTCGGAACCTTGAAGCCTTTAGGCAATACAAATACATGTATAAAAGTCAGAACTCTTTGAGCTCGTTTCCCAAAAACCTCTGACTTGGAGGGCTTATGACGGGGGTAGCCCAAGACCAAATAAAATGACTTAAATACATAAATGCTCAAAAGGTTAAAAGGTTCAAGGGTTGAAAAGCCGGGAGCAAAGATAAAGCAATACGTGAACAGTAAGTAGTCACATCCCTGATTGCTTCACCAACTCCTCCAGCCGCAAAAGTAAGGCGGATGCACAGAGTACAGTCTTTTACCCGCAGGTCAAAAGGCCTCCACTCCAAAAAGGGCAAGTCCCCAACTGCAAGCATATTCACTAGTCAACAGCTTCCTCTTTGAGCCATGTCTCTCCCTATAAATGTGACACTTCATTTAAGTGCCAGGACACTCTCGATCAGCTCTGATTCCAGGTGAATCTCTGATCATTGTTCTTGAGTACTTGCTTCATGCGAGTCACTTTCGTTCACATTCAACACACACATTCCTTTTGCTCCTACATCCGAAGCTGAACACATTTCAGTGGAGGATCTCGAGCAAACAACGAAATCAAACTAGTGAACCTCTCTCCACGTCTTGCAAACGTGGGGGGACCCCACGACCTGCGTTAGGCAAAGTTGAACCCTTCAACCCTTTTGCCTAACCAACCTAGCTACTATCCTTGGTCTATTATTTGTTGCATCAATAGGGGACGGCTCCAAATTTATGAAAATGTGGGCTTTGTTTTACATATACAGAATCCTACATACATGTTCAAATGTCAATAACACCCGTAAAAGATTTTATTTTTTTTTCATTTAGGATTAATCGATTTGAAAGGATATCACGTGGTGATAGAGTGTCTCCTTTTCTATTCAAGAGTTGTAGGGTTTAAATTCATCGAGTTAAAGGGTTTAAATTCACCATACGAAGATATTAGATAATAGAGAAGATTAGGATTGACATTAAAAAAAGGTAATAGAAGATGATTAATTTACTAGCTTGCATCTTTGGCAGCATCAAGTTCTCCCGAGAAGGTATCCTCGCTATCTCCTGAATAGGAACGTTTCCTTGAAAGAGAACCAAGCACTTCGGCACATACCTTCTCATTCAGACCATCCGGTTTTAGTTCCTGCAAGACGGAGAGGGGCTTACCAAAACAAGAAGCAAACTGGCTCACATACAGGTAGGTTAGCATCTCCATCTGCTCAACGGAACCCTTGAAGACCTCAGAAGCGTCAGGACGGTACAAAGGAGATTTTCCGAAGGATGACCAGACTCATGAAGCTTGTAACCTGCAATAAGACCTTGATGTTTTCCCAAGTTGAGCAGCTTAGTGTAAACTTCACCAAGAGCAGAATTGAACTCTTTAGAGTGAAGAAGGTAGGTAACAACTTGGTGGAAACCCTGTTCAATAAGCCACTGGTTATCACCAGTGGCTTGAGCAACCAAAGCCTTTAAGCCATCTTTCTCTTCATCAAAAGCCTTCTGTTGCGCAGCCAAGGCCTCCCTAACAGATTTTAGTTTCAACCGGTCAGCTTTGAAACCCTTCTTGAGATCAGTTATCTCAATTTCATGCCTTCTCGTCAATTCACCCTCTTTCTTGACCTAAGCTAGCTTCTTCTCAGAAAAGCTATCAATCTCTTTCTTCATAGCAGCCATTGAGGCTTTCATCTTCTCCTTATTCTTGGAGGCTTCCTCATATTCCTGCATGCCCTTTTCAAAACGGGTAACACCTTCAGCGAACAAGGCTGAATGGTTGCAAGAACTCAGCATCATTCTAGAAATAAGATGATCAGCCTCCATCTCAGAAATAGCGCTTCGAACACCAGGAGGAGCAAAATGGGCCAACACCTCAGCACAAACAGCCGTATCTTTGAAGCTATCTCCAAACTTAACCCCCCAGTTGGGTACATAAACCTCTTCACCCTCTGAACCTTCGAAGCTCTCAACACTTTTGGCAGACGAACCATGGATGGCAGGAGTACTACCTTTCTCAACCAACTTCTTCTTTTTGCCAGAAACAATCAACTCCTTCTCCTTACCCTTGTCAACATCAATAGCTTGCTCTGCTGATACCTCAATATCATCACTAACATCGATGGGCTCTGAACCAGATAGCTGATCAGCACCTTCCAAATAACGTTTTGAACGACGAACCGAAGCTTTGGAACCAGCAGCCTTGGTAAAACCCTTGACATTTGGGACACTCACATATCCAGAACCCTCGAACCTATGATTAGATCCCCTAACAACCGCATCCTCACCCGAAGTAGCAGCAACATCATCAAAGACAACGTCGAAAGTGTCATCACTTTTGATAAAATCGAGTGCAGACATGACTGCAAAATAAACATAAAAACATATAAGCAAGCAAGAAATAGGAACATAACAACACAAGAAGAATAAACGCACCATGTCCATCTCTAAAAAGCACCGGGTCTCGATTACGTTTTTCCCACACCTTACTGAGACCCAATAACACCAACAAATGCTCGGGAAAGGGATGAAGCCTTGAGGGGCACTCCCTAAGAGTTTCTAAAAAACGAGCATTTATATTAGAGGCAGAAGGCTCAGGCTCATTCAAAACGGCATCCGGGTGCCTCCAAACAAGTTTAAAAGAAACAATTTCCTCGGACACCCAGAAAAACCGGTCTTTCCAGACGCCAAGGGTAGAAACCATAGACGAAATCAAGCAAGTGTCAACTTGAGTGATCTCGAAGGTAAACCAGTCACCATTATTAGCCAATCGGAAAAAACGACGGAACGATAAAAAAGTTAGGTCATACTCGGAAGCCCGGCACAAAATTTCAAAGTGTAAAACCCTAGCCATGCCAAGAGGGTGAATCTGACCAAATGATATGCGATAATACTCCAAGATATTCAAAACAAAGTTTGCAAACGGGTGACGAAGGTTGGAAAACTTAAAATGTCGACAGTACAAAGCAATCGAACCAGGGGGACATTGATCAATAGATTTATCACAAGTCGGTGCAACCGGTTTAAACTTCATCCCAATCCCCCATTCCATGCAGAAATTTTCAACCTCTTCTTGAGTTAATCGAGAAAAGGATTTCGCTAAATCTTTACGAGCACCCATGATATAAGAAAATAAGCAATGGGAACTAACCTGATTTGAAATAAAGGGGAAAACTTGAGAGAAAGGGAGCAAATGGTGTTCTTCTGTAAAAGTATATGTGAATTAATGAGATAGAATATAATATAATTAACCGGAAGAATTAAAACCGCCGGCTGACACAAAGGAAAACTGCCACAAGTCATATCAACTGTCTTGTCAAATTCAAAATTCAAAAAGCTCAATTGTTTTCAACCCTTCAAGCCTCGGAACCTTGAAGCCTTTAGGCAATACAAATACATGTATAAAAGTCAGAACTCTTTGAGCTCGTTTCCCAAAAACCTCTGACTTGGGGGCCTTATGACGGGGGTAGCCCAAGACCAAATAAAGTGACTTAAATACATAAATGCTCAAAAGGTTAAAAGGTTCAAGGGTTGAAAAGCCGGGAGCAAAGATAAAGCAATACGTGAACAGTAAGTAGTCACATCCCTGATTGCTTCACCAACTCCTCCAGCCGCAAAAGTAAGGCAGATGCACAGAGTGCAGTCTTTTACCCGCAGGTCAAAAGGCCTCCACTCCAAAAAGGGCAAGTCCCCAACTGCAAGCATATTCACTAGTCAACAGCTTCCTCTTTGAGCCATGTCTCTCCCTATAAATGTGACACTTCATTTAAGTGCCAGGACACTCTTGATCAGCTCTGATTCCAGGTGAATCTCTGATCATTGTTCTTGAGTACTTGCTTCATGCGAGTCATTTTCGTTCACATTCAACACGCACATTCCTTTTGCTCCTACATCCGAAGCTGAACACATTTCAGTGGAGGATCTCGAGCAAACAACGAAATCAAACTAGTGAACCTCTCTCCACGTCTTGCAAACGTGGGGGGACCCCACGACCTGCGTTAGGCAAAGTTGAACCCTTCAACCCTTTTGCCTAACCAACCTAGCTACTATCCTTGGTCTATTATTTGTTGCATCAACAGGGGACGGCTCCAAATTTATGAAAATGTGGGCTTTGTTTTACATATACAGAATCCTACATAAATGTTCAAATGTCAATAATACCCGTAAAAGACTTTATTATTTTTTTTTTTCATTTAGGATTAATCGATTTGAAAGGATATCACGTGGTGATAGAGTGTCTCCTTTTCTATTCAAGAGTTTGTAGGGTTTAAATTCATCGAGTTAAAGGGTTTAAATTCACCATACGAAGATATTAGATAATAGAGAAGATTAGGATTGACATTAAAAAAAGGTAATAGAAGATGATTAATTTACTAGATCACTAAAGTTTAGATTTTATATTTCCAATCTCTTTCGGTAATGAAATCACGTAAAAGGTAGAATATTATGTAAGTATTTAGTAATTATATACTTAATTAAATAGTATTTAGTTATAAAAATATAAATAGTAATCGTAAATTTAAATTTAAAGTATTATAAGTAAGAGCATTCACATCCTAACCATCAAATTATGTGAGGAGTGGTTTTTATATTATAAAGGGTATAAAAAGTGGTTGTGAGTAGAGGAGAGAGAAAATGTTACTGTTCATCTGTATATTTGGGGGACACTGTTCACCTGTTATAATTTTTTAATATATTTTGAAAGTGGTTGTGAGTGAAAGTTAGAGAAAAATGTAATGATAATATTATTTAATTGAAAGGAGAGAGAAAAAGTATTTGTTTTTAGTGGAAATATATTGATATAGGAGTTGTTTTTTAGTGGAATGTATGTATAATTTGATGGATTGGATGTGAATGCTCTAAGGTCTAATTTAAATAGTATTTAGTTATAAAAATATAATAGTAAATGTAGTTTTTTTTTGAAAGCACAATGTAACCCGATTTGCCTTAAACACTAATCTGACCTGAAACCATGAGGCTATAGGGTGTGGTCATGATCATCATGATCACCATGACTCTCCACATAGGCACCATGTCATCTATCTTTAATTCATCGTTCAAAACCACTACCCTAAGGGTGTGGTCATGACCCAAACCACTATCCCCTTTATTTTTTTAATTTATTTTTATCTTAAAATTATCAAATGGGAGGGTCGTGGTAATCGTGGTTTAATTCATGGGAACCACCATCAATCAAGGAGGGGATGGTGTACCATTTAATTAATGGTCCTATATGGAAATAATGTTCCAATCCATGACCCCCATACCCCATAGCCTGACACTCTTGTATTTTCATTATTATTTAATCTCCGGTGGTGTACTTGTTATAAATGTATCACTATTTAACATATAGTTTCAAATCTTTTTGTGCAAATCGTTTTATTTAGTATAATATACGAAAATCTGAAAACCCTAAAACAATAATTATCGAATTATTATGTTGGGTTTAAAACGAACTTAATCCGTCATAAACTTGGTTAAATGATTATCATCAATTACATTGTTTAGTTATAGTGTGTTAGAATATATCTATAATACTATATAAAACAAATGTGATGGATAAGATGGTAATCTTATCATGTGTATAAATTTTGAAGCATTATGTATAAGAGATATCAAGCCATTTTAGAGGGGGTAAACTAAGACAATGTCCAAACTTTTAAGACACCTTGAGGGCAATATAGATATTTCATCCATGGAATTTTAGAAAAACACCACCGTCTGCCCTTTTATCTACCTCTTAAACCCATAAATCTACCTCTTAAACCCCTAAAGAAGCAGTTGATCGGTCCATCCTTTGTTATGAACCTGCAGTCGCTCTTAAGGCTTAAGGTGAAGATGGTGGCCGATAGTTATTGGGGTTGGAGTATGACGGTCGGGGAGTCACATAACGATTGAGAAGAAGAAAAATTTGGATTGAACCAGCCCAGCCCAGTCGATCGATCATAAAGCTGGAAGAGGTGACAGAGTTTCTCCTTCAATCCACCTATTAAGAAGTTGGCCTTGGAATTCAGGCACGCGATGGATTCGTTATACTTGGTAATTGATTGCAACACAACTCCTTCAATCTTCCACTCTGTTCATATCTCATGAGTGGGAAGACCAACCATATCTGATGGGTGCTTGCGTTTCAAGTCATCATAAAGCAAGGTACAAGTGTCGTTTGATTCTGTTAACAATAATCTGATCATAAGCTAGTGGTTCGCTATTTCTTCATCACTGCGATCATCATAAAGGTACGTTTTCTCTCTGTTTTAGGGTTTTAAGGCTTGTTCCTGTCACACCCCAACCGATGGCTGAAACATCGGGGCGTGACACTAAGCGAAACAGATTGTCCAAGAGAATCCATAACAACTATTAATGACAATATATTAATCGTTAATGTCCCATACCATCAACATATAAAGTAAAAACAGTTATTACAGACATTGTTCTAAAAAACAAGTAAACTGTTCCGACAACTCAGATTTCATATTCGGTGAGTTTCTAGACCTCCTAATCGATTCATCAAAGCAAGCTTAGCATCCTAACAACCTGTCAGATACGTTAAAATAAATTCAATACATAGAATGTAAAGGTGAGTACACAAGTTTGAGTAGCATATAGTATAGCGAAAGTGTTTACGCATAACCAGCATGTAACACGCAGAAATGTGAATCAAGTAAGCTATCGACAATGACGTATGCAACCGACATGACTGCGAGTGTAGAATGCGCAACACATTATCACCACTGTGACCATGTGAAGTAATACCCTTAACAACCCCTATCCACGACAGGTGCTGAGTCCAAACTATAGTACTATCGTTGCTAAGGTGTCAGGCAACAATCACTGTGTAAACATAACATACAAGCATTCATCGAGTCACGTATAACATGCGAGAGCGGTTAGCGTTTAAAAGTGTTTGCGTTGTATGTTGATGTGTTTTGATATAGAGAACGCATGTAACACCCAAAGTGCTTTAAAAGAAAATGGGTTCGAGTATACTCACTATATGTGTTTAACAAATAAACACAACCTTGAATTGGATTGAAGGGAGCGCGCTGGAGTTAACCTGAGCATAGAACAGTAGCGTAAGCGTTGAACAACGCGTAAACAGCGTGTCGGATGTAATAAGTGTGGAATAGTGAGTCGAACGGATGAATACCCATTCGATCGGATGGTCATCCGAGCGGATGACCATTCAAATGGATGGCCATTCGAATGAGATGTGAGTGTTTGTAAATTGTTTTGAAACTTTGAAGTTTTCGTTGTAGCATTTTGGAAAATGTGAAGTATCTCTAGATGCCAAGTCATCCGGTCGGATGGTCATCCGAACGGATGGCCATTCGATCGGATGGCTATTCGATCGAAAATCTTGTAGTTTGAAGTTTGGTAAGTTGTTTAAGTGTTGAAAGTTCTAAAAGGCCAGGCTACCTGGTCGGATGATCATTCGGTCAGATGGTCAGCCGATCGGATGATCATTCGACTGAGTGATCTGTTTCTTTGAAAACTTCAAAAGTTTTCTAAGTTTAGGGTTTTGAGTTTAGCGAAGACAGCGTAACGACGTGTTAAACAACGGGAATCCACACCAAGTCCAGCTCAGCCGATCGGATGGGGATCACCCCATTTGATCAGACTAACTGTTCTTGATAAAGTTTCATGTTCAACCCGTGAATCGGTCGTCTCTCTGGTGGGAATCCGTTTTCAGACCGGTTCTCAGCTATAGAGTGAGTAGAGAGCCCGAATGAGCCTAGATTCCATCGGTTCTTAGTAGAAAAGTGAAGAAAGTTGAAGAAAAGTTTGAAATCAGTTGAGAATATGTAGATCTTGTTGAGATCTATGTAAATTAGTGTAGAAATCCTTTAGATCTGAACCAATCTTGACGGGATGACGTCACTCCACAGTTTGCATATGCAACCGAGATGATGTCACCTTCAAGGAGTCCAAATCATGTGATTTCATGGAGAAAATCACTGATTTTGATAGAGAAGATGATGGAGAAGTGTGTAGTGATGATGGAAGTACAAGATTTAGGGAGAAATACTTACGGAATAGCCTTGAATTGAGAGAAAAGTGCTTAGGAATGACTTGAGAGCGTTTGGGTCGGATAGAGCTGTCACATCAGTGAATAGTGATGTGACAGGCGGGTGTTTATAGGGTGAGAGAGAGTAAGGCGGTGGAGAATGTGAGGGTGTCGGATGGTCAGCCGGTCGAATGACCATCCGATCGGATGGCCATCCGAGCGGATGGTCATCCGGATGGTAGTCCATTCGACCGGTTGGTTATCCGGACGGCCTAGTTGTGCGAGTTAGTTTTCCAACTTTCGTTTCGTGCGTTGAGCGTTGCGTTGCGTTTAAGCGAGTTGCGAGTAAGTGTTGCGATGAGATAACCACACACATTAAACAAGTAATCACACAAATAACACACATAATATGCATAAAAAGTAAATCTGCGTTTCAAGTTGCGTGAGATTGCAATGCGATAGCGTTTAGTATAATCATGCGACGCGATAATGCGATAAAATGCATTTAAATAGTATGCGTTGTACACTGCGTTAAATGTGATAACTGCATTTTGAAATAAGCGTTGTGAATGCGTTGTAAAACATAGTTTAAAAATATCATTAACCCTTAGCGATAACGAAGTTGGCGGGGCTGGGGCGACAACGAGGCTGGGGGTGGAATGTTTGGGGCGGCGGCGGGAGGACGGGTATGGGAACGGCCCCCATACCCTCCGGTCTTATAAAATAATCTATCCTTTTGTTCCCACACCTATGTGGGACAAAGAGTTTTACCAGTTGAGAAATTTATTCACACACCCAATTTCCAACACATATATATTGTTAAAATTTATGAGTTATTGGTTCAAATCTCATACTTTTCCTCAAGGTGCTATTGGTTCACAACTAATTTTTATCATAAAAAGTGAGTAAATGAAAATACGTAATACAGCATGACCATTTTGTTAAGATTTAGAAAAGTCTGTATGCTGTTGCTAATTTGTTTATTACCAACTTTTTTTATCAACAGAAAACTTGTTTTTTTAGCAAAACCCCGCTATCACGGTATCTTGCTTATATTTGACCATTTCATAAATTTGATAAAGTAAATAAAATATGTACCTAAACTATAGATATTAAACTTATTTGGTATGTATAGACCTAGTTAGAATAGTTTTTAAGAATAGTTTTTAAGAGGGTGTTTGGGATTATGTTTTGAAGTAATTATTTGATTATTACGTTTGTAAAACATAAATAATTTAAAAAAGTGTTTGGATGAAAAAGTGATTATCTGCCTCCAAAACACAGTTTTGAAGAAACATGTACCTACATGCTTTTTCAAAACGCAAAATCTATTTTGAAAACGCATAATCTATTTTGAAAGCGCAACACCAAACGCCCCATAAATACTACTATCAATAATATTGATTCAAATTCAAATGTATAAGGATTAGAGAGTGAAGTACAGCAAGTCATGGGTTGGAACTAATTCTTAGACCATGGGGTATGGTGGGGCTTGGGTTAGGCTTGGGTTGGGACATTTGTTGACACGTGGAATGGGAGCCCCCACCACTTAAACCCACGCCCATGGGGTATGGTGTGGCTTGGGTTGGGTTGGGGGCATGAGTTTGATTTGGCCATTGAAAGCCTGCCATGTCACTTACTAGCCCGTCCCACGCCCAGCTTCAAACCCACGCCAATGGGACCACACCCAAACCCAAGCCCCGGGGTGATGGCTTGGGCGTTTTCAGCCAACCCACGCCCCATACCCCATGACCTTAGGTTGTGCATATTGGGTGGTGATGGTTGTGTGGAGGATGATAGTTGGGTAGTGGTGAGGGTGGGCCTCACTTAAAACATTTAATATATATATATATATATATATATATTTCTTTTAAATAATAAATTAGATTTTTATGTTTAGTTGAACAATTTAGTAATTTCACACCAACTTAACTCTAACTTAACTCCAATTTAACTGACCAAACTAATTTATATTTACTTAGAGGATTATCCGAGTACCAAAATAACAAATCATATGAATCATACCTGTTATTTTCAAAAGTTGAGGACTAAACGTGAAACCAGAGTGACTATCCGCGCAATTAACTCTATTTATAATAATAATTTTTGTTGAAACAGTTATCCCAATGGAAATCCTGTCAGTAATAGTCCCTACTCGGGCAAAGACTTGGTAAAATTTTATCGGAAATCCAAAAATTCCAACGAAATAACATCTTCTCGTACACCGGCACTCGCATAAAAAAGAATACGACTTTCAAAACACTTAACAAAAATGAATTACAACATGCAATCCGCAACATCGGACTTACGGTACTTCATAATATATACGTCCTTAAAAACACTTTTTAACAAAAACAAGCACTTTATTATATACACATATTTCAAATACAAAAGTAGTCTAGCAAGCAAATCAAACTAACTAACAAGGTGCAAAACGATCCATGAGCCAAAATATCGTCTCCTCCGATGCCTGATTCTCCGAAACCGTCACCGGCATCGTCGAACCCGATTTCGAGCAACTCATTCTAGACTCTTCTTCCAGTTGTTTAGCTTCTCTCGATTTAACAATTAAACTAGACTTCTTCACCGTTGTCTTCTCCAGTTTGATCGTTTGGCGAAGCTTTGTGAGCTCACTTAACCATGTATTCACCATTGACCCCATTTGAAGGTAATGTTTTAGTTTATGATTTCAATATATTTTTTGATGTATGAATGTATTTATAATATTAGCATTGGCGGTGGTAGGGTGGGACTGGTGGCGTGCGCCCATTGAATCATGTGATGATTCATGGATGCGAATAGTAGTATTAAAGAATATGTATTGGATATACTATACTACTGGCTGGTGCTTTGAAAGTTGAAACAGGACACCAAGGCAAACATGGTATCATCTGGACCATAGAGTAGTGTGGTAGTGGGCCTTGTGGCCCACCTTTTTGTAATTATAAAGATGCTTTTGTATTGTATTGTGAACGAATATTCTAGTGAGATTATATAATATCTTACTGATTGTGTTTTTTTTTAAATAAATAATAATAATTCGAAAGAATTATATATAGTGTGTTCAAAATAACCTTAAAACAGAAAATCAGTTGAGAATGGCTTTATAGTCTAGTGATATTTTGGGAGTGAGATAAGACTTTAGGATTAATAGGTTCTGAGTTCGATTCCCATAAATAGGGTTTTTCTCATATTTATATTCCCAGAAGGCGGTTTTCCCATATTTATTGGGTTTCCATAATTCCATCTGAATTGATGTATAAGCATTATGATCGGCTGGTTCCGCTGGTGACATGATGATACTGTAGTGGTGCGTCAGTGATTCAAATTTGTCGTTAAAAAAAACAGAAAATCAGTTAATTATTATGTTCAAAATCAACACTCCTTCACAATAAACTAGTATATCTTTTTTCAGCTTTATATAAGATAATCAGCTATTTATTATATTCATCAATTTCTTATTATTTATTATTTAAGAATTTATTTATATATATTGTATAAAACCCACATATGTTAAAGATTTTTTTCTAATGTAATGTTATTTAATAATTATTAATTATATTTTTTACAACACGCAAATAAATAAATCAGCTTTAATAACATAAAATCTATACATATAATAAAAGAAACCAACTTTTGAACACGTGTCATTCATTGAAGGCATCCTCAAATATATACTTATTTTATATTAATTAACTAAATAAATAATAAGTTAATATTAAATCTTATCATATTTTAATAAAATATTATCCTCAAATCTAAATTGTTAATTTAATATATTTTTAAAACAAATACATCTCTTTCCTACTTATTTTATATTAAATATATAAATAATAAATTAATGTTAAATGTTATCCTAAATTATTAAAAATATAACTTTTTTATTATCTGGTATACTATCCTAAATTATTAAAAATATAACTTTTTTTATTATCTGGTATACAAAATTATATTTATTCAACTCGTATAAAACGCGGGGTTTTTAAAAATTTAACTTTTATTATTTACTATACAAAGTTACATTTATATAACCCGTGTAATACACGAAGTTTTTAAAGATATAACTTTTTTATCATTTGCTATGTAAAATTAGATTTATTCAACACGTGTAATATATAGGGTTTTTAAGGATATAGTTTTTTTTATTATTTGGTAGATTTTTCAACCCGACTATACACGGGTTTTTTAACGGGGTTTTTAAGGATATAATTTTTTTATTATTTGGTAGATTTTTCAATCCGACTATACACAAGTTTTTTAAAGATATGACGTTTTTAGTATTTAATATACAAAATTACATTTATTTAATCTGTGTAATACACATGGTTTTTAAAAATATAACTCTTTTTGGATGTATTCAACACGTGTAATATAAGGGGTTTTTAAGGATATAATTTTTTTAACATTTGGTAGATTTATTCAACCTGATTATACACGGGTTTTTAAGGATATGTCGTTTTTAGTATTTAGTATTTGGTAGATTTATTCAACCCGATTATACACGGGTTTTTAAGGATACGACGTTTTTAGTATTTAGTATATAAAATTACATTTATTTAATCTGTGTAATACACATGATTTTTAAAGATATAACTTTTTTTTTATTATTTGATATATAAAATTACATTTATTTAACCCGTACAATATGCGGGTTTCATAAAGGTATAACTTTTTATTATTTAATATATAAAATTACATTTATTCAACCCGTGTAATACACGGGGTTCTAACCTAGTTATAATTATATTTAATTAATACGTTAATTATATAAAATTGATAAGGTCAACAAAATATTGTTGGCCACTTATTCCAATCCGTGTGCGACATGTTCATTTTACAACCCTAGTATATACCATTGACCATTAAGATGTGGCTTTCTTCTCGTTTCAAATAATCAAAGTGTACGAGGCATTTTTTTTTTTTTAAATAAACTCAACTAATAACTTAGCACTTTTAATTACATTACATGCCCAGATAGATCAGTCTTCTTTTCATCAAATCCCGGATTAGAAAATATTTTCAAGACTGGATTACATGAATGTCTTGAGTTAGAAGATTATTTTAAATTACACTAATTAGAGATTTGGTATCATCTATCTACAACTTTATAACTGTCAATGCTTGCTGGAATAAATTTAGTTAATGTAAGTATGTAATTTTGTAGAGAGAGTGCTCGTGATTTGGTTCTGGCCCAACAGGTTTGGGCCCAACACATATTAATCTACAAGGGTTTTAGCCCACCTCATCTCCTATATACGGGGGCTCAATCCCTGTTGTACAGGTTTCCTATACACTATGCATATACATTGATATTGATTATGATGAACACTATACTGACTTGAGCATCGGACGATGGTTCAGAGACCTTGGTGTCTGACCCTTTCTAACGTTTCTCGTTGATGTGTGCAGATTCACGAAAGATCGGAGAAGACAAAATGTAGCATGTCCATCTCCTCAACCATTGTAACGATCTGGATAGCCGCTCGATGGATTTTTTGTAGCATCATCGGCGCCAACGGAATAGTGGGGAGTGAAGAGGGTTGGATTTTTTTTAATATCTCATTTATAACAAAAAAAAAAAAAAATCATACTAGATCATTTTATATCGATGTAACACTCATTCTAGACAATAGTTACTATTATACTTTGTTTTCTACATATTTCTATCCTAAACTTAAAATTTTCAAATTTTTGCATTCATACATTTCAACATAGTTTATTTCACTCTACAAATTTTATACATATAACTTTGAAGGCCTTTTCAAATACACATAGTTTAGTTCTCCTTCTAGATTCAAGGACTTGATTCACCCTTTTTAACTCTTTTGAGGCTCGTGACCTCAATTTGGTACATATTCCACCTCTGAGACTAACAATCCGAACTTAGTACCAAACAACTCCGTGGGAATAACTCTCTATATTAGTGTTTCCTTCCACCTATGAGGTTCGTAACCTCAGATAACATTTTTCTTACACTTTTTGACAATAAGTCATTTTTACACACATTGCTTTCATGTAGATAAGTAAGTGAATTCTCATGAAACACAACAAACATAAAGAACATATCGTTGGAAATCAGACCCTTGATCGAACACACAAAAACATGATTCAACGAGCTCGTTCAACTCTTTTTATTATTACATAACGAGAGCACACCAATACAATAACCCTAACCCTCTATTTATACTAAAACTCATTCTTGTCCTAACCGGACTCGAACTCTATTAAATAGATAAATAGACTCTTACATAAACCTTATTAGTTTACACCAATAATTATCTCTAAGTAAATATAAAAGACTCAATAAATAATTCATCAAGAATTATCTATAACCCGCCTTGATCCTTATCTCCTTAATTTAAGATTAACATCTTCACATATAACACGTTATCACACCAAGAGTTAATAATAAAATCATGTTGTATGTCGGAAACTAGACAATATAGATCTATTTTCGACTACCAACTATGTTAATAAAACCCGCCCCTTTTGCTACACATCCGTCTCGTTATTTCTTTGTGAGTGTCAAAGTTGTTATGCAAACTTTTTATTGGAAAACCAAACTATAGGGGTATATAATTTGGCTTCAGGTAAGAGTAATATTCTGACGTTTGTCTGTTTTAAGTATTTTAATATTATGGTATTTGTTAAATAACACAATCAGGGGATGTAGCTCATATGGTAGAGCGCTCGCTTCGCATGCGAGAGGCACGGGGTTCGATTCCCCGCATCTCCACATTTATTTTTCTTGTAAACTTTTATATATTTGTAATATTTTCAGCAATATCTTTTGAAAAAAAAGAAGAAGAAATGCGACAATATTAACTTTGGATACGGAGTTATAAAACTTACAAGATGGATCTTGTCAAAGGCTAAAGCAATCAACCGGCATAGAAACTGAAGCATTGGATGACGCAAGCAACGCTCGCGATGGTGAGTTGACTCGCCTAAATAGGTGGTGGCCGAAGGGATAGAGATTGATAAATCTTTTAAAACCAGTTTGATGAATTCTAATTCATTAAATTTCAAATTCTTTTGGCAAATTACAACGAATTTGATAAATCTTTTAAAACCAGTTTTTCAAATTCGAACCTCTTTGACCAGTGGCGAAGCTTGACCCGAATGAAGGGGGGTCGAAAACGTATATATCCAAAAATTTCTGTGGAACCGGGGGGGGGGGGTTCGAAAACGTATATACCCAAAAAAATTTATACGAAAACTATATATATAACACTACTGAACGAAAAATACGTATATACCCAAAAAAAAATTTAATTGGAGTTGTATTCAAAGTTGGTATCATAAACTATATAGATTACATGTACTGTACGAATGTTGTAACGAACCAAATTAAACCGATACCAAACGAAACCAAATTCCCGCTCTATGTCTAGGGAATCCCATAAGTTATCTCAAATAATTGAGACTTGAGAGTCAAAATGTCCAACATGTTGGTCCTTGTTCAATAGGATAAAACTAATTCTCCTCAAACCAGTCTACCCATGATGAATTTATACACCCGCTCTTTAGTTACTCAATTCATATTGATTTCTTGAAATACAAGTATTTGAACAATGAGTTTTCAAAACACATCTGAAAAACAGACTATTTGACTTTGAAATTTTTATCTGGGATTCTAAAATTTCACCTTTTTGTGGTAATGCTAGTATTCGAAATCCATTTTGGGATCTAAAAGGAAAATCTAAATTTGAGGTTAATTCTACCAAAACAATTAGCTAATAATTCTGTTCATTTGTTTATATGATCGGGACAATGAAGTAAGTTTATATTATTTAACCAGACTAAAATATATATTTTAATTTTTACACAAATAAATAAGATTTTGTATATATAAAAAAATTCCCTCATTTACTTTCACTTTCTGTATATTGAGCTCATTTGTACAATAACCACTCTATATAATATAAAACACTCAAAAGGGACGTGGTGATCAGGGAGATTACATCTTTTAAAGAAAAAGACATTAACAATTGTCGTTTTTGATTTATAAAGGATCGTATAAATCGTTAGGCAATTGGCCAAGTAAAGAATAATAACGTGGGACACCTTATATTTTGAGAAAACTACAAAGGAAGCATTTTTTTTTAAAGAAAGAGAAAAATGCAATTTGCGTCCCTGTGGTATGTCCTAAACATCAACCTGAGCCCCTAAATTAAATTTTTGGTTTTTTGAGCCCCTGACTTTATGAATTCTTAACAGTTTGAGTCCCTGCCGTTAGTGTTCCGTCAGTTTGACCGTTTGACAGTTGTGAAAAGTCCTTTATGCCCTTGACCCTTAACATCTTCTATACTTAATCTCAGTTCATCATGATTCGAACAGTTTCATCACACTTCTCAACCAAATCTGTGAAGAAAATCTCTCCCATCTCCCAACACCGATTATCATCATCATCATCTGCATCTTCCGAACAATACATCTTCATCATCTTCATCATCTTTATTAGCTTCATCAGCTTCATCATCTTCATCGATAACATTCCAAGGTAAAATCACATACCTAAATCGCATCGATAACATGATTCTTGTGGGTTTTTGTCTCGGATATCAAAACAAAGGTTTGGTTTTGTTTGATTCTTGTGGGTTTTTGTCTCGGGTATCAAAACAGAGGGTTAACAGAGAGTTATCTTCTATACGGTAAAATCACAAACCTAAATCACATAGATAACATGATTCTTGTGGGTTTTTGTCTTGGATATCAAAACAAAGGTTTGGTTTTGTTTGATTCTTGTGGGTTTTTGTCTCGGGTATCAAAACAGAGGGTACTAAATGGCTGTGTTTTGGTATCAAAAGGTTTGGTTTTGTTTGATTCTTGTGGGTTCTTGTAGGTTTTTGATTCTTGTGGTTTTGTTTGATTCTTGTTTGATTCTTGTGGTTTTGTTTGAATGTGTTTTGGTTATGAATACGGTACTAAATTCAAAACAAAGGTTTTTGAATGTGTTTTGGTGTTGATTCTTGTGTAGTTATTTAAACACATCAATATTTATACTTGAAATGTGTTTTGGTGTTGATTCTTGTGTAGTTGTTTGAGAACTGTTTAAAAAGAACAGTTTCGGATTGATGTGTTCCTCATTTGAATGTGTAGGTTTTTGATTCTTGTGGTTTTGTTTGATTCTTGTGGTTTTGTTTGATTTTTGTTTGAATGTGTTTTGGTTATGAATACGGTACTAAATTCAAAACAGAGGTTTTTGAATGTGTTTTGGTGTTGATTCTTGTGTAGTTATTTAAACCCAATGTGTTTATATTGGATCAGATTGTGAATACATTGTTCCTCATTTGAATGTGTTTATATTGGATCAGTTTCGGATTGATGTGTTCCTCATTTGAATGTGTTTATATTGTACAGAATGGCTGCGGATGTAAAGATACGCAAAACACCAACTACGAAGGCGAGAACACTTGACAACCTCCTAGAAGATGGTGCGGTGCACATAAGGAAGTGATTGATATGAATGAATACAACCCTAGTGTAGGTCTTCGATTTTCCTTGAAATTCCAGAGCTCGCTAATTACGTATCTGCCACTTGGGTTATATTGTAACATATGAATGAATATAACCCCAGTGGCAGATATGTAATTAGCGAGCTCTGGAATTTCATATCTACCACTTGGGTTATATTCATTCATATGAATGAATATAACCCCAGTGGCAGATATGTAATTACATACACTGAGGTTATATTCATTCATATCTGCTACATTCCGAAGTGCACCCGTCAGTAAAGATCCACAATTGCTTGTGGATCTTTGACGTTTTGTCTCTGTATTGTATGTTACGGTCTTTTGTTATCGAGTCTGTAAGTTCCGTCAAGTCTACGAAGTTGGTATGACGTTTTGTCTCTGTATTGTATGTATTAAAACTTTACATTTAATATACAGTTTACGCTTTAATAATTTGTTATATATAGTATACATTTAATTATTATATTGCATTTATTTAAAAATAAAAGAGAATTTAGGCTTTAATAATTTGATATATATAGTATACATTTAATTATTATATTGCATTTATTTAAAAAGAGTTAATTATTAGATTGCATTTATTTAAAAATAAAGAGAAAAATATTCAAATAAAAGAGTTAATTTGAATTATTAAGAAAAAAGCAAAAAAATGAATTTAGGGGCTCAGGCTGATATTTCACTCATACCATAGGGACGCAAAGTGTTATTGATATATGTCAAAAGACGCTCTTACCCCTGCCTCAAACAGTCAAACTGACGGCAGAGACTCAAAGTGTTATGAATTCATAAGGTCAGGGGCTCAAAAAACCAAAAAAAATTAATTTAGGGGCTCAGGTTGATATTTGGGACATACCACAGGACGCAAATTGCATTTTTCTCTTAAAGAAAACTACAAAGGAAGTGTTTTTTTCCTTCTAAATATGCTATATATTCATACTAATGTTAGAACAATTTCATTAACAACAATAGATTTGTAAATTTTTAGTCGTGTATCTATGTCTTAACTTTTACTCACCTAAGACCAAAATAATTTCATTCTATACATAATATGATGACTCATATTACATTAGTTTAAGTAATTGTTAATACGGAAAAATCTTATACGCAAAGAAAAGTAAATACGTAACTCTCAATCGCGATTAACGAATGATAATACACATGTTCAAGTATTCCATACTTAATGAATGCGTGATTTTGCTGAGTGATTTGTTATGTAGTCTAATGTTATTCGTAAAATAAAAGTATATAAGTTTTTTTATTTGTTATTGATGAGTCAGTTACAAAATCTGATTATGTAAAAGTCAAACATAAAAAAAGATATATAAATAGTTTTATTTTTTAACAAATTTTTACACCTAAATGTCACCTAACCTTTCACACTTGTAAGAATTTGAATGCAACCCGAACAAGAGAACATATTGTAAAGGAATGCAACCCGAACAAGAGAACTTATCGTAAAGGACTAGTCTGATAGGTGACGAAGTCCATTTTGTCTATAAACGCCACATTTGTTGCCAAAAAATGTCATGGCCCGAACATAAAAACTTATACCAAAATACTAGTCTAGCGCGTGAGGAAGCCCAATTAGTCTATAAACATCACGTCTATTGACTATTGCTCATATACCAATGTGAGAGAAGTCTTATATCGATGTTTTAAGTACACATAATATAAATAACCATGTATATTTTCAATTTTACTTTAACTATTTTCTATTTAAAGTTCGGAGAAATAAAATGTTCTTGTGATCAATCATTTACGTTAGTTCTTAAAGCGAACCATATATAAAGGATATTCTACTCCATTATCAATCTTTTAAAACTTCATAATTATTGTCCTCTCTTAAGTTTATTCTGTACACGTAGGATCATCTTGTTTCTACTGCAACTCTAGTGGAGAAAGCCAATGTCCACTTCACCAAGGATAACTTGCCTTTTGAGACCCATTGTTTCCCGATATAACCTTGTTTTAACGTGAACGAGTTCTTAGTGGCAGACTAAGGAATTATTTTATGAGGTTGCGAATAAGGGGTTTAATCAAAATTTCAAGGTGTGCTATCAGGATTTAGCCTATAAATACACTAAAAATTTATTTTAAGGGGTGCGCCCATCCACCTAAACTTAACTTAGGTCCGCTCCTGCGAGTTCCAGTGCTAGAATGAGCCCTCGTGAATTGAGTTTTTATTTGTCCGACTTCTGTTAAACAAAGTCATGTTTTAGGTAAATGCCGTTCTAAAACACAATTATTGATTAAACTTAATCCGTGATGTGTTTAAACTTTAAAGTTTATGGACCAGGTGTAAATCATTTAGAGCTTATAGATTTGCGTTAGCAAATAGTGGTGGAACCAGAACTTCTTTATCGAGGGTCATCATAAGGTTATCTTTTCTACCGGCTACAACTAAAGGGTCCAAACCATGTTTTTCTTTAGAGTAAATTTCAAAGTTCGTCCTTTATGTATGTCTAATATATCAAAGTATGTCCTTTATCTTTAATAACCTCAGAAAACATCCTTAATGTTTGAAAATCCTTACATGTTACGTCCTTTAGTCCTAATCCAGTTACTTTTCATGGTTAAATTTGAATAAGTCAGCCCCACATAAGGGTATTTTGGTCATTTTATCCTTTCCTGTATCCTTTCTCTTTCCTGTATCCTTTCTCTTTCTCTACAAATTGACTCTCCTTCCCCCTTCTCTGTATCCTGTATCCTTTCTCTTTCTCTACAAATTCTCACACACTCTTTGTACAATCTGGGCAGATACAGAGAAATTGAATTGGGGACAATGGGAAACTTGTATAGCAATTGCAACATTATCATGGCCCATTGGTTGGATTGTGAAGTTGATACCAGTACCAGAAATGGTGGAAAATATAGGATTGTTGAGTATTGTTATTATTAGGATTCGCCGGCAGGGTGGTAGTGGTGGTGGTGGTGGTGGTGGTGAAGATTGTGGAAGATGAGGAGGGTTGGGTGAGATCTGGTTTGGAACAGAGCTTTTGAGTGAGATGAGTTGCAGGTGATGATGAATAAGCTTGATGATTTGATTGCCGGAAAACTGGTTTGAAATTTGCCGGAAAATTTGTTTGGAGAAGATTAAAGTTGCAGGTGAAGTGGTGGTGGTGGCAGATCTGTGGTGGTGGTGGCGGTGGCAGCTGGGTTGTGGTGGTGGGGTTAGGATAGTTAGAGAGAGAAGGAGAAACATTTAGTCTGTATATATTTATTGTTTTTGATGATTATTTATTTTAATATTTATGATAAAATGACCAAAATACCCTTATGTGGGGCTGACTTATTCAAATTTAACCATGAAAAGTAACTGGATTAGGACTAAAGGACGTAACATGTAAGGATTTTCAAACATTAAGGATGTTTTCTGAGGTTATTAAAGATAAAGGACATACTTTGATATATTAGACATACATAAAGGACGAACTTTGAAATTTACTCTTTTCTTTAAAAAAAATTACAAATTTGATATATTAAATTCTAACAAACACTTATATTGGGGGATCTGTAGACCCTCTTGTGCCCTTCTGGTTCCGCCCTAATAGCAAACAAGTTCTTTTTAAACAATCCAAAGCCCTAATCTACCATTTACACCTGCCCTTTTCTTTGGATCAACTTTATTTCAAACATTCTAATAGTCCTTTTCCGATACACTGATTTTAAATCATAAATTTAAAATTATAGATAATAACGAAAATTATTTGGAGATAATTTTGGTATGAATTTAAATTTAAAGTTATATCAATTACCATAAAATATAATATTTAATATTTGTCTTACCAAAAGTTTTGGTATTCATTATCATAAATCAGAAAATAGTTATTTCTACATTTATAATAAGTGATATCCATGAACTAATTGTTAAAAATAATGTTATTAAAAATACATTAATTAAATAAAATACAAGTAAAAATTATTAGACTAAAGGAAGAAGTGTCATGTGTCATTAAATGGAATCATTTGTTGGAAGTAAATATTTATATTTATATCTCATGTTCATACTTTTATTACCATCATCAAAACAAGGAGCATTATATAATATGCGACCATGTATATACATACTCTTTATAAAAGGGTGGAAGGAGTGATCTTTAAATGGGTAGTGGTAAACTTTTCTCTTAACTAATAATATCATGTCATGTTAATTTCTCACTCCTCTAAATTTTACACTCAATCACTAGAGGTGCTCAAACACATGGAGAATGCTAAACAATTTGTTAAAAAAAGATAAATTTGTGATTGGTTGGAAAGGGTTGGGGCCACCATTAACCTCCTCTCCCTCCCACCTCTCTCTTCTTCCCACTCGGTGACTACTCACCATTTTTGTCGCTCACTATTCACCGAAGATTGGTCGCCGAAGGGGTTGCGGCACCTTGCTGCGCGGTAAACTTAAGTCACCGAAGGGTTCCCCGGACCCACTCCTTCCACCCTAATAGTTATAGTAATATTGATACATGAGTGTCAAAAAGCTTCGATAGAAAATTAAACTACCAAAACATGGTTAAGCGCTGAAAAATACATTATTTTAAAACTATACGGAGT
Organism: Helianthus annuus; assembly: GCF_002127325.2. Taxonomy (NCBI): domain Eukaryota; kingdom Viridiplantae; phylum Streptophyta; class Magnoliopsida; order Asterales; family Asteraceae; genus Helianthus; species Helianthus annuus. The sequence continues at coordinate 21,800,667 of NC_035448.2, read as the reverse complement.
GGGAGGACATGAAGAGGGGCATTAAGTATCACGTGACTGTCATGTCAGTAAAAGGGCGTGGTAAAGAAAACACATGGTGGGAGGAGTGTGAAAATGATATTTTTATAAAAAAAATAAACAAGAACCAATTAAGACCAACCCAAAATCCACCTATCAATAAAATGTCGCCACCTCACCCACACATTGCCCTCCATACCAGTTAAGATTAGCAAGCCCTTGCCACCACGTCACCCCACTGGGCGGTGTTCCCGGTATGAAGGGGCTTCAACATCACCATAACGCCTACCACTCCGCGTGTTCTAAACGTGGTGATAGTGATGATACAAATAGTTATCTTATTTCATAGGGCTCTTCTTTGTGGAACATGTTTTTGTGGCTACTCATGTGGGTGGTCATTTTAAGTAGCTACAAGAAATCTAGTGCAAGGTGATGAAGAAGCACATTAATGTCAAATGACGAAGAAGCACACCCTTCTTTATGTGATAGTAATTAGTCAGGTTCAGTAGTTATTACTTAATAACATGGACAAATTATTTATATACCACACCTAATGAAGAAGATCCAAATGATACATATAAATTTTGTTAAATTACCTGAGGAAAAACTTGATTATATCTAATGCAAATGCTCGATTCAAGTTAAATACGTGTAAAATAAATATTTTAAGTTTTGTTTTCTTGTTAATTTAGTAAGACAGTCTTTATCTAGTTCGTATATGTTATCTATTATCTAATATAACATTTTGCGAATGTCTTGCAGACAGTCGCATTTGTTGAATTTTGAGTTTGACCACCAAACTTTGGTGGTTAGTTTTTAGTCCACTAAAGTTTCTTTTCCTTTCTTTATGTTCTATTGTCTTCTGTTTCTAGTGATTTTCTTTTCTTGTGTTTAATGAACTAGGAGCGGGTATTTATTTGCATTTGAAACGTGTTATGAATTCACATTGAGATAGATGATAAACGGACAACAAGCTGCGCTGCTACCCCTTTTTAAATAGCAAAAAGAGATTTTTTTTTTTTTTTTTTTTTTTTTTTTTTTTTTTTTGTAGCTAGAGCGGTTTATAGTTTAAGTTTTTTAAGTTTGTATGTTTCATTTTTTGCCCTTCAAGTTTGCCTGATTTATTATTTTTAGGTTAAAAGTTTTGTTAGTAAAAATTCGAGTTTGTCTATTTTTATGCTATCTCGCATTATAAGTTTGCTTTTGTATTTATCTAAGTTTTACGTCACGTCTCAGTAAAAATTTGTGCTTATATTTTATGATTTTCTTGGTTTTGGTCGTCGTTTTCTTACTTAGTACGAGTTTAGGACCTTCGCCCCGCAACGCGGTGGTCAAAAACTCTAGTTTGTTATATTTTATGGAAAAACATATTACTTTTGAGGGTTTTTTTTTGTTATTTTATAAAACAAATATTTTATGGAAAAACATATTACTTTTGAGGGGTTTTTTTATTGTTATTTTATAAAAACTATACATTGATCAGACGCCTAGTGGTAGGAGACTTGGATTTTCCAGTAGAGACTCAAGTTCAATTCCCACTTGTGTCATATTAGGGTGGATATTGGGCAATGATGGTGACAAACCCACCGAGTGGGGTTCGATCCTGAGCCGCACCCCGGTTTTCATCCGGCTGTTACTTCAGCGAGACAACTCGTGTGGAGGCAGTACGGTTTCCGGGGGAACGCCGTAACCAAGTCTGGCCAACCTAGCACGGGCCCGGTTAAGACAACGTAAGTCTGGGCAAACTTGGCTATGACCGCCGATTAGGCAGTGTGACATTGGGTCACTCAAAAAGAAAGTCACCGTTCAAAAAAAAAAGATTGTTATTGAGGAAACTATTAGCTTTTTATATACAGTAAAGAAAAAGCAAATAAAGTCTGTTTATTCTAAAAGAACGAGTCATATTAACTTTTTAAAGTTGCATAGTGCAATGTTGTTTACGAAACTAAGTTTGACAGTTTAATTTTGAAAAAAAAATGTATATAGTGCACGGTTTTTATAAAGTGTATATAGTGAACGGTAAAGAATACCAATGACTTATGTTATGTGAATAAATTAGCAGGTATTTATAGATAGTGTCGGGAAAATATATTAGTTAGAATTCATTGCTATATTATTGCTATAGTTAGAATATATGATTTTATTGTGTTTTCTTTATATTCATTGTACTCATATAAATATTTTAAAGATACAAAATACCTGACGGGATTTCCGTTATGCCAATGGTTGGTCATCAACCCTCTTCCCCATCATCTCACTTGTACTATTACTTTCGTTATCTTCTTCTCATTCCCATACAACCTTGAAGATGGTTTTATTATTTTTCCCCATTCCATCCATTGTGTCACCACAATCGTAGAACTGCCACCGCGAAACACAGTTGTGGCTCCTGCTGGCTGTCGTCACACTCGTATCTCTTTTATTCGTGGCGCCGATGTTATGCTACTTGTCACAAGCCCACCACCCCGTATGGCTTTAGATCTTCCGCCACTGTTTGCTGCTAGATTATTTTGTTTTGGTTTCTAAAGATTGTATGTTCTTATTATACATGTTACATACATATTCACTTTTGTCGGCTTCGTTTTGAGCGTTCTAATACCTAGCATCCGCTCTGACTGCGAGGGAGTATCCAGAGAATATTAGTTAGAGTTTATCGTTTTCATAGTATGGTGACCGGTCCTTAGGTTAACAACCGAACTTTATTAATATCGTTATCATAATGAGTAAATAACTAAACTGATGCAGGCCCAAGTGTAGAGGATCGGGCCATGACATTTCTGGAGGCCCATGATCGAGCATCCAAGGGTGATTTACGAAAACGAGTATAACTTTGGCTACGGGTCTCCGTCTTAGGCGTTCGACCAGTCAAATCGAAATTTGAAATGGGTAGCTCGTCGTGGCAAGGCCCCGGAGGGGCCTTGTCCAAGTTTTGCCCTAGAAAACACATTCTAATGGGAGTTTTGGACACTTTTTATGTTTTTTCGGTGTTTTATGCATTTTGTTTTTGGGCTTATGTTAGGCCCATGGCGTTTTTGTGGCCCATTTTGAATTTCAGTCTCTATTTATGTATTGCTCTTATAATTCCAATGGTCAGAAATGAATTTCGAGTTTAATCACTTTTCACTTCAAATTCTCTGCCCTTTGAATTGAATTTTAGGGGGTTTAAGGAAGATCATCACGGGTATTCGCAGAATCAACATGATTTGTTCTTTATTATCATAACACACGCTACATCATAAACTTTATTACTCGCATATGACTCTTGAAATTATGATAGGACATCAGTTAAATCTTTTTCCTTAATCAATAAATGGCAATGGCTGTCTTTTTCTAATTACTTGTTTGTGGAAATCACATGCACCATTCACTTATCACCATGCACTACCTATTGCCCATCAACCTTTTTTTCTTCTTTTTGTATGATTATATCTTCCTACATATATATTTATGCCCAAACAATCCTCTTTCACAACCACACATTACACAACACTCCATGGGAACACTTGCTGGACATCTAGTCCCCGGTTCGGCCCTAGCCCTCCTCGGCTTATGGCACATCTTCAACACGGTTCGGGCCTATCACCTGAAAGGCCCGAATCTGTTCAGATCAAGCTTTTGGCACCCGTTTTCCAAGCTCATATACATGGAACTCTTTCTAATTGTTTCATTCTCCATATTTTCCATAGTTATGCAAGTTTTGGACTACCCATTGTTCTCGTTCGCGTTCAAGCTCAATAACTACGAGCACGCGACTATGTTCCTCCACCTAGTCATATTCGCCGGATTCACCCTTGTAACCGAGATCAATCACAAATCCGACATGTGGTTTGAGGTGTCTGGAATCCTTGCAGCTTCGGTTTTTGGCCAAGAGTTGTTCTTACTTCATTATCACTCGGCTGACCATGTCGGGCTCGAGGGTTATTACCATTGGCTAATGCAATTAATCGTGTTTGTATCGCTATTATCCGCTATATCCACCACTATATTCCCATCAAGCTTTCCTTCATCACTTGTTCTTTCGATATCGGTTGTGTTTCAAGGACTGTGGTTCATTAACATGGGATTTTTGCTATGGGTTCCTGAGCTTGTCCCTAAAGGGTGCACCCTAAGGTTGGGTCATGGTGGTGACAGTGACATGCATGGCGGGGTCATATGTGGGACCCACGACGCAGGTTTGAGGGCACGGGCACTCGCTAACTTGCAATTCAGTTGGATACTTGCTGGGATTTTGATATTTGTGGGATGCATATGCTCCTTTTTCCCCAAAAAGGTCGCGCCTCGGGCTCAGTCGATCGAGTACGAACGACTTAATAGCCGAATCGCAGAGATCCCGCTATCGGTAGCTGGATTTAAGCAAGTTAATTACCAATAAATACAATATGTACATGTAAGTTACGTAACAGTAACTATGCAACTTATGTATACCAGATGCATAATAAATCGCTTCCAGACTTTATAACATATATATGATTTTTATCGTATGAATGTGCCTTAAATTATGATGTGATCAATATGATGACTTTGATTTAAATTTAATTATTTGAGGCAAATAATTAGTTTCAAATATGTTTTTTAGTAACAAAATTATTCAAAAAGAATGCTAAAATAGATTTTGGCCTTTTGGGGACTTCAAAACATATTGAGAATAAGTTTGATGGTTAAAGGGGATGTTTTTTTCTTCCTAAGGTAATAGAATGTGTGAATTTGTCATTCAACATTTATCAAACATTACAAATTTGTTGGTTATCATTTAAATTTAAAATACTTTAATTTACAACCTAATAATTCCATTTCAAAGAAAATAATTTATCATCCAAAACATATTATATGGGTAAGTCGTTCTCTAAAAAAACCGATATTTTCTTATATGCAAAACACAAATACAAAAAAATACATATCGTTTGTGTTGGATAAAAATTGATGGTAAATTTACCTAACCTTAGACAGTAACGGGGCTCTTAGGCCAAAGGGTGGGGTTTTGTGAAGCATCTCGTGGAGCTGAGGTGGCTTTATGGCTACTAGGCACTAGTGGAATACCACCCCTTTCATTGGTGAATGATGATGTTAGTGGAGATTACCACGAAGCCCACGGGTTCAAAATTTATCAAAAATTACAAATTTGTTGGTTATCATTTAATTTACCACCTAATAATTTCAAAGAAAACAATTTTCATCCAAAACACATTATATGGTAAATCGTTCTCTAAAAAACCTGTATTTTGTTTTTTATATGCAAAACACAAATAGAAAAAAGACACATGTGTTGGATAAAAAATATGGTAAATTTGCCTAACCTTACCCGTAAAGGGGCTTTTAAGCCAAAAGGGTGCGCCTTCGTGAACCATCTCATGATCACTATTGGAATACCATCCCTTTCATTGGTGAATAATGATAATAGTGGAGATTACTACGAAACTCAGGAGTGATGAAAAGCAATTTAAAAGTATATAATTTATAAAAAACCTTAGACTCGTAACAAGGCTTTTAGGCCAAAGGGTTTGGCTTCGTGAAGCATCTCGTAGAGCTAAGGTAGCTTTATGGCTACTAGTGGAATACCACCCCTTTCATTGGTGAATGATGATGATGATAGTGGAGATTACCACGAAGCCCATAAGTCATGAAAAGCAATTTAAAAGTATATAATTTATAAAAAAACCTTAGACTCGTAACAAGACTCTTAGGCCAAAGGGTCTGGCTTCGTGAAGCATCTCGTAGAGCTGAGGTGGCTTTATGGCCACTGGTGGAATACCACCCCTTTCATTGGTGAATGATGACGATGATAGTGGAGATTACCATGAAGCCCACGAGTCATGGAAAGCAATTTAAAAGTATATAACTGATAAAAAGCCTCCTGTAACGGGGCTCTTAGGCCAAAGGGTGTGGCTTCGTAGAACATCTCGTAGAGCTGAGGTGGCTTTATGGCCACTAGTGGAATACCACCCCTTTCATTGGTGAATGATGATGATAATGATAATGGAGATTACCACGAAGCCCACGAGTCATGAAAAGCAATTTAAAATATATAATTGATAAAAAACGGGGATGATAAATCACACCCATGGATGGTAGAGGAGAGAGATTGTGGAAGTAGATGCTGACTGACATGACGCCGAGGTAGAGAATGGTAATGGGTGTTTACCATTGAACCACACCCTTTAGACTTACAGATGAATAAAAAACACCATTAAGGTAGTGTTGGACGTGCAAGCCCACAGACACCATGTTCGGCAGCCATGTCCGTGGGCGCTCATTGTGAACCGACCGTGTAAACGAACAACAACGGACGGGTGGAGTGGGGGCCATCATCCATTTCCACTTAGCTTCATCAAATGTTGCTACCAGTTTTGTATAAACTGATGAAGAGGATATCGGTGTCTAGCAATATTATTAAAAGTGTTTTGTAGCATAAGTTTTGTAGTACAACTTCAGTACTCGCTTTTCTGGTACAAGTTTAGTAGGTAGTACTAATTTGATTTCTTAACGTGCTACTTTTTTTTTTTCTAGAAAAGTTCTTACATTATATATTCTTTTAATATCTTTCTTGATTCATTAAATCGTTCCATAACAATAATTGTTATTGTTACAAAGTTACTTTTAGGATAAAAACTTAGTTATTTTTATTTGGATGATATTTAAAACTAAATAGTCTATTACAATAAATAATTTGGCTATGAAAAAAAAAGTGTAAAATGTGGTTATTCGTTAAAAATTTAATGTTTTTAGGCGTTTGTAGGATCAACGGACGAAGTGCTTGTAAAAAGTTTATAATTGTTACGGATATGCTAGCTTTGCGAACGTTTGTGAGTTTCTTTATCGCGAATGCTATTAGACCATCCTCAACAGCTTGTTGTGAAGCTCCCCTGATATTGATGTTTAGGATCGCGAGACGGATGAGTTTGTGGGAGGATTTCATGGGCCACCATATATTATTTACAGGGTCGCCTTATTTTGTATCACGTGGCAGGTCACGTCTATAAGTTTATTTATTATGGTCTTTATCAATCAATTTCTCTATAGGCGAGTTATGCGTTATACGATCACAACATTCGAATGAACAACCCGCCTTTGCCTTTGTAAACTATAATTCTAAAGAAGTAGTCTAATAGGGCAATATTTTCTAAGTGTACCCTATCAATATTTTGTAACATTGTAACACATACCTATAAACATATAAAAAGGCATAAATGATAAGTATTATATATAACATATGTTCCATACATCTTTATGATTGATTCTACATGAATTCAACAATGAAACAAACATACAACTTTGGAGGGAAAAAAGATTCAAAAATTTATTACTCTGCTTCCTCAACCGAAGCCTCGATTCGTAGAAGAACAAACCCGATTGCAACACCAACAAGAGTAATCCCATTCATGATTGCAGCTATCCTGAAAATCTCAGCCACTGCACTACAAGTAGAGGCGAGTGCTCCACCACTTGATGATGTTTTCCTCAATTCGCAAACAATGTTTGCGAATTGTTGTTCGGTCGAAACAGATGATCCCAATGAAGCCACCGCGTTGTGAGCTTTGAGCCCACCAAATGAGTTGAGTCCCTTAATGTAGGTAACTTTGGTGGTGGTGGTGGTGGAGGAGGACCGGGTGGGTGCAACCACCGTGAAGTTAACCGGAGATAGGGTGGCGGAGGCGGTGGCCATTGGTGGTTTGGGTTGAAAAGTTTTGTGGGTTTGAATGAGATAATGAGTGGGTGATGAAAGAAAGAAAGAAAAGAATAGAAAAAGAAAGAGATATTGGATAAGGTGGGAAGATGAATGAATGGTTGTAAAGAAGATGTGAAGATGAGAAATTTAGAGCTTGTGTTGTACACATTGATTTCCTACTTGCATCAACTTTAAATCTTCACCAATAATTTAATTTGAGGCATTTTGGGAGATCTTTATATTGGGTATTATTATTATAATTAAACTTTAATTAAGATAGTCTTTTGATGTAAAGGAATTTTGAAAGAAAATAATAATAGAGCAGTTATTATTCTTGTTGTTATTAATTTAATTCCTCTTACACATTTCTAAACGGTATTTTTTTTGTCGTGGTTAGGGTTGTTCTTCGGATTTTGAGTTTTTCAGGTCGGGTTATTCAGGTTCTTTTTGCTTGGAAAGAGTAACCTGATAACCGACCCATTTTGAGTTCGGGTTGGTCGGGTTCGGGTTAGATCAGGTCGGGTTATTCAGTTTTTAAGTTTTAATGTAAAATGAAAATAAACGTTTATTTTTACAAAATATCATCTAAATTGATACTACTACTAGAAAAATATTATTAACTTCAAAAATCGTTTGATAATCTGATATTATAATTTCAAAAGTCCCAAAACTTAATGTTTCAAATACTAGCAACTCTAAACCAAAACAAATCTATAGAAAGAAGGGAATAAATGTTTGGGTTTTTTTCGGGTAAGATTGTTCGGGTTTTTTTTTTGCTAGGAATAAGTGACCCGATAACTGATCCATAGAAGATTCGGGTTGAGGTTTTTCGGGTTTGGGTTTTTCAGGTACTCTATAGTTCGGATTCGGGTGATTTTGAATTCGGTTCAGGTTTCATGTTTCACTATTTCAGATAGTATTAGATTGTATATATTGCATAGAGTTAGTTCAGTGAGTTAGTTACTGGTAGGATGGTTAGTTAGTTACACCTCTAGTTTGTTATATATAGAGGTGAGGTTTATGTTGTAAAGATTGATTGATTCTGAGTTCTATGAGAGATTACTGTTTCATGCTCTTCTTCATGGTATCAGAGCTACAATGGCTCTTACCTGAGTTTGTTACACTTCCGGCAAGTTGTTATTTTTCCGACCACTCTTTCTCTTCTTTTCTGTTTTTCCGGCAAATTTGTGTTCTCTGATCATCATCTTCCTATTCCAATATCATCATTCATTCTCAACTCTGTTTCATTCTCTTCTTACTGTTTGATTGAGATTCCGGTGACTTTTTCCGGCTACACCTTATCTTCTCCGGTCATCTTCTCTAACTTTCCGGTGACAAAAAATTATCAATAATTTCGTTTCAAGAATCAAGAATGTGCCATACAATCACTAAGCACTGAAATTAAACCAACAATTCATAATTTTTCAATAACAAATCATTGAGAAAGTGCCGAATTACATCGTTTTTAAAAACTGAAATGCATGCATGGCGGGACAATTTCTGCAGTCGATCCCTCAAGCTAACTACCAGCAACAACAAAGATAAAATCAATGCTGCTTCAGATCCCGATTGACGAAACGGTTCAGATTCCGTTGATGGAAAATGCGCTTTGTGACGATAAAGGAATGGTTTACGGCAGTGGATCACATACTTCTGATTCTAGGGTTTCGCCTATTGAAGATGATGATGTTACTGGTTATTTGTGTGAATCGAATACTTCTGGATCTAGGGTATCGCCTATTGAAGATGATGATGTTACTGGTTATTTGTGTGGATTGCATTTGTCTAGTGAAAATGATAATTTGTGTGGATCAACATGTAAAGTGGATCAACAAATTTTTGGGCAATTTTCATCTTTACTGGGCTCAGGCCCAAACTTATCACAAAATGTGTTTACTTCACAACTGCAACAATCTCACGTGTCACCACAAGCCTATACACAAACTGTCCAGCCCACATTTGATCCGGGTGTCTCTCATTTTGGGCTTACATCAGATTTTTCCAACATTTGTGAAAAGGTTGATTCTTGGATACCTGACTCTGGTGCCGCTACGCATATGACTGCTGATTTTTCTATTGTCTTTGATGCGGCTCCTTACACCGGTTCTGAGCGAGTCGTTGTAGGCAATGATATGGCTCTTACTATTTCTCACATTGGCACTGCCTTGCTTCATTTATCTGATCGTACTCTTACTCTTAGACATGTTCTTGTGGTTCCTGGCTTAGCCAGGAACCTTTTATCGATTACGCAGTTAGTGATTGATAATCCTATAGCTGTTATTTTTTCATATCTAGGTCTATCCATTCAGACTCTTGATGGATAACTCCTCCATCACACACGTGGTAGTCCACATCAGCTATATTCACTTGCTGCTTTCACTTCTGTTTCTCGTGAGACTTGGCATTCTCGGTTGGGTCATCCGTCTGATGATGTTTTGTCTAGATGTTCGTTTTTACATCCGACAAACAAAACCCAACACACACATTGTACCGCTTATAGTGTTTCAAAATCAACTAGATTGCCTTTTACATCAGTTGTATCTCATTCTACTTCACCTTTACATATTATACATTGTGACATTTGGGGTGCCTCGCCTGTTATGTCTAGAGATGGATACAGATATTTCATTACTTTCATTGATGATTTCAGTCGATTTACATGGATGTATCCTTTGACTTGTCGTTCTCAAGCGGTTGATTGCTTTTGGCATTTCAAACCGCTTGTTGAGAACCTTTTCTCCTGCACCATCAAGCATCTTCAGTGTGATGGTGCTCCTGAGCTCATTCGTGGATCTATGGCTCGTTTTCTTTCAGATTCTGGCATCGCTTATCGCATTTCATGTCCCTATACTCCCCAACAAAATGGGGTTGCTGAGCGGAAAAACCGCCATCTTTGTGAGGTAGCTCGAGCTTTATTGTTTCATGCTCGGTTACCAAAGAAATTCTGGTATGATGCATATGCCACTGCTGCCTTCCTTATTAACCGGTTACCATAACCGGTTCTTCATCACTCATCTCCTTATGAGGTTCTTTTTGGATCTCGTCCCGATTACTCTCTTATTCATACTTTTGGGTGTTTGTGTTATCTGTTTCTAGGTGATACTTGAGCGAATAAACTTTCACCCAAGTCTACTCCTTGTATCTTTGTTGGCTATGCTCCATCTCATCTTGGTTATCTTTGTTATGATCCTCATACGTCTCGTACGTATACTTCTCGACATGTTCGATTCCATGAGTCGATTTTTGACATTCCAGGGAGTTCTACTACTCCCACAGCTTCATCAGATTCTATTCCTTTCTTCTCTTTCTTCTTCATCTTCTCCTATTATTCCTTCCTCATCTTCTCCTATTATTCCTTCCTCATCTTCTCATGTTATTCCCTCTCCTGATATTACTTCACCTTCTTTTCCTCCTTGTCCTCCCCCTCCTCCTCCTCCTCCTCCTCCTCCTCCTACTACTACTACTACTCTTGTTCCGACTCACTCGATGGTTACACGATCTCGTGATCATACACGACAGCCGCGTCAGTTTCCTGATCATGTTCTTTTTCATGTCTCTACTAATCCCACCACTGAGCCTTCCACATTTCGGCAGGTTCAGCAGTATTCTGTTTGGTGGGATGCGATGCGTGCTAAGATTGATGCTCTTCATGCCAACCAGACTTGGCGTCTGGTTCAGGCTCCCACTGACGCCAACATTGTTGGTTGTAAGTGGGTTTACAGGATTAAACATAATCCTGATGGATCGGTGAGTCGTTATAAAGCCCGGCTCGTTGCCAAGGGCTTTCATCAGACTGAGGGTATTGACTACACTGAGACTTTTAGTCTTGTGGTCAAACCTACTACTATTCGTCTAGTTCTTTCAGTCGCTTTCTCTCGAGGGTGGTCTATTCGTCAGGTTGATGTTAACAACGCGTTCTTACATGGGGATCTTTCTGAGACTGTGTATATGACCCAACCCCCAGGATTTGTTGACTCATCTAGACCACATTATGTTTGTCGCCTACAGAAGGCTCTTTATGGCCTAAAGTAGGCTCCTAGAGCTTGGTTTTCGAAGCTATCCACCGCTCTGCTTGCTGATGGTTTTACCCAGTGTCTTTCAGATGTATCTCTCTTTGTTTATAGTCGAGATTCGATACTCTGTTATGTCTTGATCTATGTTGATGACATCATTATTACTGGGAGCTCATCTGATTTTGTTACTGGTTTGATTGGGCGCTTGCACTCTCAGTTTGCGCTCAAGGATTTGGGACAGTTATCATATTTTCTGGGTATTCAGGCTACATTTTTTGAGGATGTCTTACATTTATCACAGCAGCACTACTTACTTGATTTGTTACAACGCACGGGTCTTGTCGATTGTCGTCCATTATCTACACCTGTCTCTTCTGGTAGACAGCTTTCTCGGCAAACTGGTGATCCTTTGTCTGATCCTACTATGTATCGGAGCACTGTTGGTGCATTATAGTATCTTGTGTTGACACGACCAGAGATTGCTTATGCGGTCAGTAAGGTGTCATAGTTTCTTCAGACACCTATTGATCAACACTGGGTCGCTGTCAATCGGATTTTGCGGTATCTTAAGGGTACCATCTCTCATGGATTATGTATACGTCGGTCTACTTATGTTGATTTACATGCGTATAGTGATGCTGACTGGGCTGGATGTCCTGATGATCGACGTTCCACCACAGGTTATTGTGTATTTCTTGGGCCTAACCTCATTAGTTGGAGCTCCAAGAAACAACATACGGTTGCTAGATCAAGCACAGAGGCTGAGTATCGTGCTCTTGCTCATACCGCTGCTGAGTTACGCTGGATTACATCTATATTGCATGAGCTACATATTACGATGACTTGTCCACCATCTCTTTGGTGTGATAATATTGGAGCTACATATCTTGCAGTCAATCCGATGTTTCATCAGTGTATGAAACACTTGGAGATTGGCCTACATTTTATTCGTGACATGGTATTGGCAGGTGTTTTGTATGTTCGGTATGTCTCTACTATATTTCAGATTGCAGACATTTTGACCAAAGGGTTGTCTTCGGTTCGTTTTGACACTCTGTGGTCCAAGCTTCATGTGGATGCTCCCCGTTCAGCTTGAGGGGGCATATTAGATTGTATATATTGCATAGAGTTAGTTCAGTGAGTTAGTTAGTTACTGGTAGGATGGTTAGTTAGTTACACCTCTAGTTTATTATATATAGATGTGAGGTTTATGTTGTAAAAATTGATTGATTCTGAGTTCGAGATTATTGTTTCATGCTCTTCTTCAGATAGAAATGGACAGCCCTACATGGCTACCAAACATCGTCGTTGCTCTTTCACACCGTCATTTTTGACATCACAACAATTCTATTTAGATTGGAATTTTGTTGGATAATGTTGGAACACGTCAAACTTGACCTAATACTTAACCACACAAGAGTTTAGAGATCTTGATCTTTCCGTTTGAAGCCTTGTAACATTAACAATTTTATCTTGTGGAAATATATATATGTGTATCTAGCTTTTATAAGAGACCAATTATCTTTTTTTTCAACGAAAAAGAATCTTATGTTAAACCCATCTTGCTCGGGGCTATGTTCAAGGTCGACTCCTCGACCGTCATGAGACCTTGCCCCCTTGATGCACGGGAACCAGATGGAATTCGTAAACCCTCGCCCCATGTCATGTTTGAACCCGTGATTAGAACCCCAATTCGTCCCTTCACCTAGATTTTCATCGAAATAGCCCAAACGGGAATCGAACCCGCGTCTTCAACAGGAAGGCAAACCAATTATCTATATAAAAAAATTTTCTGTATATAAAAACTAAGTAGTATAATAGTGTGAGATTGCTAATGTGCACCATCCACCCACTAAGTTTTGTATTTTTTTTGCTATAACGAGTTTATTTTGGAGTATATACAATTTGAACACGCTTAATCAACAAAATCAAGCATTGCTTTGGTGGTCATTTATGGGTTCGCCTAATTCTTTGACGGGAGTCACAAACCCGGTTTCTTTGGGTCCTACCTATTCTTTTATTCTTTCACTAGTTTAAGAACCCGCGAGCTTTGCGGTTTGGTAAAATAAAATTTCTTCATTAATACAGCTGACATTAAATACTATGATTTTATACACGGTAAAAGACAACAGAATATATTATATTACGACGACAAATTGAAATACATGAATATGCAACAATCACAATTCGTTTAAAATCTCTTTATAAATCACATTAGTTGTTTTATCTGTAGGTTTCCCGTCGTTATCAAATATTAGTAGTTTGACCCCATCTCATGTTTTCACCCTTGATAAAGCAACACACAATTGACCATGAGAGAAGACATGTTGTTTCAAATACAAACCAACTCTTGACTGTGATTGGTCTTGACTTTTGTTGATTGTGATTGCAAAACATACGGCTAGTGGAAATTGCCTCCTTTGAAAAGCAAAAGGAATCTTTTTATCAGAAGGGATCAAATTAATTCTAGGTATATATGTGCGGCTACTAATATTTGCACGAGATATTATCTCTGTTTCTGTTACATGGTTGTACAGCTTTCTTACTTGTAGCCTTGTACGGTTGCACAAACCATTCCGCTAGTCAATATACCCATAAAATGTAATAATAAAGGAGAATAACAATCTACATCTACAAAATGTAATAAACATACCCATGATGGAATGTAATTTAAAATATAGTCATTATTAAAAAAGAGTTAAAAAGCATTAAATTGTTTGATAATTTTAATGCATAAAATATATATCTTTCTTTTGAAATTTGGTCAGAAATATATTTGAGTCATATGTATTATAAAAAATTAAACGTTTATCATATGGGAAAAAAAACATATTACAATTTTAGAATTCAATTATAACTTATTAGGAATTACCATTTAAAAAAGGGAAACGAATTTAATTCTTAAGTATCAATTTACATTCTAAAAACAGTAAAAAAACCGTGATAGCTTTTTATGTATCAATTTACATTCTAAAAACAGTAAAAAAACGGTGATAGTTTTTTATGTGAAACTAAAAACAGTAAAAATAGGATAGGTTGAAGAAAACATAAGAAATAAACTTTAAATAGCATTAAAGCTGTGGTGATAGGTTTTTATGTTTTTTTTTTTTTGAATAAGCAAACGAAACCTTTCATTCCACACCAAAATCAAACAAAGTGCTTAGCCAAAAGACAACTCCCCCTAACACCCTACAAACACCCAACAAAAAAAATAAATGAATAGACAATATAGCAACATCCGCAGACTAAAAAAAATACACTGCCCTACCTCACACCACACAAAGAAAAAAAAACCTAGCACCTAACCGAAGTCAATGCTCACAAAGGAACTCCAATTCGAGCTGCTAACTCCCGTAATCTTCTAGATATCCACCAAAAGGTTGTGTCTTTAATGTATTCCAACACCCTTGGGGTCGAACTGTTTTCGCTTTTGAAGATTTTATCATTCCGAGCCTTCCAAATCTCCACTCCGTCATTAAGAACACCGCATAAACCATGTCTCTTCTCTTTAGTAAGCACACCTCTCCCAGCTAGTCTCTACAGAAGGGATACTGTCTTTCACCACCCGCCACACAAAACAATTGACCTTCAGAATGGCTATAAACCTCCATTTTAATGACTCGATGTGACCCGAAGCCAAACACAACTGATTGATGTCCTGCTTCACTCGCTTCACCGTAAACCCCTCTTTACCCCCCCCCCCCCCCCTCTATGTTCCTCCAACAGGAGTCTCCCTAATCTTTTATGCACTGGGACTTAAGAACACCCAACAGTTGATCCATCTCAGCCTTCTCCGCATCAGTGTCCGGAATGCGCTTCCATACCCAATCCTACACAATCTTTAACCATAGCATATTTCAATTTGACCATAGAGAAAAGAAGAGGGAATCGGTCCTTAATAAGACCCGGATGACACCAACGGTCTTTCCAAAAAAAAAAAACTTTACCACCTCACCGAGAAGGAAAACTTGTTATGAAGATCAAAACTCCTGATTAACCGACCCAATAGCTTTCCGATTGAAAAGTGAATACCCATATATAATTCACAAAAACAACCATACTGAATCTGGTGGCAATGGCATGTTGAGGACCTGAGATGAAGGAGAAAGTCCACCATTGACCAATGCTATGATTTTTTATTTTAACTAAACAAATTATTAAATGCGCTTGCTTTTATAGTTGATTGATTCGAACTACAATTTTATCTTTAGATAGAAACGGGTTAAAAGTTGTTCGAAGTGGTATTTTGTTCAACAAAATCTATCTTCCCAATATAAATGGCCAAAAGTTTAATAAAAAAAAGTATTAAAGTATGATTAATGAGCTTTTATTAAAAGCAATACATTAACTAAACAAAAGCAATATAAACAACAAAGAATACTATAAGCATTCGTATGTGACTTTTTTCTACTACAACTGTTGGAACAAATGAGTTTTTCTTAAAAAAAACGTAAAAATTGAAAGCATACGTCAGCTCTAAAAAGTATTGATTCAAAAAGTAGCTTACTTGGTGGTATATGTTAAAACAATTTAAATCAATGTAGGATTATGTAACAATATGAGTTTCTCAAGATTAACCTGCTATTCAAACATGTAAAAAACTAACAGTGTGATTTTAAAACAAACACTTAGCAAAAGAATATTTGAAAAAAAAAAACCCGGACCACTAAAGGTGTCATTAAACGTAACATGCATAGAACTATAGGAGTGAATGTAAACAGTGAACAACCAATTAATGCAAAGAAATCAATGGAAATTGTGAATACAATAGGTGTCGTACCTGTGCTAAAGTCATTGCATCAGCAAATTTAAGTGGACCTTATAAGAAGATAATGGATACAGTCCACGCCTCTGCTAAAGTCATCGCATCAACGAATTCAAGTGGACCTAAAAGTCCAGAGCACAACAGAAAAGAAAACATCATTTACTCTTATTTCTTGAATCGGCCTTTGATTACATTCATAGGTCTAGTTATTTACTACTATTTCTTATATATTATTATACATATATAAATTAGTATCGTTGCTAAACCAACAAAGATCAGCAATGAAGGTGTATCATGTTTCTCCATGGAGAACAGAAATATGGAATCTTGATTAAAAAAAGCAAGAAAAACAACTAAAATGAATATTTGCTGCGAATGATTTTACATACCTGCGATGACTGGCCATCATGCCCCAAACGACATATTTTGAGATTTTAACAACTTGAATGCACTCAATGACTTTTATCCTCAACCGGCTCTTTCAAGCTGCCTCGTGGTTCTGAGTTGGTCATCTTCATGGCGGAAAAAAAACTGCCAAAAATTAAAAAAAAAAACGTTTATAATAACATCCTACCTAAATACGACCAACAACTACCAGCATAAGCTCAACCCAAAACACATCCATCAAGTTCCCCCTGTAGTTGTTAATAGCGAGCATAACGCCTGCTATAGAAAATAGCGTAGTGCTTATGTGTCGCTATACAGTTGGTAGCGAGAAATAGTAAGACTTTTGTAATTTTTTATATATATTTTTTGGTATAATATACATCTATAATAACTTCACCTTTCTTCATAATCTTTACACCTCTATCAAGCCCATCAATGACTTATTCTGTTATAAGTAATAAATCCCAACTTGATTTTAGTTTCCTTGATCCCACGTTATACAATTAAAGATTTAATTATTGAAAGTTAGCAAAAAATGGCACTCACCTTCATCTATTTTGAGCTTAAATGACACCTCATCATACCCTTTCTTCAAAAATGTAGTTCCATCTTGGAGTTTCGCGATCAATTTAGCTAAACGAAACAAAGAAAGCATCCATACGTTAATTAGTTTTTGTAAAATATAATAATACCAAAAATCCATACCCTCTTAAAACAAATGGTCAGATGTGTATACTAACTCTCTTAAAATAGATCCTAACCCTCAATGGCCGATAACTCTAGGATGTCTGGGTCCACTAATGTCACACCCCGATTTCCACGTGTCTCACCGGTGGGCCCGGTGGGGGATTACCGTGACGATGTTGGCAACAATATAGTCAAACCACACAATTATATAATGCACAGCGGAAGCTTAAGATAAATATATAAACTTCAACCTCTGGTTGTAATATCAAGTGTATTACAGAAGTTGAATATATCCACAGCGGATCAAAAAGTAATAAATATTGTTCATTCAGATACAGCATCGAGTTTGTGAGACTATGTACGATGCTTAGGACGCCTATACCAGCCCATTACGTATAGTACCTGCATTTAATCTTTTTGGGGAAAATACGTCAGTTTACACTGGTAAATACATTCAACTGACACATTTGAAAATGTTTGTTAAAATTGATTTGAATGCACAAGGCACAAACTCTTTTATAACTTGGGAAAATTATTAAAATCTTGTGAACGTTTTACATGTTCTTTTATGCGTTCAGTAGCCCGGGTCGTGCCGGGTTAAAGATTTATAGACACACCACATTGCGTAAAACCGTAGTATAAAAACCAACGGCTACGTCTTTTAATTTAATGTCGACACTTTATACCGGGTGCACGCCTACACCGGGATGTCGATGGTCGTGGCCATTTCGTAAAATGATGCCAAGGATATCCGGGACAACGGTCATTAAACCCCCCAAAGGCTTTTTAAGAAACAAAACTGTTTAAATGAGCCGATCATATTATTTAATTAACCACCTAAGCGATGGAAGAATATAATGCTCAATCAAGCGGTATTAATATACCGTAACCCAAGCCCATATAGGGGAAATAAGTTAAAGTATTTACCTTTGCAAGTATATTTCCTTAATTTGGATTAAATCACCGATAGCTTTTACTGGGGCTCCTAATCTGGAACGAAGGTTTTAATTAACCCCTTAGAATCCTAACGAGTCTTTATAATGGCCGTAGCCTAGACCGGTTGGTTCCGATATATATAGATATGGTTTAATCGCGCGAAAAGGCGAAAACCGAGAATGGAGTGTGCTTCTGACCCAACAAGTTCAGAGACTTGTTTTATATGGGTTTATGGTTCACACTCTGGAATTTGGGGTTCAAATAATATAATTTGACCCGTATCGGCTAATTTATGAAAACTAGTTTCATAAGCCGAACCGTGCGCGCAATAGGCGAAACGGTTAACCATGAGAGTCGTACGCTTATTTCCTAAGTCAATATGCCTTAAAGAAGTTGTGGTATCAGTAGGATACCTTCCGTGATGCCCGTAACGAGTTTTAGTTAATATTACGCCCCGTAGGGACTTTTCGGTCATTTTAAAGACTTTTAAAGAGCTTTTCGAGTTCTACAGGAAATCTGAGTTTCCCGAACATCTTATAAAGCTTAAAATACTTTATTTATTATTTAAAATCAGTAGCAACTGGAATCGGGTCAAAAGACCTTGTAGAACTCATGTTTTGGCCGAAAAGGGCATATTCGGTATTTACCGAACCGTAGCCATAACCGCAGGTTATGAGCAAGGTAAAAATTATTAAAAATCTTTAAAATTCCCAAAATATTATTTTAATACAGTGGGTAAAAGTTTTTGTGACGAAATCTTGGGTTAGATGGGCGTTATGCTAATTGCGCCGTTAATTACTAAAGTTTACTTTAAATGCGCCATTTAGCATAACTCTCATTCTAGACCCCGGATTGACGTGAAACTTTAAGGAAATGCTTATAATTTAATAAGCAAGGTTATGGTCCGTTCACGTGTCCGAAATACTCGTTTTATTTTCAAAAGGCCGTTACGGTCAACTTTTAGGCGATTAACGGAAACGCGTAAAAGACTCGGATAACTCATGAACCGATCACAGAGGTTTATACCATCATGTAACCTGGTCCTAAGAGAGTCCTAAGGTATATCTATACCTCATTAAAACGGGTCAGAACTGAAGTCAATGCAAAAGTCAAACTTTTGCGACATTCGGCTCCGAACCGGTTCAATATAGCAAATGGTCGATTCAAACGAGCGCAAACAAGTTTATATACTTAATATCATATTTTATGAGTGTCAAAACAGGTTTCTTAGTATGTACATTACAGATTATGCATAAATCGCTAAAATAGCTTTCTGTTGACTTTTTAACCGCACGTTTGACTCGATATTTGACATAGTTAGAGTGGTGATCAGGGGGAACCCTTTTAGAGGTTTATTACCCACATAATTACCTACTCAAAACTACTTTTGATCCGTCATAAGTCTGAACCATTTGCAAGTTATTGTAATGACAACCGTTAGTTACGACGGTTGTGTTTATAGGCCAAAACTATGGAAATGTAAGACCAAAATGGGTATGAACGACTTACAGCAGTTGTATCTTGCTTAGAGAGCAAAAGAGAATGCTAGAGAGCTTCTTAGAATGATCAGATAGTGTGTTTTGTGTTGTGTGAATGTTATGAGCTCAAAGTGGCTATTTATAGTGAAGTAAAGCTCTCTAGTTCACTACACAACAACCTACACTGATCATGATGATGGGTAGATGTCTCCTGAGTGTTATGGGTCGAGTAGGGGGCGCCCATGCCTCATTTATTAGAGATTGATCGTTCATAATGCTCAAAAGTCAAGAAAACACCAACTTTCTGCATCTGGGCGTCTCACGCGACCCGCATGGAAGTTCCATGCCATTTTAATGCGGGTCGCCTGGGATTCAAATAACAGACGCGTAATAGAGGAGGCTCGCGACCCGCCTACACTTAGGCGATTACTTAACGCGGGTCGCGAGAGACCAGATTTCCAGAAATTTTAAATCTTTTGTAATGATTATCAGAATCCGGTAATTAATAACGAAATCTTTCGTAATGATTTACCTGACCTTTCGGGTTTGAAGGGGTAACTTTGCGGTTTGGCCCTCGGTTATTTACCGATAGGGGCCTCGTGTTATTTACCCGCATTATTAAGTCCCCGGTTAGTTTATTAATTATTTGGAAAGCCTCAACTTTTACTGTTGACGCTTTTAACCCTTTCTCTACGAATTCGATCGTCACTTTCTCGTTTCATAACGAAACTTCGCGAAATTTATATATTATATTTTAGTGAGTGTATAATACCGTTACAAAGCCTTGGGAACGTTAAAGGGTCACTCAGAGGTATATAATTAAACATGTTGACACAGTTAACCCCTGTAGCTTGTAATCTCTCACTTTCTTTCGTGTTTCGCTTTCGTACGATCTATGATACATTCGTTTGAAGGTTCAAGCATTTATTTAGGGTTACTATTCAGTATATTTACTCTTGTTGATATTTATAACCCTCGAATTTATATACTTTCAAGGTTTGTCAAAATTAGTCCTTCATTTATTATGGATGCCACGTGTAATTAAATGACACGTGTTAACACATCATTGGACACAAAAATTCGGGGTGTTACATCCTCACCCCCTTAAAATAAATCTCGACCCGAGATTTACTCAAATAAATAGGGGTACTTTTCTTTCATTGTGTCTTCGACTTCCCACGTATATTCGGGACCTCTACGAGCATCCCATTTGACCTTTACAATCGGTACGTGCTTTCTTCGAAGTTTCTTCACCTGTCGATCTTCAATCGACAAAGGTTTTTCTATAAACTTTAAGCTCTCATCTATATGCACATCTGTGTGTGGAATCACCAATGATTCATCGGCGAAGCACTTTTTGAGATTGCAGATGTGGAACACATTATGAATTCCATTGAGCTCTTCAGGCAAGTTCAACTTATAGGCGACTGACCCGACCCGTTCAATGACCTCAAAAGGTCCTATGTATCTCGGACTTAGTTTGCCTTTCTTGCCGAAACGCATCACCCCCTTCCAGGGTGATACCTTAAGCAACACTTTTTCACCTACTTCGAAGTGAAGATCCTTACGTTTTGGATCAGCGTAGCTCTTCTGCCTATCGCGGGCAGCCTTGAGACGTTCCCGGATCTGAACAATCTTGTCCGTTGTCTGGAAAACAATCTCTGGTCCTGATAATTGGACCTCTCCTACTTCCGCCCAACAAACAGGCGATCTACATTTCCTACCGTATAATGCCTCGAACGGCGCAGCCTTTATGCTGGTGTGGTAGCTATTATTGTAGGAGAATTCGATCAGGGGTAGATTCTTATCCCAGTTACCGCCTAAATCGATTGCACATGCACGAAGCATGTCTTCTAGCGTTTGGATAGTACGCTCACTTTGACCGTCCGTCTGTGGATGGTAAGCCGTACTAAAGTTTAAACGCGTGCCCAAAGATTGCTGGAAACTCTTCCAGAAATGAGACGTGTACCTGGTATCCCTGTCCGAGATAATAGTCACAGGTATGCCGTGTAAGGCTACAATCTTATCAACATAAAGTTGGGCTAACATATCGGAGCTATATGTCTCCTTAATGGGTAGAAAATGAGCTGATTTCGTCAGCCTATCAACTATGACCCATATTGTATCGTTTCCTTTCCTGGTTTTGGGTAACTTGGTTATGAAGTCCATAGTTACGCATTCCCACTTCCACTCGGGAAGCTCAGGTTGTTGTAGCAAGCCAGACGGCTTTTGGTGCTCGGCTTTGACTTGAGCACAAGTCAAGCACTTTGCTACATGGGCGGCTACAGACTTTTTCAAGCCTATCCACCAATAATTTGCCTTTAAGTCTTGGTACATTTTGTCTGCACCAGGATGGACTGAGTATTTGGAACTATGGGCTTCCTGGAGAACAACATCTCGTAGTCCTCCATAAATCGGAACCCATATACGTCCGTTCAATCTAAGGATTCCATCCTTGCTAAGAGTCAACTGCTCCTCAGTTACTCCTAACTTTTCATTAGGATAATTAGCTTCCAACACAGCCTCTCGCTGTGCAGCCAAAATCCTTTCAATTAAATTGTTCTTGACCTCAATGCTCTTGGCATTGATTCGAATAGGTTTTACCCTTTCTTTTCTGCTCAAGGCATCGGCGACTACATTCGCCTTGCCGGGATGGTACCTGATTTCACAATCGTAGTCATTCAGGGTTTCCATCCAACGGCGTTGCCTCATGTTCAACTCCTTCTGGTTGAACAGGTGCTGGAGGCTTTTGTGATCAGAATAAATCACAAATTTAATACCATAAAGATAATGCCTCCACAATTTCAGTGCAAATACAACGGCACCCAACTCCAAATCATGGGTGGTGTAATTCTTTTCATGCACCTTTAATTGCCTTGAAGCATAGGCAATCACCTTGCCCTTCTGTATAAGCACACACCCCATGCCCGTGTGTGATGCATCGCAGTAAACCACGAATTCCTCTGTACCTTCCGGTAATGTTAGCACAGGTGCGTTGCTTAGCTTTTGCTTCAGTATTTCGAAGGACTCTTGCTGCTTTGGGCCCCAAACAAACTTTTCTTTCTTCTTGGTTAGGGAGGTCAAGGGCGCAGCAATCCTTGAAAAATTTTCAATAAACCTCCTGTAGTATCCTGCTAACCCCAGGAAGCTACGGATTTTGGTAGGCGTCTTTGGCTCTTGCCAGTTCATGACTGCCTCTACCTTAGCGGGATCCACTTGGATACCACGCTCACTCACAACGTGTCCTAAAAACTGAACCTCTCGTAGCCAGAATTCACATTTCGAGAATTTGGCGTAGAGTTTCTCACGCTGTAGTAATTCGAGAATGCAACGGAGGTGCTTCTCGTGGTCTGCTTGGTTCTTGGAATATATAAGGATATCGTCGATGAAGACTATGACAAATTTGTCCAAATACGGCTTGCAGACGCGATTCATGAGATCCATGAATGCAGCCGGTGCATTTGTGAGCCCAAAAGGCATCACTAGGAACTCGTAATGACCATAGCGAGTCCTAAATGCTGTCTTATGTACATCCTCATCTCTGACCCTTAGTTGATGATAGCCCGACCTTAAGTCGATCTTTGAGAAGTAGCTCGCTCCTTG